>NC_141904.1:40759696-41062727 GCF_057802395.1 Ceratotherium simum simum
TCTGGGGCATCTTCCCTCACACATCTGGCAGGTGCCCAACTGGGACCTCAGATGGGCTACGGACCATAACACTTGTATGTGGCCTCGCAGTGTGTTCTCTTTGTGTGGGTTGATCTGGGTGTCCTCATAACATGGCGGTGGTATTTCTAGTGAGAGTCTCAAGCGAGCAGAGTAAAAGCGTGTGGCATTTTTATGATCTAGCCTCAGAGTCACAGAGCATCGCTTCTAGTGTTGGAGGTACTCACAGACTGCCCAAGTTCAAGGGGAAGGCACATGGACCTTGCCACTCAGTGACAGGAGCGTCAAGGTTGTATTATAGAAAAGCAGATGACTTCAAGGAAGGAAATGTATTTTTACATTGAAAGTAGAGAATGTGAGTTGATGTGTTCTAGGCATAGAGAGCCATGGATGAGCATCATGAGTGGACGGACAGGTCAGTGTGGACATGGTAGGGAATGGAGGAAGAAAGGGAGTGCTGGGTCATCTTTCACCCCACAAATATTTGTTCAGACTATCTTGGAGTCTGGCAGAGTGAGCAGGGCTTCTGGACAATCACTTCATATGGGAAACCCAGGACTCTGTAGTACAGTCTCATCCTGTTGAAAATTTGGCCTTATTGAAAACCATTTTAAGATTCATTTATATTTAGCACAGGACCTACAAAGTTCCATTTACTATCTAAAAAGTAAAAAGTTCATCTTAGCATCCTGTCTTGCTTATATTTAAGTCAGATGGGAAAAAAAAAATCGGCACCAGGAGAATATTGCTTGTAAAAGTTTATTTTATATTTATGTGAAGTTTATTTTTGGTCCTGGTATTCTTCATAGGGTAGGTATTTCTTTTAAGACTGTTAATAGTGTATTTCCTTTTCATTTGCCACTCCCCACCAAAATAAGCTCGCTTTCATTTTTGAATCATCTCCGTGTCCTCAGAACGTCTAACTTGAAATAATGGTTGGAGAAGCTCCAGGTTGAGTAGAGAGTAAAATCCTATTGCGTTCTGACCTTTGGGCTGGGATCAAGTGTGGTGTAATAAAATATCAGTCCCAAGAGTCACCTTTGCTGATTTTTTTCCTGTTATTCTTTCCAGTTATTCCATATTCATCCAGCTCTTGCAGCCAAGGATTGTTACATTAAGATCCAATCTGAAATTAAAACTTAGGGTTTTAACCAATAAGCTATAAAGCTGATGAACTCCCACTGGGATGTGGTTACCTTTTCCTAAACTTCCTGAGTTGTCTCTTCTTAGCCCCAGAGTTGATTTTTTATTGAGCCTTTGGAAAGATCCCTCATGTTTCACTGCCATTTCCCATCAGAGTGGGGACTATTAACTGTGCAAACCTCGTGAGGTCACAAGCTTTGCAGCTGCATCCCGTCAATGCAGAGGGAGAGCAGCCCGGGTGGGGCTCCGCTCCACCCTTCCGGGTGGCGCTGGGTGCAGGTCTGAGGTCACGTTGGAGAGTGGGTCTGTGTCGGCATTGGGGCCACAGCAGGATCTGAGCCACTTGGTCCAGGCTTACAGAGATCCTTCTGGAGCTGGAGCACATTCTCAGAACCTTCCAGAGGACCTCACCCTGGAATTGCCTTCCAGGATCTTTTTGTACAGAGTGTATTTCCTTGGATTCAGCTCCCCTGAAGGGACCCTTAAGTTAAGGCAACTAGAGAGGGCGGCAGGCAGCTGTACACAGTTGCGTTGGGACGTTTGGTGATAAAAGGATGTCCATTGGTGAGGATCTTGCTGGTGAGGCATTTGCTGCAACCACAGACTGCTGTCTCCCCGAGGTGCCCACACCCCATGCCACTGATGTAGCTCACCCTCATGCATTCCTGTTTTTCAGTAGCAGATTCTAGATTATCCTGTTTGCTGGCTAGAGGTGGCTCAGAACACTGGGAGGAGGACGGAGTCCCCACATGACTGGTCAGCAGGAGTTGAACGCCATGGTCCACCAGACCAACACCTTCTTAGTTTTGCTCAGGCTGCTATTTCATTTGACTTTATCTGCTATCTCCTATTTAAGGGTAAATAAATGTAGGGAGAGTCACAAAAATAACAACGAAGATGATGGCTAGTATTTATTGGATGCTTGCTACACCCAGGCACTGTTCTAAGCTCTTTACCTACATGGTCTGCTAATCCTCACCACAGCCCTGTGAGCTGTGTGCTGTCATCATCCCCTTTGACCTCCTAGGAAACTGAGGCCCAGAGAGGTGAGAGACTTTGCCCAAGCTCTTATAAGCAGAAAGCAGTGAGGCAGGCTTCAAGCCCAATTTGCTTGACCCCAGAGTCTGTACTCCTACCCTGGGGGCTGGGCTGTTTTGTTGAATGTCCATGGCCATCCTGGTAGAGGGTGGGCACTGACCCGGGTGACAAAACATAGCTGCAGAAAAGCCCTGTGTAGATGATCCCGCCCCTTGAGTATCTACTCACCCAAAGTGGGGCTATTTGGAAAGTGCTCTGAACACTGTGGAAGCAAGTCGTTAAAACCCAAGAATTTTTTATTCTGATAAAAGGTCCAGGTTTTGATAATTGAACTTGGGGGGATAGGGTGCTAATTTTAGACTATCTGAAAATCTATCTCAAGAAACAAAACTTGGAGTCAAGTAAAAGGACTCGTTTGAACCAACATTTCTCAGAAGAAGTGATGAAAGGGTCAGCTGTGCACCCCGGGGAAGGCTTGCTGCCCAGCAGCCCAGAGCTTGGGGGCCCTCAGGTGGCCTTAATTCTGTTGTTTGTGGAGCTCCTGCCCTGGGTGCTACAGGTCTCTAGGGACGTGGTGGTAAACAAGCCACATCTTTGTCCTCAAGGGCTCGAAGACGTGATGGAGCCGTTCGGCGGGGCACACAGGGGTAGGGAAGCAGAGAGGAGAAAAGGGTGAATTTGGCCTTGGTCTGGGGCAGCCTCTTAACGTCTTTTAATAGAAATCTTCCTGTGGTTCACTTCCTGTGAATGGGGACTCCTGATTTTTTCCCCCTTTAATGAGGGAAAGCAGGCTTTTGATGAAGTTTCACCTAAGTGTTGAGATGTCCATTTGGTTACGAGAGATTTCGGTCACAAATCGAAGGGATTTGTGTGAGGGAGGTCAGGAGAAGTTCTACTCAGAATCATTTTCCATTAAGAAAAGTCCTGTTGGAGAAGTTGGTGGGAAGAGAGTAAGGCTGGAGACTTCATGGAGCCTGGCAGGAGGGTCCGTATACACTTAACTGGCCTCAGCCACAATTCTTGTTGGGAAAAAAGTGAAATGGAAATGATAGAATCAAGTCAGCATGCTTATTCGGCAATAGAGTGGGCTGCTGAGCCAGAGCTCGGGAACCTGGTTACTGCTGAGATGCCGTGGGGTCCAGTCTGACAGAGGCTGACTCCTGCCTCTCAGGACCACATCCTGGCTGCAGTCTGGTCCCTGGGCTCTGTTCCTCTGAGACAGTGCAATTGGTCAGTGGGGGTGGAAAGAGCAGAAGAGTGAGGGAGCGGCCCAGCCAGAGAGGCCATTTACTTCCTGTGGTGGCATCTGTTACACGCCCCCATGGATGAGGTGAACACTCCCATGTCCAGTAGTTGCACATGGCGAAGCCCCTCAGCCTCACCGCCCCTGCCCGTTTCTTTCTTGGGTAGGAATGCCTTGAGCCTAAGTTAGTTGTTTTAGTTTTCTTGAGTGTAAAAGGAATCCTGGCTAGACATTGAGTACTGTAATCATGAAAACCCAGTGATGACTTTGGTCTCATCTGAGCCAAGGGTGACACACACCCTCACACCCTCAGGGCTGACAGTTGTGAGAGCAGCAGGCCTTGCATGTCCTTCAGAGGCAAAGAGCAAACCTGGGCTCCCCTGGAGACCCATAAATTGTGACCACACAAAACCTCAGGACCAACAGTGGAACCAGCTATTTCTGCCTTGAGTGTATCATCCAAATGGGTTTTACAGCCCTGTCTTAATTTCATTTCGAATATATCCTTAAACGGCATAAAGAAGTGGCAGGGATAATAGTTGGAAAGGTTAAGTCTTTTTCAGTGGCCTCTTTAACTTTGGAATACCAGCCTTTTTTTTTTCCCCGTCCACTAGAAGCTTCTCCTGAATTATCTTTTTCAGTTGTTTTTAATTAGGTTGTAGTACAGGAGGAATAATTAATAAAGCCTTCCATTTCCACATCTACTGTGAAGCTTTGTACTTCTTCCTATGAAGTGATGGCTAAGTGAAGAGAACATGTGAAATCTAAGTAGATTTGTGGAAACACAAACACATTTTTATTGAGTCATGAGTGTCACTTGGAGTATAAATGGGGCCTGAAACAATTTGCATATGAGTCTTTCCTCCCAGAGGCCTTCAGTGTTATCTCGTGCTCTCATCTTTATGTTGTATTGGAAAAATCTGGGATTCTTTTTCCCTTGGTCATTATTTACTTTTTAAAAATAATGTAGTTTTAAAGAATTCATGCTATTTAATCTCAAGTCCAAACATGGTTTCTTGTGAAGAAAAGATATTTAATAAAGTTTAGTATTTTTAGTTCCAGAAGGAATTTTGGGCGGCTGGGATGCATCTAAAAGGTGGGAGAAATGTTCAATGAGGGGAGGCACTCTGACTCCTGTTCCTTTTGCTCTTTAAAAACTTGTGTTTCCTGTGGAAAAAGAAAAGTTTAATTTTGGAACTTTAAAGTTTAAAGTGAACTGTTTGGTGTTACTAAGTTTTAATTCATTGCTGGGAAATTTTGGATGAGCTCATTTCATAAGGATTTATGTATTTTAAGAGCCAGCCTGGGGCAGAGGGTGGGGAAGAGCTGTGTCCTTGGATGAATGTGGGATGACCTGCCACTTTTTGGTGGAAAACGTAAGGGCTGGTCTACTTTGGGATGAATTTTCAAAGAAGATAGCGCCTCCTCTCTTCAGTCTTGAGGTGACGTACCCTTAGGAGGTGCTTCCTTTTCACCCAGCCTTCCCCATAGTGGTCCCAGGACCTCCGCAGCCTTCTTTACTTGCATCTGCCAATTCACAAGAGAGGTTGATCTCCTAGGCTCTAGCCCACCACTCTGATTTGGATTTAGATGGGATCAGAAATTTTGTTTGGCATCCTTTTGTCCTTAAAAAAGAGAGATGAGAGGAACCTGCCTCCTATAATCCATAATCTCAACAAGGTCAGAATATTTCTTCCTGGCACGTACCCACCTATTTCTGTGTCCAGATCCCCAAGAGAGCTGCAGGGGAAAGCCCATCATGATGGGAGGGAAAAAGGAAGGTAAGAAGGAAGGTTCTAAGATGTTTTCTCCCCATTGCTCCTGAGGTTCAGTTTCACGCAGCCGTGTACCAGTCATCTGGGGCTGAGAAGGGGGAGCAAGCAGAAAGGGAGAAGAGGAGGAAGGCCATTTTGGGTGGTTTGTAACTGATGAGTGGAAGTTAGATCTGTTAAGAAGGGCAGGAGGCTTGTCCCTACCTCATTGTCACCACCCTCATCATTTAGTATCCCATCCTTCCCAAGAGAAGTTCTGAGAACCTGTCCTCTGGTATCTGGGCAGTGCCTCCCCAGCAGCCCCCACAGCCCCAGGAAAGCACTCGCATCAGCCCGTCCTTCTCTTGATTCCTCTGCTGGTAGCTGCTTGGGGCCACCACTCTTTTAGGCCAAGTAAAATTGCATGTAGCAGAGAATCTAAATAAGAAGTTTATAAGACTCAGGTTTATTGCCCTCATACAAAAGTAGTTCAGGACTGGTATGGTAGCTTCATGGTCATCAAGGATCCAGGATTCTTCTCTCTTTCTGTTCCATCATCCTCAGACCATGGCTTCCAGCCTCAACGCCACCTCATTGCCCAATATGGCTGTTGGATTTCCAGCCATCATATCCAAATTCCAAATATGAAACAGGAGGAAGCGAGAAGAGTACGTGTCTCAGCTAAATTGTCACCCTTATGGAGCTTTCTTGGAAGACTTACATCCTATTGACTGCCTTTTCCTCCAGGGAGATTGGGAAATGTTGTCCTTTAGCTAGGCATGTTGTAGGCTGGAATAACATTGAAGCTCAGTTAAAAGGGGAGAATGGATATTGGCTAGGCAAATAACAGTCTCTGCCATGGTCTAGCATATATGAAGTACCTCGTGTGTGAACCTTAACATATTCTGCCAAGCTTCTGGTCATTTATACATCTAGCCCTTCTATCAGACCCTAAGCTATTTGGAAGCCCTGAGTGTATCTCCTTCCTCTGTGTACCATTTATAGCTACCAACCCAGGGGCGTGCGTGGTGGGTGCTCAGCCCATCTTTGTTGAATCAAATCAGATTCAGCCCCTGCCCCCCATGTGGATCTGCAGTTATAAATGATTTCTTGTTAAACATTTTTTAAAAATTCTTTCCAGAGGGTTTTTACGTACCTATCAGTTTACTATGTGAAAATGGTAAAGGTGCTAATAATTATCAATACAACTGGAAAAATCTAGGCCATGGAAATTGGCAGTATTGGTTATACTATCTAATTCCAGATGTTAGAGAAATAAGAGATAAAGGTTTTACCACTAGTCAGTATTAGTAGAATGTTAGGGAGAGATTTTTATGAAAAATGCCCCTTTTGACTGTTTTGTTTGAGTTTGAACTAACAACGTAGGAAGATAGGAGTTTGCTGAGAAAACTTGTGTCAGTACTTCATATTTGTAAAAGGGCAGGCAATCCTTCTGAAAATCTAGTTATGTAAATTTATGTTCCATCACTTAAAAAAAGAAGTGCATGGAAAGAATAAGAATGGTTGGAGGGTGGGGCTTTCCCTTCTGCCCTTGGAGGGAAGGAAACTCTGACCATGCCGGACATCTAGGTTGGAAAGTGTCTTTGGTGAGCCCGCCCCGTGTGGCCGGCTGATTCACTTTGTCTGCTAAGTCCCGGGAGAGGTGATGTAACTGGGCCTGCAGCTTCTAGGGAGAGGGGAGCATCATTGTTGGCCCAACCCTCTGGCGTTGGAAACTTAACAGAGCCCTGGCCAAAACCAGATGGCGTTTTGCAGCTACATTTTGTAATTGTTTCACATGTTGATCGGAGCATCTGTTGTTTCCTCTTCCTCATTTTCTCTTCTCTTCTTCCCTCCCTTCTCTTTCTGTCTTACTTTTCCCCCTTTTTATATTCCAGTTGGGCTCCTATGTGCAGCCGTTCTGCTCTTCCCAAATCAACTCAGGTCTGATTTTTGGAAATACATGAACGAGAAACCATGGGGGTTCCTGCCCGCCATATTTCTATTTTGAATCTGGTCAATGTGTGCTAAGATGTCGAGTGGAAAGAGCATGGACTTTGATGTCTGGAAGACACAGGTGTCAGTTCTAGCTCCACCATATTTTCTGTGTGAATGGGGGCAAGTGACGTCACTTTTAACCTCCTGAATCTCATCTGTAAACTGAAGTTAATTCCTACTTCAAAGGGTTGTTAGGAGGATTGAACAAAACAATGTATGAAGAAAAGCCCAGAGAGGTAGACGAAGACCAGATTGTATTGGGCTGCATGAGCCATGTTAGGAGTTTGGATTTTATTTAAGCGCTCTGGGAAGCGGGGCAGTGTCATGTTATGATAGATGTTTTCAGTAGACCACGCTGGCTCTGTGGAGAGAGGAGAATGGGGCCAGGGGAAGCAGGAGTGGAAGCAGACAGCCCAGCCAGGAGGTGAGAGCAGTGGACAAGGTGGCTGGAGTAGTGCAGTCACAGTGGGGCCAGAGGGAAGCAGATGGGCCTGGAGACCTTTTGAAGGTAAAGACAGGAGAAGTAGCTGAAGTCTTAGATGTGGGAAAGAGAATGATCAAGCAGGAATCCTAGGTTTGGGGATGGCGGTGGCTGTCACAGAGCCTAGCAGAGGACTGTGCTCGTGGATGAGACCCACAAAGTGTTGGCTGGATGGCCAGATTCGTGAATACCTGGAGGAAAGAAGGAGCACGTGTTACTGGGCCGTGCCGGATGATAAATACAGTGGGACAGGCCAAGGTCCACTTCTGCTCTTGCTTTGAAGTTATTGTGCTCTGACCATCCACCCATTTAGATGGCAGCTTCTAGAATCAAGTTGGGCAATATTGAGCAAAGCCTGGAAAGTGACATGGTCTCCTGAAAGCTTTAGGGACCCCTGTCATTCACCGTGATACCACTTTAGATGACACTGGTCCCCTCCTTTCTTTAACATTGAGTCAGAACAAAGTGAAAGCGAACTCAGAGTTAGATTTGGGACGGCTTTGGAATCTGAGCAACATTTACAAAATCTGGGCACTGGCATGGCATGACTGCTACAGGTGGGGTCAGGACCCCACTCCAAGGGAGTAGATCTCAGGGGATGAAGAGGGGGTCACCTGGAAATCTGGATTTTGAACCATTTTGAGAAACACCGTCTGGGGAGCAGTTTCCAGGTCACTCTTGCTCTAGTTCTTTTCCTTCCACTTTTTTGGGGGAAGGAAATCAGTTTTGTGGCAGCGTTTCCTCTTCCTGTTCATAATTCTGGAGGAAATTAGAGGCAGGCAGCCTCCCCTCTGAAGAGGAAGAAACCCTTCACATGTTTTATTAATGACAATGGCGGCAAACATACGCACAACGAGGACTTTGTCCTCAAGAAATTATTGTCACGGGCTTAGAGTCCAGATAAAAGTCTTTGGCAAATCTCTAAAGAATATTTCAGAGAGAAAAAGAACAGAATTTATAAGGTCTAAAAATAGCAGCTGAAGTGCAGCTGTGTTTAGCTTGTCAGGGAACCTGTTGAGTCGAGACAGGCAGGGAATTTTATTTCTCTGGCCCTGAGGTCACTTGTCCTGTTTAAGAAGGGGCAGCAAACATTTCCAAATAGGGATTGGTTTGTAAGGGGAGGAAGATGGCTGAATATATATGGTATTGCTTGTTTTCTTCTCTCACTCTTCCTACCTCCTGCCTCACTCTAAACCTCTTCTTAAGAAAAGGAAGGAGGGTTTGGTTTTCTCAGGGTAAGTGGGGGCTGCCTGGGTGGGAGAATTTCGAATGGCGCTGGTGATGTTTCTTGTTGTTGGCGTATTTGATGACAGCTGGTCTGAGGAGTGGTGCTGGCGGTCTAATTATTTGGTCTTAGTGGGTTCCATAGAAACCCACTAACTGGAAGAAATAAACCCATAGTTGAAGAAATAATGGTAAGACTTCTCCGAGACTGACTGGCTGATTTCTGCACTGACTTTGTCCCACTTCTGGGCAGGGATGGTGTCTTTGTCCTGTTCCACAACCCACAAAGAAGGTGTCTGTCCCATCCCCGGCCTAGGCAATCCTTGGGCTTCTATACTTAACATTATGGAATGTCAGCGTCTGAAAACTTGTCAATCAGTAGGACTTCAAACTGCCTGCCCTTCAATATTTATTGAAACCTTGGGTTATGCCATCCATTCATTTCGAGGCCAGAGATTGAAAACTGGTGGCCCGCAGGCTAGATCTTGCTCAGTCATGTTTTGCTTGCCCTGCACAGTGTTGACCTATACAATTGTCAATGTTTAAAAGCAGAATATGTTGTTCACAGGTCTTGATTTCTGGATTCACGTGGGGTGCCTTAAGATATATCCTTGGTTTAGACTTCTTTGTCTGAGAGTGGAGTCCCCAGACTACTGTGCATAGATCCCTGTCTCCCTAAGGCAGCTCTCGGGTGGGTCATGATGAGAAACAGCCACTGCTGTTGCTTAGAGGATAGTAAGAAAAGGGTTAAATAAGTTGTGTGTTGAGCACCTAGAAAACGCCTTCAAGTGCATGGCGAGCACTCTGTAAGCATCATCTGTTGTGGTGGTTACTATCATTTGACTATCTTTGTCATCATTTGGCGTACCATGTTTTCTGTGAGGATTCTCTTGAAGACGTTCACTATATAACCCAGGGGTCCCCAGGGGAAAACATGTCTCTCAGATCTCGGTTCTGGGAAATAACTGTCCTCTTCTGAGTTACTGGCTCATCTATACCTACTCATGCCATGAATCTTGTTTCTGTCTTTGCCTTAACTGCTAGGAAGCTCAGAGGCAACTGTGTAGCTCATGTCTAGCAGGAGGACATGACTTTATGGCATGCATTTGGTTTATTGACCACTTGATTTCACATACCATCGTTTTGTCACTGCTCTGCTTTTCTCACTTGCTTATTTTATTGTGGGCTTTTTTGATAAGCATCCTTAAATCCTGTTTAATAAGGATTAATTCAGGATTTAATCCTGAATAAGGCTAGGTGTAAATTTAAAACAACAACAACAGAGCATCTGTTCCTCTGAGAGAGAGTTTGTATTATCATTTCAAATAGACTCCCATGTCTAAGCCTTGGGACTTTACATGGTCTCTCTCCCTACGGGACACTACTGACCTTTAACACCCATATTGGACCTGGCTCTATCAGTTGTGTTATCCTTTCCCTTTAAGCTCTACCCCTGTAGCTTCTGTTACTGAATTGGGTTGGCTTATTTAGCTGGGTGGACTGATGTATCAGTGAGCTACTGCTGTATAACAAATCGCCCCAAAACTCAGGGCACACAACAAGGTCTGAGGGATGGCTGGACAGTTCTGCTTCAAGCCACAGGTCTGCAGGTTGGCTGGGGAGGCTCTTCTCCATGTCTCTTATCCTTCTAGAACCAGTGGGCTACTGGGGCAGGCTCTTCTCATGGTGAGGGCAGAAGTGCAAGAGGGGCGAGCAGAAACATGTGAGGCCCCTTAAGAGGTAGGCTCAGAACTGGCACTATCACTTCTTCCATGCTCCATTGGCCAAAGCAAGCCATGTGGCCAAATCCAACATCAGGGGAGTGGGGAACAGAGTCTGCCTCTAGTGAGAGGAGCTCCAGAGTCAGTGATAAGAGGCTGTGAACACCAGGTGGGGGTAGGGGGATGCAGTCTACCACAGGCAGTATATTTATTTGAAGACCGTCAGGGTGGGCATACTGCAGTATCTGGCCCTTAGTGGATATGTGGGCTTTTCTCCAGATCCGTGCTCTGCCGTCATTCTCCCATCTGTGCCCGGGGAGGCTGGCCTTCCCTCTGGCTTTTAGTTGGGTTAAGTCAGAGGGGAGCACCAGAAGAGGAGGGTGGAAGAGTGCCTGGCCACAGGTTGGTGTGGCTGTGACCCTGAGAGCTTCTGCTAGGCGGCTAGTTCTGATAACCTTGGGGCTCTAGTAACCTTCAGACCCGGGGGAGGAAGAGCTCCCTGCTGTTGCTAGCCCTAGAGTGCCTTACCCGGGGTCTCTCTTTTAAACCTGCACACCTCTTGTAAATAGTCCCTTCAGTGAACTCTTCTCATTTTGCCTGTTTATAAGAGCCATCTGTTCCTGGCCAGGACCCTCATGGATACATTTGGGCGCTCAATAAGTACGTAGTTAAGTGAGTATCAGGGCTCTTGGTTTTTCCTCCCCTCTGGCCTTTACATCATGAACTGGTCACTTTTTCTACCTGAAAACCCATGGGATTTCAGACTGGGGAGCCCTCCCTCTCTCCCCATTACTTGTCTAATCCTCCCCCCCTCACAACAGCCTGACAGAGGACATTCATCAGAGTGAATTCAGATAGAGAAGGTTTTACTTTTTTCTCTAAGGTTTTTTGGCATGCCTTTTGGGATAATTAGGGATTCTTTCAAGTGCAACATTTTTTCCATAAATTGTAGGGGTTTTATTTCCCAGATATGATTTATGCCATGTCACGTTCCAAGAAAGGGAATGTAGGGAATGTTTGTGACCAAAGAATTCAACATAAGGAAACTATCTGTAAATCTTACCAATAATAATTGCCTTAATTTGGGAAGGGTTAATTAACACCAACCATTGTGCCTGACTCAGTAGAGCAAAGTATTTGGTTTTTTTAAGCAGGAAACAAAGGGTCCCCAAATTTCTATTTCCTGACTGAGTTTGAGAACCGTTGGAGTATTTCTCAAACTTCCCTGATCAGGATAGTTTTGTTAAAAATTTAGATTCCTAGTGATCCAGATTTACTGGGCCTAGGGTGGGGCCTAGAAATCTGTTTTCAGCATGCATCCCGGGTGATTCATATTAACCTAGTGTGAAAAACACTGGGCCTGGCTGATGATTCTCACACATTTTGGTCTGTTGACTAAGAAGAAATCCAATGATGATGATGATGATAGTAGACAAGAATAGTAACATTTAGAAGTCACTGTACAGTTTGCCAAGATTTTACATATATTGTCTCATTAACCACATTGTCCGCTTCAGGACTCGTTCTTGTCTAGTATTGCCTGTGCCAACATTATTTTACCAGAATTGAATGGAAAGTAGCAGCAGGTTTTGTTAAATATCCTAATTGATAGCAGAAGCAAGGATATAGCAATTGTCATGTTATACACGTGAAAGCTACAGCCTTTAGCCCACCCTTTGAGAACCACTGCATGGCTTCTTGATAAGATTCTTTCAACCCCACCCCATACCTGCATCCTGTAAGAGGAGTTTCTAGAAAGCTCTGCAGAGGATTTTCCTGCATGCAGACATCTCTAGGTAAGGGGCTGTCCCAATTGTCTGCTCTCTGGAGAGGACCACAGATGTTCCCTGCTAAAAAGGACATGCTGGGCTGTTTGTTTCTTGCAGGTTAGGACATCTCCCTTTAGGAATGCCATTTCAAGTTTCTCTAGCAATTCTGCAGAAAGCCATGCCTAGAAAACTTAGAATTACTCCAATAGCAGACAGCTTTGCAGCCTTTGGTATCAAATGCATTGTGTCTGTGCTCTGAGATTTTGGGGGGAAAATTTTCAAACTTTATTAATTAATGCATCTAGGAAACTATCACGTTGTCTACTTTACATTAGAGATTCTGGGCACCCTGGGCTGCCTGTTAACTTACGGCTCATGTGGTTATTGCTTCTATGACCCACTGAGCAAAGAAATGTCTTGCTGGAAAGCTGAGTTCTCTCAGGGTATTGACTGTTCCATTTTTCTATTGCCCCCCTGCATACTGTTGGTAACATTTAGCTCCCTCACTTCCTTTCCATCCCAATCTACACCTCTTCTTCTGCCTTTTGCAAAATCTATCACAGTACTGAATGAATAATACAAACCCAAGAGCTTAGAGGGGCTGGGAGGTATCACGCCCATGTATTTTAGTGTTGGCACATTTTCCTCATCCGTGGTGATAGTTTGGTTTGAAGCCAATTATTCTGCATCCCTGGTTTAGCACATATTGCATTATATATTTGGGAAAATAGCATGATGTCTATTTTCTCATTCTGCATAGCATTGACTGAGATTTGAGCCTCAATTAATTGAACCAATAATTGTGATATTAAAAATAGTCTCCATATCCAAGGGCAGAGATTAGGCCTTGGTAGATATTGAGGCCTTTGGGCCATGAACTCTGAAACATGCATCTTCCAGAACTGAGTGTTCTGTGTTGTGACTGTTTGCACATGACCTTACAACACATGCTTCAGGAGAATACATTTAAGTTCAAGTCCTAACTCCAGTGATGAATTCCAAGCTTTTTGTTATTGTTTTTCTTCCTGAAAGACAAAAGGAGTTTTATGCCCTGGTATTTGAGGTTCACTTCAAGGGCAATGTTGGATGAATCATTATTGGGTGAGTTTTGTGAGTGCTGGGTTTAGTTTGTAATATCCTTTAAAGAGTCTGACCAAGAATCTACCCATCTGTCCATTGTCCATCCATCCGTCTACCGATCCATCCATGTCAACATTTACTAATTCCTAGAAGGTACCTGGCACTGTTTACATGCTGAAGTTGTAACAATAAAGCATAGTAGTTACCATAATTTGTTGAGAACCTCCTATTGCTAGACAGTCTCCAGTGTTCAAAGCATCTTTGTGAGGTAAGAATTGCATCTGCCATTTTATGAGAGCAGAATCTAATGTACCTTACCTGGATCACCCAGCCAGTCAAGGTGGAGCGGGCCTGAGGCATCCTTATGACATCAGGACCAGAGCAGCATTTCCTTCTTTTATGTTAAATGGACTCTTCTGTCTGTCAGGATCCAGGCCCACGTCATAGTGTAGAGTGAGCATTCTGTGGCAGGGTCAGAGCTGAAAGTCCCTCGTTTGTCACATCTTCTCCTCTTGGGGTATCTTCTTGCTATCAGTAAGACAGGGAGAGGGATGGACACAGGACAGAACCCCTGGGAGTCCCATCCACTCTTGTTTCTCTGCTTTGCCCTTTAAAATCTCTTGGAAACTTGGGGTTCTGTCCAGACTCACCCTGTCATTTGAAGGTGCAGGAGTACAAATGGAGGTCCACTTAGTGAGTGTCTGAATATTAAAAAATTACAAATCAAGATAGCTGTTACGTAAACTCCATTATACCTTCCTACCTTGACAAATATACCTCTATGACAACCTGGAAGGTCAGGATCGAATTTAGATTTCTCAGGCTCCTCGGAGTTTAGTGCAGAAATCCACAGCTTGAGGAGAGCTTGTCTCCAGCCCATGCCCTCACTTCCTTTTTCATCTGGCTCCATCCCACATTGCAGTGGGCCTCCTTTTTGGGACTTCCCAGTCATCAAACAATCATGCATGTGTATGGACACCCACCCAAGCTCCATCCACCCAGTCCTCACAAAAGGCTGCTCTTGGGCCTAGAGGTACACTCACTAGTGGTGCAGTTTGCAATTGAGGGGTTGGACCCTGGAGAAGAGCCCAGTATAGACCCTGAAAGTAGACTCGGGCCTGTTTGGGCAGGAAATTCTGGGGTCTTGGGAAACCAGAGCATGTCTGACAGGAGGTGATGTGGGCTCTGCCCTTGGCCTCACCAACTCCTTGCCCCTGGGGGACAAGTATAGCTAGAGGAGGGCTCTCTTGAATGTGGAGTTCAAGGCAAGGACCCCTCTTGCCCAGGTCTTAGGCGATACCGGTTCTGTCAAGTTAGAGGATGGAAGGGGCTGCAGAGGTCATATGACTCCCAGTGTCATTTTATACAAGATCAGCCCAGCTAGTAAATCTCAGAGCTGGGTCTGAAGCCCTGGTGCCCTGGTTCTCCAGCCAGTGCCCTGTTCTTATCTTGCAAAGTGAGCCTGCCACTTGCACATAGTTTCAGAAGACTGAGATTTTCCAGACATCATCCTAGTGGCATTCTGAGGTGTGAGGACCTGAGGCCAAGCCTGAGTGGGTGACTATAGCTTACGTGGGCTCTGCAGAGATGTGATTTCAGAACATAGTTTATACAAAGCTGTGAGCTTTGGGGACAGGATTCTGGGGTGCATATCAGCAGCACGACTGACCTGCTTTATGATTTTCCTTAAACTCCTGGAGCCTCAGTTTCCTCATTGGAAATTGGGGTAAAATGGTATGTGCTGGTAGAGTTGTGCAGGTGGAAAATGAAATGTTTAAGGAAACCTTTGCACAGCACATGGCTTTGCCAGTAGTGCCGTTCAGTGGATTGTAGCTATTGTGATGGTAGCTGTTGTTATTGCTCTCCAGGAGCCCTGGGCCCCACTGAGAAGGGGCCGCCATCCATCCATCCATCCATCCATCTATCCATCCATCCATCCATCCTTCCATCCGTCTATCCGTCCATCCATCCATTCATTCAACAAGTACTTATAGAACACTTGCCGTGTGCCAAGCACTGTTTTGGGAACTTGGGACTCATCAGTGAACAAGAGAAGCAAAATTCCTTGCCATAGTTGAGCTGGCATCCTAACAAGCAGAGATAAATTATAATCATAATAAATATGGAAATTACATAGAAGCTGATAAGTGCTATGGAAAAGAAAAAGTTGATAAGGGAAGGGGGTTTAGTCATGCCAAGGTGCTATGTAATTTTTTTTTGTTTTTTTTTGTGAGGAAGATCCGCCCTGAGCTAACATCCATGCTAGTCCTCCTCTTTTTTGCTGAGGAACACCGACTCTGAGCTAACATCTATCCAAGGTGCTATGTAATTTTAAATAGGGTGGTCAGGGTAGGCCTTATGAAAGAGAACATTTGAGCAAAGACTCGAAGGAGGTGGGGGAGGGAGCCATGTGGAGAGATGTAGGAGAGGAAGATTTCAGTGTTCAGAAGAACATTTCATTTCTGCCCTGAGGCAGAAGTGCCTTTTGCTGCAGGGACAGCCAGGAGGCCAGTGTGGCTGGAGCAGAATGAATGTGTCTGTGTGTGGATGCATGCAGATTGTAGATGAGGTCAGAGAAGTGACAGAGGCCAGATCATGTAGAGCCTTATAGACCACTGGAAGGGCTTGGCTTCTATTCTTAGTGAGATGGGGCTGTTGCAGGGTATTGAGAGGGGAAGTGGCATGGCCCTCAGCACCTCCTCCCCGTGGCTTGGCCCATGGCTTATGCCCTCAGGCTGCCTCTGTATTGTCAGTCTGGGCCCCAGACCTCCCCCACCTCCTGTTCCAGGCTCACTTCCCCTATCCATATTGCATTCCCCCTACCCCCAGCCACCATGCCCTGGATCCCATTCCCTCAAGTCCCAGATGTCTGTCTCCAGCCGATGATCTGATGCATTGTATTCTGGAGCCCCTTATTTATTTATTTATTTACTTACTTACTTTACTTACTTTTTTGGTGAGGAAGATTGGCCCTGAACTAATATGTGTGCCAGTCTTCCTCTATTTTGTATGTGAGTTGCCACCACAGCCTGGCTTGATGAGTGGTATAGGCCTGCACTTGGGATCTGAACCCATGAACCTGGGCTGCCAAAGCAGAGCACGCCAAACTTAACCACTATGCCACTGGGCCGGCCCCTGGAGCCCCTCTTTAAAAAGGAGTGACATTGCTGGCGGGAATTCAGTCATAGGGCCGTTCGTGGGTGTTCATTTCATTTCTGAGGGGGGCTGGTTGTGGCCACCCTTCTGTAAATCTTGGTTTAGCTGGGCTCTCCCCGCTCCCCGTGGAGCCCAGGGCCTATGCCCTGAGCCCCTGGTCTCCTGGATTCCTAGCTGTCTTTGTCCTGGTGAGCAGTGATAGAGGACAGGAAGACTGGAAGAAGATATTCCAGGGCTGAGTGGAGGGGCGTGGTGGGGTACAGCCGGGTAGGGTGTGTGTGTTAGGGAGCCAACAGGAAGCAGAGCTGAGTTGTTGTTCTCTATGCAGTTCAGTCATGGCTCTCCCATGGGGCTTCAGGGCGCAGCCTGAAGAAGCATTGTTCCTGTGGATGGTGCAGTAGAGCCCAAACATTTAGCCCCGGCCACACCAGCCCTTGCTCTGCTTGTAACTATGGCGCAGTTGTCAGTCCGGACACCCCCAGGAGATATCTGCCCTGCCCTGCCCTTGGTGTCGGCCTGGACAGCCTTGCCTGGGGCTGGAAGGCTCTCCTGGGTCCTGTGCCAAGGTGCAGATGTCACCCTTTGCAGCACTGTGGGTGGGCCCTGGGAGGATGGGAGGGGGTTAAGCAAGGCCTGCTCCACTCGCTGCTCCCAGGGGTGGCCCTGGGTCAGAGGGTTTCCTATCGAGTCAGAGCATCCCCCTGATATTCCCACCCCCTCCCACCCCTACTCCCAGTAAATGCATAGAACCCCTGTAGCTCTGTTTCAGGAAGAACTCTGCCAGTGGAAACACCAGCCCCCTTTGTGCAGTGCCGTGGGTTATCAGGGTTGCTCAGATGAGGAAGTCCTCACCCTGCTGCCCTGTTCTGTTCTGCCCTACCCTGCCCTGCAGAGGGGAGACCCTGCCCATGGGAGAGTCTGGCTTACACTGGGCAGTACAGCTGACCCGCCTGCCCCTGACTTCAGAGCTCCAGGTTTTGGGGGTAGACAGAGGCCCTGGGCTTTGCTAAGGATAAGCTTTGTGATTATGGAAGGATCCATTTGTCTTCATTTTTCCCCCATCTCCCTTTCATCGTGTCTGTGTGAAAATGAAAGCTATTGTTTATTTAAAAGACCCGTTTGCTTAACGCCCCTGGAATTTATTTGCTGGAGCATTTTCCATTTTCATGTTCAGTTCGGACCTTGGCTGCAGCTGAGAGGTTATGTAACCTGGGATGGACTGTATCCCATTGGCATCTGGGGACCCCCAAAGCATCCCACCCTTAGCCATGCCTGTGAGGGGGTGAGTACCCCCTGGCTGCATATTCAAGTTGCCTCTGTGAGCTGCTGGAGGTAGGGAGCTGAGGAGTGGAAGGAGTTGAGGGAGGAAGAGTTGGCAGCTGCTGCAATGGAGTCAAGAGGAGGATTTCTTTTGGGAGCTGAGTTCTTAGATCTTCTCTGGGCCTGCCTCCCCCTCCTCCGCTGTAGACCCTCCTCAGTACAAAGCCTGGGCCCTTCAATCAGCCTGTCTCTGGACCTTAGCAAAAAGCCTGAGCATCATTGCCTCAGCCTTGGCTGGATTTGGGAACTGTTTCTGGCACGTTCCTTCCTGGCTAGCCTGTGGAATCTGTCTCCACACTCCTATCCCTCTCCAGCAGATTGGCCTTGAGCGCCTCCCCTGACTGAGGGCCACACTTCCACACCTAATTTCCAGCCCAAGATCCCTTGGTTTCTATTCTGAAGACTGGTCTGGGCATACATGGAGTTACCTTAACAGGGAGCAAGGGAAAGGGTGTTGTCCTGGGTTATGAGGGGCTGGGAGTTTAACTTGCTTCTGGATTTTAAAAGGAGGCAAAGACATTGAGTGGGTTTTGGAACACTGAGCTTAGTCAACTTAGTCTTGAAGAGGTCCAGTCAGGGTGAATAGGGGTGGGGTGAGGAGGGGGTGCAGCTCCTGCCTTCCCTCCACACCCTCACCTTGGGAGATGGTCGAAACCCGTTCTTTCCTCCAACCTCTTTCTCTCCTCCTGCTGTGGCCTGAGATATTCTTCACACCATTTCTCTGCTTAAATATGCTCGTAGGCCTCCAGGATAAACAAGATAACCGCGTGTATGCCTGTATTAGTTAACACAGTGCTAACTGCTATGACAAATAAACCCTCAATTTTCAATGACTTAACCCACTAGAAGTTTGTTCATTGCTCTTGTATCAAAGAAGAACATTCTCAGTGGAGGAAGCTTCTTCTACATGGTGATTCTAGGACTCCAGTTCCTTCCATTGCTGGCTCTGCCATCCCTTAGGCCCTCAGTCTTCTGCTTCCTGGGGGCAGGAGAAGAAATTGCCAGTGGAGAAGGCACACCCACTTCTTAAACACTCCCACCTGGAGATGACCCACATCCCTTCCACTCACTCTCCATTGGTGAGAACTAGTCACATGGCCATAGCTGGCCTCGAAGGAGGCTGGGGAACATGGTCCCACATGAGGATGCACCGCAGTGATAACTCCACATGGCATCAGTGGTAGAAGATGGTGAGAAGGAGATGTACTGGAGAGATGGTGAAGATGTGGAATCAGCAGGACTTGGTGAGTGAGTGTATGTGGGGCAATGAAGGACAGTCAAGAGTCCAAGCCCCGCACCCCCTGACCTGCCCCAGCTTTCTAGTTTGTAGAACAGGGTGGCTGGTGGTGCCACCCAAGGAAACAAAGTCTGTGGGAAGAAGAGCAAATGTCAGGAGGGAAGCCCCCTGACTGTCATGTGCCCAGGATGAGGCAGGCGCTGTAGGATGGATTTGTGAATGCAGGAATGAGTAGAAACAGTAGTGAATGAACTTGAGTCTTTTCTGTCTGTCCCATGGAGATCTAGTTGAGAAAAACTGTTGCGTAGCTGTACTCACAGCCTGTAAACCATAGCACCTGATAGGATCAGACCAATCAGTTTGCAAGTACAAAGCTAATAATAAGAATAATTGGGAAAAAAAGTATAATCAGTAACCCAGGAGGGGATGCCTCCCCAGGCACGGAGCCCTCCTCAGTGTCGGGTTACCCTCTCTATGAGCCTGCGGAGAGAGGTGAAGGCAACCACCTGACCCAGGAGGAGGAGGAGTGCCTGCCTGCCTGCCTTGGGTCAGCACAACCTCCTCTGCCCTCCTTGGCCTCAGGCTCATTGCTCTAGGGATGTGGCACCAAGAAGGGCTGGGAGCTGGCATTGCGTGGGCATCTGACCAGAGGCAAGCAGGCTGCTGCCTCCCCTCATCAGAAAGAAAAGGAGAGCTGGCTGAGGGCCAAGTCCTGGGCTGCCTCTGGGCTGATCCAGGCCGCTGCTGCCACACATGAGACCAAGGGAGCCAGGAAGCCTGGGCCGTCTGAGCTCTGAGTCACAGCAGGTCACTGGAGCACGGATTTTGGGGGGTTTTGCAGGTGAGGGTTACAATACGGACTTGGCCCCATTCCTGTCTGAAGGTCAGACCGGCAGCCTTCTACTGTGCCTACTATACCTTTCTACCAGGAGCGAGAAGAAGGGGCACGGCTGGGGTTGGGGGATGCTGGGGAGGGTGGAACTCACATCCCTGCCTGTGGGGGACCTAGGCAGAGTGAGGGGAGAGTTTATGGCTGGAATTCCTAGCTGACGTCTCCTACTGCTCTCAACAAACTCTCTTGTCCCTTCTGCCTTCCTTCTGTTAAAGCCTAGGGAGAAGATTTGATAGTGAGGAGCACATAGCATTGTTTAGAGTAGGGAGGCCACTATGTAAGGAAGTTTGTTTGATTTTGTTTTTAAATTTCTAAAGAAAGCGTAAAGTGAAGTATTGGAGGCTGCGTAGCAGAGGTTAAGGCCACAGACTCAGGAGCCAGACGGCCCGGGTTTGAATCTCAATTCTATCACTTACAGCCTTGGACAAGACACTTAACTGCTCAGTACCTCGCTTTCCCCACGTGTAAAATGGTGATAACAGTTTCCACCTCCTGAGGTCATTTTAAAAATTAAATTTAGTTGAGGAGTGGGTATAAACCAGAGAGGTGGTGATTCCTAGTTTTCCCCAGTCTTCTCCCTCAAGAATCTCTCGGTCCCTTCTCCAAGAAGATCTGCTTCCTTTTGTTTTTTAACTCCTCGGCAGCTATGGAGTAATGATTATTATCCTCTTTAGTACCATTTCTAGACTCTGGACAAGGTAGTACACTCCTGGGGAATAAGAATAGGAATGAATAGGAGTAAGAACAGCTTGTAAGAGTCATGCTAGACAGTTTGCATAAATTACTTTTTTTTTTTTTGGTGAGGAGGAGTGGCACTGAGCTAACATCTGTGCCCATCTTCCTCTATTTTGTATGTGGGACACCGCCACAGCATGGCTTGATGGGTGACGTGTAGGTCCGCGCCTGGCATCCAAGCCTGTGAACCCCGGACTGCTGAAGTGGAGCGTGTGAACTTAACCACTACACCACCAGGCCGGCCCCTTGCATCAATTACTTTTAATCCTAAAACAAAACACAGAACCCTAAGGGTTAGGGATGTTAAGTCTATTTTATAGACGAGGAAATTGAACCTGACAGGGAGTTTCGTAAGCTGGTCCAGGACTCAAACCAAAGTTTGTCTGAGGCCCTGATCTTTCCCCTATGCCAGGCTTCTCCCATCCCTGCAAATGCTGTTGCTTCAGTTGTCATTTGATTATGTATCGTCCTTACCCTTGAACTCAGGTGATGGATCACAGTGTTGACTGAGCACCTGCTGAATGGTGAGGACTACAGGAAAACAGAAGATAGCTACAGGTTAGGCGGTAATTGAGGTTCAAGAGGAATCAACTGAGGATTGACCTAAAGCACCATGTGATTAAGTGTGAAGTTCCATGTTACTTCCTGATGGTGCTGCCAGGGTCTGCGGGGGAGGCCACACTGGGGTCTACAGGCAATGGGGAGGTTTCCCTAATGGAATATGCTGCAGGCTGTGCCTTGAAGGCTGAGCAAGGTGTTAGGAAGGAGAGGTCCTTGGAGCACATGGAGAGAGAGTGAGGAACAGGTGGGACCAAGATCTTTGTAGGCAGGGAGAAAAAGAATGCTGGAATAAGATCACAAAGTTGGATTTAAAATTGGTTAATGTTCTGTCGAGCAGTAAAACTGAAACCTTTGGGGATATCTTTCCAACAGGCAGAAACCATTTCTAGATTAGTAGTGGTCCACAAATCAGCATCTAACTTTCCACAGTTTGGGCCTTGTTCAAGAGTAAAAAGTAAGTAAAACAGAGATCTTCTCCTAGAGATCACATGACCCTTAGATGTTCTTGCCAAACAGTGTTCCAATATGACATTGAAAGGGTACTCCTAATATTTTTGCCTTATTTTACATTTTGAAGATTTTTGATATCAGGAAGAGCACAGCGGCATCGTGAGTGAGAGAAAGCCAGGTTGCAAGGGGGAGGCAATCGGGTCTCCAAACATGTCTGGGAGGCTGGTAGGAGCTGGGAGCCTTGGAGCCTGAGTTTTGGGTGGTAGAGGGACAGCAGACCCCAGAGGGCCCAGGCTGCACAAGGGGACAGGCCCGTCTACCTCAGTGCAGGGTCAGCTGCCCTTCTATGGCCAGTTCCACCACCAGACCAGACAGTACCCTGGGTACCCAAGGACCAGGCTGCAGGGGAGAGAAACACGGTAAGAAAAGACCGTAGAAGCAAGAAGTGCAGATGTCAAGGAATTCTGACGGCAGGTGACCAGACTGGAGTCTGAACACTGCACGAAAAAGCAACAAAGATTGAAAGCAAACAGACTCTGAGTTGAGAAACTCGTTCTCCTCGTCCAGAGTGCACAACTCAGAGAATGGCACAAAAGCATCAACATTGCAACCCAAATTCAGCTACGTAATCTCTTTATTTTAGTAAGCAGAGATGGCGCTGGGAATGCTGGTCAGAGCGGAGTTTGAGTCAGATCCCCTTGGCCTCACTTGGCTTTTCCGCTGTGTTTGAATGACTTGTTAAGTCTGCTTCTCCATTCCGTTCCTTTCCTGGCTTGGTGTTTGGGTTGTCAGCATGACCGATGTGTACATATGAAGAGAGCTGTGAGGTGGTTTCCTGCTACCCAGTTTTCTGGAGTGTTCTCTTTGTCCCTGTGTGTGGAAGACAGTCCAGCCCAGCCCTCAGGTAGAATTTCTTGCCTTCTGGGTTTCAGTTGACCTCTGTGTTCAGGCCTGAGGGGAGATCGAGGCTCCATCCGCCTGTCCCACCATGGCTGGAAGGTGGAACTGCTGCGTCCTGGTTGCAGATGGTTTCTTTCTTCCATTCATTCATTGATCCATTTGGCCAGTCAACAAGCATTTTTTGAGCACACAACATGGGCCAGCACTGTGCATGGTGCTGTGGATACCATGATGAGGACAGACGTGGTCTTTGCCCTACTGAAAGTTCCACTATGAATCAAATATCTCTGTGAATAAATGTCTCCTTCCAGCTGTGATACCTGCCATGAAGAAACATGTTGCTATTAAGCTGTAGCCAGATGTTTACATAGGACCTTCTTTTGTCAGTTTCCACTGAGCCCCAAGAGGTTGCAAGTCTTTCCCACATCCTCAGTCTGGATGCTTGACTACCTATAAGGACTTGGAAAGAGAAAGGCTGCCGCTCAGTTTGGACCCCTCGTCCCTTACCGATGTCCAGTGTACAGAGAGATTGCCATTAGAGAGGCCCAGGTAGTTTGACACTGGAGAGAAGAGGTTTTAGAGAAGGCTGGTGGTGTGGTGTGTGGTTTACCACCTGAGCCTGTTGGAAGACAGAAGAGGGGGTATCCCCTCACGCCAAGAGAAATGGGGAGACCACTCAGCACTGGCCCAGGTGTCTTCCAGAGTCTCAGGGCACAAAGGTGAATGTTGGACAGACAGTTTGAAGAGGAGGTCGTGGAGCCCTCAGAATGCCCTGCGCTCCGGGAGGAGGGGGTGTGAGTGCATCATGGGGAGAGAGCTGGCCCACTGTGCCATCCTGAGCCATTTGAGGAGGATTTTACCTCGAGTGACCCTGGGGAAGGCCAATGGTACCATAACCAAAACCTGAGGACTCTGGGGACAGTCAGAGGAGACCATGTCTCCCTCTTAGGAGCTGCAGGTGAGGGTTCTGATGCCGGGGAAGTTCCAGGGGGCCCTCAAATATGCCTGGAAAAAAGTCACCCCAAAATACCCACCAAGCCTAGAGAGGTCAGTGTGCAATGCTGCCAACTCACAGAAGTGTCCGGAGAGAGAGTCAGCTTTGAACGTCGGCAGTGGCCAGAGAAAACCAATACCTGATGATACACATTCCAGCGGGTGTGCCTTACCCTCCCCCTTCCCCCGCAAAAGGTGTCCTAAGCAGCTGCTGGGAAATGGAGGCTAAGAGAGAAAGTGACCACAGTTTTTCCACCCTCTACGTCCACCTCCTAGCAGCCTTCAAGCCTGAAATAGGATACGAGAAAGTTTAGCTTTGAATGAAATTTGGAATGCACAGGACTGGTCATTTTAATACTAACTGAAGTTATTCTGGAGATTACAGTGGCTGGAAGACTTTTCGTGACCTAAGAGTGATCCGAGATAACGGGCCCTGCTCAAGGTTTCATCTAGGGGCCAATCTAGATATCTAAGGGCTTAGGACATGCAATCAGTATTGCATTTCAGGACCATCATTCTGGCTGCAGGAGAGGAGGGAGGTGTTAGAGGGTAAATGTGGATGTGGGAGGCCAGGTAGGAAGTTTGCTCTGGTCTATGGTGCAGGTGAGAGAGGAAGTGCAGGCTGCAGAGAAGGCAGTAGACAGTGAAGTGTAACCCCTATGGTCTCCTTTTGTCTCTATTGTGGACTCATCTCTATTGTGTGAAGAACTCAGTGTCTGAGTTAGCTCCCCTCTCTCACCCAGGACCTACTATATGCACCTATCTACAGTAGGTGCTCAATAAATGATTGGTGAATGAATATTTCTTAAATGAGTGAGAAAAATGAGCATTGGAGTTTCAGTTATGTCTTACAACAATAATGCTGCATAACAAACTCAAAACCTCAGAGACATGTAGTAAGCATATTGTTCACAAATCTGGGATTAGCAGTGGCTCGGCTAGACAGCTCTACTCACTTTGGTAGGGCGTGTTCACATAGTTGGGAGTCACCTGGCTGTTGGCTGTCTAGACTGGCCTTGGCTGGGGCGACTGTGGCAACTCTGCTCTGTTCCACATGTATCTCATCCTCTAACAGGCCAGCCTGGGTGTGTTCTCATGGAGACAGAAGAGGCACAAGAAAGTAGAACTGGGGCATTGATGTAATCATTCTACCACAGATGGATGTAGGTTTGACCCATCTGCAGTACTCACTAGTCATGTGACCTTCAGTGAGTTATTTTACACTTTGTGACTTCATGTCCTCATCTGTAAAATGGGGCTGAAAAATTTATCTCACTGGGGAGTAAGGATTAAATAACAGCAATAATGTCTCCTTCCCACTATACCATCCCAAGGGGGTAAATAATTCTGCCTATGGCACCAGTATAGAAGAAAAAAAGACTATTAAAAAATGAAAAAGATCTCAAAGGGAGAGAGGGGAATTCTAGGCTGAAGAAATAACATATACAAAGGCATGGAGGTAAGGTAGTACAAAGGCTCTGTGAATGAGGAGGTGAGAGAGTGTGGAAAGGTGGACTGAAGTCTCTCTCTGCTCTAGGTGGTGGTGCCAGGGAGTTCTAATCTTATTTCACTGGCAATGGGGAGCCATAGAAGATTCTGTAGGAAGGGAATTACTTATTTCATTCAACAAGCGTACTTTAGCACTTACTAACATATTCTTTTAGATGCTGGGGATACAACAGTGATTAATCGCAGTCTAGTGGGAGAGTCAGACACGGTGGGCAAGAAGATCTCAGTACAGATGAGACCAGAGAGAGAGACTGGATGGCCAGGAGGAGTATCAGCCTGGAGATGTGCTGCTACCGGATGGGGTTTTGCCCCTCATCCACAAGCAGAGAACCTACTCTTAGGCCCCCAAGTGTGTGAAGCTGCCTCTGCTTATAAAACTTTATTTTTCATGATCAACGCCGTCTCATAATGGTGAGCCGAGGAAGAAGCTCCTGAGGGGAGGGAAGCTCAGGGGTCCCTGAGGGTCCTTCACACCAGGAGTCCCTCCACTTGAACCTAGGGCTTGGGCACCTTTTGGCATATACATTTTATCAGATCCCTGGATTTGTGGGGGAGGCTACACCAATGACCTGTTAAGCCCAGTGGGTGGTGCCTTTCATTTGTCACTTCTTCTGCAGACATCTGGAAAATTTGTAAAGAATTATAATTAAAAAATGAAGTGAAAGCAAATATGGTGAATAGGCAGAGATGAGTTGAGACTGATAGGCCAACAGGAATGGCTGCTGCCAAGACCTCATTCTTGTAGGATGGATTTGGTTCTTTCCCTGAGCAGTAGAAGTGTGTATGAGCGTGGCATAATGTATCAGTCAGCTTTTGCTGAGTAACAAACCTCCCCCAAATTTAATGGCTTAAAACAACAGCCATTTATCATTGTCTGAGTTGCTAGGTCAGCTGGGCAGTTCTGCTGATCTGGGCCAGGCATGACTGTTCTTGGCTAGGCTCACTCATGTGTTAGAGTTCATCTTGCAGGCCAGCTGGGGGCTGGCTCACTTAGATGTCTTGTACTTGGCTGGGGTAACAAGGGTGACTGGGCCACTGTCTCTCATAATCCAGCAGGCTAGCCTGGGCTTTTTACATGGTGATTGGGAGAGGTTCTAAGAGTGAGAATGGAAGTGAGCAAGCCCTTTTGAGGCCTGGGCTTGGAAGTGGCACAATGTCATTTCTGATGCATTCTGTAAAATGCATCAAAATGCCAAAGTAAATTCAACGGATGGGGAAATAGACTCTACTTCTTGATGGGAGGAGCCACCATGTCATATTTTCAGGACACACATGTAGGAAGGAGTGGGAAACTGTGGCCATATGCTGTGCACAGAACATGTGGGCTCTGGAGTCACATGGGACTGTCCATCCAGGATTCTCCACTTACCCATGTTCCTCGTCTGTGAGATGGGAGCACTAATAGAATCTATCTCAGAAGATCATTTTGGGGATTAGATAATGCATGTATGCCTAGTGCATAGTAAATGCTCAGTAAAAAAAAAATGCATTTTATGCATTTTGCATTTTCCTCTTAACTGATTCTCTGTCTTCATTTTTTTAGTTTGGAAACTGTGGTCTCGGCAGGTTTACCCTTCTGAAGCAGTAGGGAGGATTGTCATCTCTGTTGTTGTGGTATAATGTGAACTCAGGAGTTCAGATTTGGAAAGCAATGAGGGATGAATATTCATCCACACTGGAAATTTGGGAAATTAGAGTGGGGGAGGAAGTGGGATTCTCATCTTTGCTGGAGATTCTATGAAATGAGGCTTTCAGGTAAACAGGAGAAGAGCGTTTCATTCATTCTCATTACTCAGCCTTTCTCAACACTTTCTTAGCATCCTAACATTGTAAATATAGTAATTCTAATCATTTATTCAGTCAATAAAAACAAGCATTTATTGTATACTAGACTCTGTGCTAGGAACCAGAGACACAGCAAAATAAGGCATTAAGACATTCCCTCTGTATTAAAGGATTTCAGTTTCATTATCTGCCCAGAAAACTCTGAGGACTGCCACTGCCTCTGAAGTTATAGATTCTCAAGCTGGATGTTCAAGACCCTTCACTATATGGTCTCAGTTATGCTTCTTGGTCTCCCTCTGTGTCCTGTTCCTGTGCTACCCTCAAGTCGAAGTGGACTCTTCCCTTGCCCCAAACATGTCCTGTGCTTTTGTGCTCTTCCAGATAGGCCCAGAGCAGGAATGGACTCCATACTGCATGGTTGGTTGTAGACAGCAGCCAGGCTGAGCACGAGGCCTGGGCTGGGTGTAGGGATCCTGAACCAGCACATGGCCGGGATCTGTGGGGTTCAGAGTCTATAGATATGATCCTGTTACCTCCGTCTCAAGAGGTCTTCACTGACGCTCCCCTAACCTTCATAACTCTCTCTGATCTGCCATTCCTCAGAGCTCGCCTTAAAGTGATCTGTGGAGCAGTCTGACCCCCTTTAGGAGCTCCATGTGCAGAAACGCTGTTTTCTTGTTCTGCCTACAACTTCCTTCTATTGACAGTGCACCCCTTCCTAGGAGTTCCACAGGCAATGACAGAAACCCTGCACCCCCAATCACACACCCATATGCACTCCCATACTTCTGGGGAATATCTGAAGGACTGTGAGGCTGCATAGTCCTTCCTCTTTTCCCTTCACCTACAATTATTGAATGAGAAGAGTAGAATATAGCACAACACAAATGCTAGTTCAATAAATGACATAAAGAAGTTGAAGTTGTCCATGGACACTAGTTATGTGCCTGTGGAAGAGCGACTTTGAGTGTGGCTTCCCCCTGGACCCATGATGGGACCATTTCTGTCCCATCATCAGCCCTTCTAAGACCCCTCCCGTCAACTTTGTGAGATGCCAGACTCTTTTCCTGTACACCTCCTGGCCTTCTTGGAGGGAAAAGGGAAATAGTGGTTCCTTTCTTTCTGCCATGCCTCCATCTTCCTTGAAGGCTTCCATTTCTCCTCCATGACATTTTTGTTAAGCAGAACAGCTCTTAATCAGACCTTAACTGCTCCATGGAGGGGCAGGTGGTTCGAGAAAGGAGGGTGTAATGTGAACAGATACAGAACTGCTCTTTGGAAAAGAAAGCTCCTTCAGCCTGCCAGAATGCAGAGGCCAGGAGGAATTCAGATAATGAGTAGTAGGAAAGCGGAGCTTCCTTTGTCACCCAATCAGGTGTTGCTCCCAGAAAGCAGTAAGGGGAAATGGAGATGAGGTATCAACATTGGAATTCACTTTTTAACACCTCATTAACATGAGTCGAAGGTTGGTAATTCCCCAGAAGCAGCGTATTCGTGAGGTAGCTTCATATGATCTCCAGAAGCTACTTCCATTTAGAAAGTTTTCTAAGGATTCCAGATAGAATATTGATAATTTCCAGACACCCTGGCTTCTGCTAACCATCAACATAGGCAATATTAGGCTGTATCTTTGATATTAACCAGACTTGAACTCCATCGGGACAGGCTTTGATGAAATTCTCACATACATACCAGAACTTGCATTTCTTCCTTTAATCAGAATCCTAAAGTCAAAACTGATGGCTTTGTTTTTCAAAAAATGGAAAAATATCCCCAAAGTACTGTGCTAAAAAAACAGAACAAAAAACACCTTCGTTCTTTTATTCCATCAATTTATTCAACTAGTATTAGTTATGGATCTCTCGTGAACCAATGCTGTTTTAGGAATTGGAGATACAAAACTGAGTGAAACAGGGAGGTCCCTTCCCATTGTATTGCCACAGTAGAGGCATGTATATTACCATAAAGCTAAAATATAGGTAGCAAATTCTAGGGACTAAAGTAAATTTCCTTAATTTAATGAAGTGTATAAACCAGAAACCCACAACAAGCATCATATTTATTGGTGAAATATAGAAATAATTTGCATTATTGTAGCAACGATAGGCAAAAATGCTTGCTATTTTTACTGCTGTCTTTTGACAGTTCTTGCCAATGTAATAAGGCAAGAAGAATAGGTATAAGTAGTAGAAAGTGAAAGCTAATACTGTCATTATTTTCAGATGATACTGTCTATCTAGAAAATCTAACAAAATAATTGAACTGTTAGATTAATAGATTCCAGCGATTTAGCTGGATCCATACACAAAAATCAATAGCTTTTCTGTATACCAGTACTTAGTGAGAAAATGCCATTTAAAAAAATCACAGTTCACAATAGCAATAAATATAAAGTATCTTAAGAATGAACATATTAAGAAGTCTGTAAGACCTTTATAAGGAGAACTATAAGATTGTAAAAAGGACTTAAACGATTTGATTAAATAAAGAAATATACCACACAAATCTATCAGTTGTCTCCAAACACTATTACAGTAATGTTGTTTCCATGGAACTTGACAGGCTGACCTATAATTCATATATAAAATAAAATGTGCAAAAAGAATCAAACTCTCTTTAAAAGAAAAAAATAGTGGAAGAAGGAACTTGCTCAGCCAGATATCAAAGTATATTATAAAATAGTATTAAAACTGTATAGAATTGGTACAAAGGTAGACAAATAGATCAGTGAAACAGAATGAGAATTCAGAAGAAGATATGTATATATGAGATTTTGGTAGAAGAAAGAGATAGTTCCAAATCTTGGGGAAAAGGCTGAACTATTCATTAAACATTAGCAGAAATGTCTATCCATTTGGAAAAAATAGTTAAATCGCTACTACATGCCATTCACAAAAATAATTTCCACATGGGTTGAAGAGTTAAGTGTAAAAAGCAGGACTGTGGGAGAAATCAAAAAAAAAAAAAAAAAAGACTATTTTCATGACCTCAGAGTAGGGGAGGTCTTCTTAAAAAGATACAAGATGTCAATACTATAAAGAATACGTGATACATTGTATTATAGTAAAACCTCTTTTATATGACAATTGATACCATCAACAGAGTAAATGACTAGTAGAAAATACACATAATAGGCAAAGGATTCCTAATCAGAATATGTAAAGAAGATTTTGAAAAACAATAAAGAAAACCATTTACCACCAGTAGGAAACAAACAAAAAATATGAAGAGGCAGTTCATAGTCTAGGAAATACAGTAGCCCAGCAAACAAACAAATAAAATATATATTTATTCTCACTTGTAATCAAGGAAGCATAAGACAATGAAATAGCATTTTATACCTCTCATATTGGCAAAAATTTTAGAAGATTAAAAAGTATCAATGTTGGTGAAAATAGGGAAATAGTTATTTGCATTTACTAGTGATGGGAGTGTAACTTGACTTCTGTCAAATGTTTTAATTGTTCATATCCTTCAACATAACAACTCCACTTTTTGATATCTTCTCTACGGAAATATTTGCACATATGCTCAAAGCAAATGTTTTTATTACAGCGGTGTTTATGATGGTAGAAAAATTGAAACCATCTAGATGTCCACAAATAGGGAGATTGTTAGATGAGCTGTGATGCAGTAATACTATGGAATCCAATATGCAGCAGGTAAAAAGAATGAGGCAGATCTATTTATACCGACATAGAAAGCTCTCAGAGATCCTACTTTAAAAATGAAAAAAAGAGAAATGAAGAAAGCACTGTGGTGGATGCTGTGACACACAGCTCATAGTTCAGATCTTCCTCCAAGAATGAAGGACTTTTTCCTCCAGGTGTCATCTCCGTTTGTGCATCACCCTCAGCCTACCTTGTCCAAGGTCACGCCCCCTTCCTGGAACAGCCTGCATCCAATGGCTGGTCCTCACAAAGAATAAAGGCCTGGGCCCCTTGGCCCAACTTGGAACAAGCCTGAAAGATCATTCCATCTTTAGAACTCTCTAATAATTATTATTATTAACACGATGTATAATAATAATAATTATTTCTTGAGTAATTAATAGATTTGACTAAGGCTTCCATTGAGACCACATCACAGCTCAACTTCTCCATCTGCCCCGCAGTGTGCTTCTGTCTCTTCCCTTCCACAAGTGTTGATCCCAAGGGCACTCCCCTAATAATCCTCATGCACACTAATGACCGTCTCAGAGTTGGCTTCCCCAGAACCCAGCCTGTGACAATCAAGTTGTAAAACCATGGATGTAGTTGATAACATTTACATTAAAACAATCTCTACAATGCTATATATTTCTTTATATATGTATACGTATAAAATACAGTTTTAAAGTTCTGGAAAGCTGGTAACAGTGACCATGTGTAGCGAGGGAGCTGAAAAGGTCAAGGAAGAGAGTTGATCTTATATAACAAGAATATATTCATGTATTTCTTGAGTAATTAATATGCATGCATACACACACTCTCCCCAAGTTCTAGGGGAATGCTATGGAGGTTGTCCTAAAGGATAAATTGGAGTTCCTTCAAGGGTTATAAACTTCCCAAACCTTTTGGATAAGTCTGGAGTTCTAAACTAGGATCCACACTTCCTGCCTCTATTATTTTCCCCAACATTTTATTATAAGAGATTTCAAATGTCAGAAAAGTGTACAGATTTTCACAGTGAATACCCATATACTCATCACTTGAATTCTACAATTGACATTTCACTATATTTGCTTTTTCACACATCTATCCATCCATCATCATCTCTTTTTAATATATTTCAAAGTAAGTTCCTGACTCTCTCAAAATGATATCTTCTTTCATTAGATGATGAATTTTACGTTAAGATTTAAATTCTCTTTTTCATTTGAATCCTTTCATTTATTATTAAATCAGGCACACTTCTAGTTTTCTGCATCTCTTGGCCTTTCCAAGTGAAGTCAGTTACAGAGTCAACGGATTCAAGCTGTCATTGTAACACCCTCTACTAAACTCAGTTATAGAGATAGATAGTTCCAATCCTCAGGTAAATTCTAGAAGCAGATTTGTTAGAAGTAAAACCTCACCTTTTGGTGTATTTTAAAAGCAACTCGTGGAAATGTACATAATTTCCCTGTCATGTATACTTGGAGGGTAGCAGAAAACGGGTTCCTTGTGAGAGTCAGAAGCATGAGCTAAACGTTTTGGAAAACCTTGCTTATAGGACTCCTGCAATGTTGGAAGCAAATGTTTGGCCAAAGGGTTTCCACACTGGGGGCTTTGTGTGGGTTTTGGAAACGGTGTAGAAATCCCGTGTGGCTCTAGTTCTGCTCAGCCTTTAATTACGATTCACCTTTACTCAATGTCCCCTCTCTTTTCTTCACTGTGGAATGGAAACCTGAAAGATGTCGTTTTTGGCAGATGTCCTTGGTAAAGTTCAGTATTTCTCACCCCACCCCTTTAAAGCCCTGAAAGGAGTGTTAGTTTCAGAAAGTTGAGGGAAATCATGCAGAGGTTCTCAGGCGTTCAGAGAAGCCTCCTTTTCCCATCCATGAAAGTGCTAAGGCCCATTGGCAAGGCCTGAGAAAGCATTCAGTCATCTGTCCAGTTCATTAATTTATCCAGCTCGATTACTGAGTCTTTTTATGGGCTGGGTATTCAGAGCCAGATGAAATAGACCTGATTACCCTTTGCCGAGTTTACCATCTAATAGGAATTCTATAAAGTAAATATGTAATAACTAAATAAGTAGAAATTGACAGTTATAGGTGCTGTAAGGGAAATGACGAGGGTGAAATGTTTGAGAAGGGGTCAGTCATGCTAAGTGTTGGGGGAAAAGTGTTGGGGGCAGTGGGAACAGCAAATGTGGTAGCTTGGAGGCAGGAACAGGTGTTCAGAGGGGCAGCAGGAAGGCCAGCATGGCTGGAGTATGCTGGACAAGGGGGAGAGTGGGAGGAGGTGATGGTGAAGAAGTCTATAGAGCCAGCTCTCAAGGGGCCTGGTGGGCCATTCACAATGAGTAAGTTGAATGAGATGAGCAATGGGAAGCTGTTGAAGGGTTTTCAGCAAGGCGTTATGTGGTTTTATTTGTGTATTAAGGGGATGACCCTGACTCTTGCATGGAGAATGGCTGGGAGGGGAGCAGGAGAGCAAGAAGGGAACCAGAGATATTCAAGTGGTAGGTTAGGCAAGAAATCAGTGCACTTCCCACCGAACTGGAGTGAATTCTAATTCTGCCTCTGCCGCTTCATTACTGTGCAGCTTTGGGCAGGTCACCTAATCTCTCTGGCATTTAACTGTTCACCCCTAATAAAATAGGGACAAGTATTTTCTCGTGGTTTCTGGAAGGAATAAGTATTTGTGAAGTCCTCTATAAACCTGGACCATATGCTTATCTGGGGTATAATATGATTCATATTGAAAGGAGGTAGACTCCTGCAATGTTGGAAAAATCACTCAGCTTCCCCTATGTGAGCAACATTTTATTACAGCCCGAGGCTAAAAAGATGCTTTTGTTTCTTTACTGCCATGAATGTCTCTCTAAGGGAGGGCGGCTGGTTAAAAATCACATGGTGTGGTCATTTATATGGAGTCATTTACTGGGGTAGTAACTTGAAATGGTTGAGCCGGGTTTTTTTTTTTTAGCTTCATGTCTCTGGTCACCATCTGTGGGTGACAAATGAGTGTGATAAAGTGTGTAGGTGTGATGTGCTGCGAATGTTGAGGAGTGCTTGACGGAGGCCCATTAAACCTCCCCGCAGTCACTCTCCCGCTGACAGGAGACCACATGCTTTTAGCACTCAATTAGCGCCGATGGACCATCACTGTCCCCTTGTCCATCGGATTGCTATATTCTCACCCCCAAGTACCTCAGCGTTCTTAGGGTCAAGTCACATAATACTTATTTTGGCTTTGAACAAAGCAAGTCTATCTTTCATCGTGAGTTTGGGCCACTTGGAATCCTTAAGTTACAAGGAAATATCTTATTTCAGATACAGTTTTCTGTTACGGCCCCGAGCAGATGTGGAGATTTGCCATCCTGTCATTCAAGAGGGTCTCTGGGTTCCCAGAGAGACCAATTTAAAAATGTTTGCCAGAAGGGTGCTGCAGTGGTGGAAATGTTCTCTATGTGCCCTGTTCAGTGCAGTAGCCACTAGCTATACGTGGCTACTGAACACTTGAAATGTGGTGAGTGCTACTGAAGATCTGAATTTTAAATTGTGTTGCATTTTAATTAGTTTAAGTTTAAATAGCCACATGTGGCTAATGACTACTGTATTGGACAGTGTTTCAATGTGTAGAGGAATGTTGTTTCTCATGGAAAACTCTTCCTATGAGCCCCAAGGGTTACGTGAATCGTGAGCTCACATACTCCCCTAACGCCCACCAAGATCCTCACCAGGATTTGTGTCTCCCCCATTTGGGGAGCACTGTGACGCATACTTGTTGTTGGACTGTTACAGGGGATTGCTTTGCCGTCTCAGTATTTCACCACTGTCTTTGTGGTTAAAGTAATGTTGGACGGATCATTGAGAAGGCCGTCCACAGAGAGGAACGTATCCTCTTGCTGTGAGCTCTGGCCTTCTCCTGTTTGTCTCTTTGGGTGTCCAGCAGTGGCTGTGCAGGACAGCAAGTCTGAGGGAGGGCATTTGTCATTTCCTACTCGTGGTGTTTAAAATGGTCCCCACTAGCACAGACACTTGAAAATCAGTGGCTTCGTGGCACGTGCCCACTTCTTGCCCTGTGTGAAGGATTTCTAGAGGATGGTGACCACAGCGCATGGTCATAACAGCAAGGCCAAATGAACTCTCCGTGTTTGCCCACTTTCTTAGGAACGCGAGTGTTTTCAGGAAGCCTTTGCTGAGTGGCAAGTGGGTGAGTGGATGGGCTAGCAATGCTCTCCAGAACCAGGAGACACCTGGATTCGTGGTCAGAAATCAGATAGCTCAGTGGTCCATAGAGGGAGAAGTTGAAGGTTCCTCTAGTTCAGATGAGGAAACAGTGTAAGGACAAAAAGTCGGCCTCACAGTTGTTCTTCTCAGTCCACAGGTGACGAAAGAAAGATTGATGCTATGCCCAAGCTTGATGGTAGAATGAGTGTTGACTGTGAATGACATCTAATTCTCTCCCATTCTGGGATTTGATGTCTGGGCAAGTCTTCTCCCTCAAATTAAGATATCAGCATATGGGAGATTAATTTATATTCTACACAGCAACAGACACTTGAAAGATAACAGATGAATGTTCGATGGAGAGCAGCTTAGTTTTTTGCGTGCTCTAGATTTAGAATATAACTTTTCTAGGGAAGAAAGGGGTTAAAAGGCCTGGTACCATCTATCATAGTAATGAGGTGTGCAGAGTCCATCGAATCTGGTAGAAACAACATCACTGCCCAGAAACAGCCCAGACCTGTTAGTGATGTCAGGAAGGCCGGGGCCCTGGCAGGCATGCTCTTGTGAAAAGACTACTGGTTCTTTTTTAAAAATTCACGTTTAACAGGACCCATCTTTAATGTGGGGATAGTCCTGTTTCACCATTGGTGGTCATTCCTCAAAGCTATTTTTATTCCTGCTGGGATAGCCAGGCATGAGAAAGCCAAGCAGGGATTTTCAATTAAAGGTAATTATCTGAATTGCTGCTGTGGCTTTTTCTACATGGCACATCTTTGTTCACACCCTGGGTTTGAGCCGATCTGCTTATAAACAGGTGATTTGGGTGTTTATGCGGATAGCTGTGGGCTCTTTATAGCTATATTTCCAGAATATGCTTTTTAAAGATAATGGTCAAATTTACCTTGTTGGGGAGGGTAGTGACTTATCATAAAAGCCTCAGTCATTTATGTTTCCCTTTCCAATATAAAAAGTGTTGTTAATTTACCACTGAAAAGGTTAAGATCAAAGAGATCATAAATGCAGCACGAATACTATTACAAGAACATAAAATCCAGCTATTTCTATTAACAGAAAGGATTTGGGGCAATGTCTTTGAAGGTGAACACCGAAAAGTGTTAACTATTTTTTCTTTTTCTTTTCTGTCCTTTTTTTTTAAGTGACTATATAGAGTATCAGTGCAAACACAGTCATGTGTCTGTTAACGGTGATATGTTCTGAAAAATGCATCATTAGACAATTTCCTCATTGTGCAAACATCATAGAGTGTACCTACACAAACCTAGATGGTCTAGCCTACTACGCACCTAGGCTATATGGTACTAATCTTATGGGACCACCATCACGTATACAGTCTGTTGTTGACCGAAATATCGTTATGAGGCACATGACTCTAGACCGAGATTTAGTGGAAAATGGTTCAACTGAGACTTATAAAACAAACAAAAACTGTTTCATCATCTTGGGCTCTAGTTATATAAAGAATGCTGGGTCATGGAGTCCAGATAATTCATTGGAACTGTGTGAATCATTTTAGATAGGTTTGTCCTTGGGGCCCCAGATAGTCCATCAGATGAATCGTTTTAGACAAGCTTGTCCTTGATACAAATAGTGCTGCATTTAAAGTTCCTGGAGGGCCGGCCCCGTGGCTTGGTGGTTAAGTGAGCGCGCTCCGCTGCTGGCGGCCCGGGTTCGGATCCCGGGCGCGCACCGACGCACTGCTTCTCCGGCCATGCTGAGGCTGAGTCCCACATACAGCAACTAGAGGGACGTGCAACTATGACGTACAACTATCTACTGGGGCTTTGGGGGAAAAAGTAAATAAATAAAAAAAAAAAATAAAGTTCCTGGAGACACTTTCCTATTCCAATAGAAGGCTTTTACTGGACTTTTCAGTGACGTGAAGTTGAAGACATAAATACTGTTTTATATAGTTAGCGAGACCCACTCTTTTATGGTGTGTTTTGTAAGTCTAGAGGATTCTTTTTCTTTCTTTGTGGTTTTCTTTGAAACTTCAGATTATGGTAGTCCTTGAAGCAGAGGTTGTAAGTCCTCGTGTTATCTGTCTCAAGGGGAAACGGGGAGCTGGGCAGAGAGATGGACCCCAGATATCCAGGTTCCTGGGAGCAGAGACTGGTGTTTTGTGTTCAGAAGGGGCTCTGCCTGCCATGTCATGCTGCACTGAGATATAGGTCAACACCCCCTAAATTTGTGACTCTCCCAAAGTAAGTGGTGTTACACCTTTACTTTTCATCCACTGAGCAAAAAATTCTTGACTGCAGTCACATGATCATTCTTGAGCAATGGGACAAGCTCTCTGCTTTTCTGCCTCTTTTCCATTCAGAGTGTCCACACAGTCACCTCTCTCTCACACCCCACTCTCATCTCCTGCCTGGCTATTTGGGGTCTTTTGTGGTTCCATGTGAATTTTAGAATTTTTTTCTATTTCTCTGAGAAATGCCATTGGAATTTTGATGGCAATTAGATTGACTATATAGATCGTTTTGGGTAGTATGGAATGTTGAATATTATATTTACTGTTGAATATTATATTTACACAAGAGGAAGATGAGATTTTTTTTTCTAGATTGTTTAATGAAAGCTCATAGGTAATCTTAAATTTGTACAAAGTTTCCAACTAATTACCAAGTGGGAAAGGAAATGAGGAAATAGAAGGGGGAGAAATGGGAAGGATATATGACAAATGATTTCTGTTCTGTTTTATTACCTACTTACAGGATTCCAGAAATGTAATGAAAGTTCAGAGTATTCTGCTGATTCCTGATGTCTTTATCAGTCTCTTGGGATGATATCAGTAAACGCCAAAATGATACATATACAGACTTAATTTGTCTAAGCCTGAGTTTTACCATTTGGGGAAAAATAATAATCTATAGTGAGATTATACCGGATAACCTATAAAGCATGTAGCCCACTCCTGGGCATTGGTTATTGATCAATGTTACTTGAGTTTAGATGTGACAGATGCTAATGCTGAAGGGACCAAAGTGAAAGGAGATCTCAGTCAGAGTGTCCATTTGCCAATGTTCCAACTCTTTCCCACAAATAAGAACCCAGGGTCTGTCTGCTTTATTATTGGATTAGGATCCACAATAAACCCCAAAAGTTTATTATCCAGTAAGCTCAAAAGCTCTGACTAAGAGGTATAATAAATGATGTTTATTAAGTTGTTTAATAAGGTTTTTGTCAATAGGTATGACACTGCTTCTTTTGAGCTTAAAGATGTTTAAAATAGCCAAGGTTGAAAAGAAGGGAAAATTTGAAAAGAAAAGCAGTAAAGAGGTGTGAGATATAAACACTGAAATGAAGCAATGGCAGAGCAAAGAAATAAAGCTTCAGGTAAATGTTTAGTAAGATGTTTACATGTATATTGTACATGGTCTATTGAATAAAGCCGCCCTTCTTAGAAGGGGTAATCTCGAATTCACCATTGTCTTCCTTTTTGGATGAATGTTCATTTCAATTCACATATGTCTCAGCAAATGTTTATTGAGTGTCTGCTCTGTCCCATGTACTGTGCTAAAGGCTGGGCATGCTGAGATGGATATGATGTGGTCTCTGCTCCCGAAGAGTTCAGTGTAGCTTGAGGGTGGGTATGTTAACCAATAAATGCCATTTCTTGCTTTGATATCATCTCACAAGGACAAGGAGCAGTGGGGACAGGAGGAGTGAGCCATCCCCTGGGGGAGTAAGGGAAGGATGAGCTTCAAGGAGATTCAAATATGAGGGATGCCTGTGGGGATCAAGAAAGATCAGGACAGAGAGGGGGTGCCCACTAGATCTAGCAACATGGCGGCTATTGGTGATCTTGTCAAAACCAGTGGAAACAGAGTGGCAAGGAGACTGGAATAGACCAAAGAGTGAACAAGTTTTGATGAAATTCACTGGAATTTTAATGACCTTGTTTTATTACAGATTTGAGGGGAGCTACTTTCTTCACTTGCTAAGCTAAAATCATTCAAAGCAATCGTGCTGGTTCAGTTAGCCCGCAAGCTGAGCAGATAGGCCCACTGTGGTTTGAGTAACGTGGAAATCTTGTGGGGTCAATATTTTTACTCTCCTCTTCATTTCAGTCACGGTTCAGGATTTTCACACACCACCAAGGTCTAGGGCAAGCATCTCAGCTTTCGAGGTCCCCTCTCAGGGCTCGTGAAGCAGCAGGCCTGCCCTGGAAAGGTCAGGATTCTTTTTGTAAAAGCAGTGAACACTCCATGTAGCCCAGAGAGCCCACTCTCTCTACCCTTCCCCTCCTATGGGCTCACACAGGGAAACAGATGCTTTCATATAACTCTCAGCATCAGAGCAGTTTTGCTCTACCTTGGCCCAAAATATCTATCCAGGACCAAATTCTTAAAGCCCCGCGGGCCTTGAACCTGTCATAAACTGTATGGACGGTATGTTTTTAGCTGCTGAGACCAGGGAGTTCATATAACCTATGAAGACTGAAATAATATAACGATTCTTCCTGCAGTTTTTAAAGCATATTTTGAAGGATTTCAGAAACCACAAGGTGGTCCCTCTTATTGTTTCATTTACCATTAAGACAAAAGTTCTTGACGTTTTCGTGCATGGACTCCTTTGGCAGTTGGGAGAAGCCTGTGGACCCCTTCTTAGAATAATGTTTTTAAGTGTATATGATAAAATACATAGATTTATAAAGAAACCAATTATATTGAGATTCAGCTATCAAAATGTTAAAAATGAAACCCACATTTGTGATATACCTGCTTTTTATTAATCACATTACATAATGAGAGCTACAGAAATTTTGAAGTACTGATGAATATAAACAGTATTTCAAGGACTCCACCACTGTAATATGATGTGAAAATATCTCAGATTTCTATTGATGACAGAGTTATAGGTCTTGCTAATATTTCTGTGTTTTTCTGCCTACATTTATAAAAGGAAATGCTAAATTTCAGTTAGAGGTTTAAAAAGATGTAAATTTTTTTCTCCACCAAAGTTCACAGACCCCCTGAATTCTCTTCTAGGTTAAGAACTTATGATTTAAGATATGATTTTGGATGAAAGTAGTAAAACAAACAAAATCTAAAGTTTATGTGATGTATAGTAATAGATCGTCAACTCTGCAGGGTTGAGGAGCGCATTATTAATTTTGTGGACAGTCCAAGTCCCGGCCCTTTTCCTTCTGCACTTTACCCTTTATAAAATTCCGTGTCTCTTGTCCTGGAGACAAAAGTGCTTCATGAGCAGCTTTAAACAAGAAAAAAAATGATTTGCCTTGAGGAGGCCTGGGGCTGATCTGTGTCTTTACTCCACCCCTGAGCCCTAAGACTTACTCACAGGGTGCTAGCTCTGTTTTCTTTGAGAATAAATAAAGGAAGGGCAGAGTAAAACTCTGAGTTGAAAGTAATGGAGAGTGGGGCCGGCCCCGTGGCTTAGTGGTTAAGTGTGCGCGCTCCACTGCTGGCGGCCCGGGTTTAGATCCCGGGCGTGCACCTACGCACTGCCTCTCTGGCCATGCTGAGGCCGCGTCCCACATACAGCAACTAGAAGGATGTGCAGCTACTACATACAACTATCTACTGGGGCTTTGGGGGAAAATAAGTAAATAAATAAATAAAATTATTTAAAAAAAAAAAAGAAAGTAATGGAGAGTAATGGTCAAAATGATAGTCTGAGTGTAATCCCCACGCTTCTCCAGTATTGACGTGGATCTGCTTGTATTTCGGTCTGACGTGAGCTCTGGGTCATCCCTTGCACTTTCTCTAGCTTTTCTCACCCCTTTAAGGATTTTGCAAATGACAAATTCAGGGTGGAATTTATTATGTGGTATCTTGCATCCGATTCCCCAGAAGCAGAGTCTGAGATGGGGATTTCTGTTGGAGATTTATTGGGAGAGTGCTCGCAGAAGTGAGGGAACCAGAATTGGACAGGGAACAAAGCTGAGTAAGGATGTGGTCTCAGGAAAAGTCTAGCCTCAGCCTGATCCCAGGAGGGAGTTCTGGAGTATGAATCATTCCAGAGAGCTTATCCATCCAGAGGCCAGGGGATGGGCTGTTACGCCCCTGTATCAGCCAGCCGGGGGGGAGTGGGGCACATATTAGTTTTCAATGTTATGTCAAAAATTATGAATTTGGGGGCCGGCCCTGTGGCATAGTGGTTAAGTTCACACTCTCTCCTTCGGCGGCCTGGTGTTCACAGGTTCGGATCCCAAGTGCAGGCCTACACACCGCTCATCAAGCCATGCTGTGGCTACATCCCACGTACAAAATAGAGGAAGATTGGCACTCAGGGACAGTCGTCCTCAAGAAAAAAGCGCAAGATTGACACCAGACGTTAGCTCAGGGCCAATCTTCCTCACAAAAAAAATAATAATAATAAATAAAAATTACAAGTTTTGTAGCTTAAAACATACATGGTTATTGTCTCACAGTTTCTGTGGGTTAGGAGTCAGGGCACGGCCCAGCTGGGTCCCTGCCTAGGGCCTCAAAGCTACAATCCAGGTGTCAGCCAGGACTTATCTGAGGCTTAGGGTCTTCTTCTAGGCTCACATGGTTGGTGGTAGAATTCATGTCCTTGTAGCTGTGGAGCCCTATGGTGGCTTGCTTCTCCAAGGTCAGCAGGAGAGTGTCTCTCCTGCTTCAAGTCTCTTAGTTCAGGGAAGACCTAAGTCCTCCTTTAAAGGATTCATCTGAGTAGGCCCCCCAAAATAATCTCCCTTTTGATTAACTCAAATTCAACTAATTTGGGACTTTACATCTGCAAAATCCCTTCACTGCCATATAATATAACATAATCAGGAGTGACGTGTCATATTTACAGTCCTTCCCCTACACTCAAGGGGAGGGGATTATACAGGAGCATGGGTCACTGAGGGATCATCTTAGAATTCTGCCTATCACAGGACGTCACCTGGCAGGCATCTCTGGGGGAGAGGGCTCCCATCAGCCAAGGGCAGTCCTCCTGAGAAGGTTGTAGGTGTGAGTCATCAGGAGGGGTGGTGCACCGGCTGGTAAAGAGCTTCTGGGTAGAGTGCTAACAGCATCTGCTATATATAGGAACCTCCTGACATCTATAGTGGATGGAATGGAGACTCCTTGATGGGAACTTCTTGCCTCAATAGTAATCCAAGTTTAATGGTGGACATGTGTTAACATATGAAGATGGATACTTTTTGACATGATATTTTATTTTATTTGTTTGTTTGTTTGTTTATTTTTTGTGAGGAAGATCAGCCCTGAGCTAACATCCATGCTAAACCTCCTCTTTTTGCTGAGGAAGACCGGCTCTGAGCTAACATCCATTGCCAATCCTCCTCCTCTTTTTTTTGTTCCCCAAAGCCCCAGTAGATAGTTGTATGTCATAGTTGCACATCCTTCTAGTTGCTGTATGTGGGATGTGGCCTCAGCATGGCCGGAGAAGCGGTGCGTCGGTGCGCGCCCGGGATCTGAACATGGGCCGCCAGCAGCGGAGTGCGCGCACTCAACCACTAAGCCACAGGGCCGTCCCTACATGATACTTTAAAACAATGATTTTTTTACACTACCAGACTCAACTAAACACCCAATCTTTTTTATAATAAATATTTTATAATATCACTGCAATCATTGAAAAAAAAAAAGTAGAGGTCAAAGCCGCTGTGAAATGAGCTGCCTTGGGAGTCTGGTTTCTGCCCCTCGTGCCACTTTGATCTCACAGTTTGGCAGTAGAGATAGGCACGAGGACAAATCCTTACACAATACATCATACACCCAATGCTGGTCATGCAGGCCAGAGTCTGAACAAGGAAGATTGTCGCCTGCAGAACAGCATCTCCTGGGAGCTCTCCTGGCCTGATTGGGTCACTTTCGAGACCATTTGTATGTAGCATAATGCTGCCTTCTCTGCCACATTTATTTCCTGTTAAGAGGCTGGGATTCACAGGATCCATATGGCTATGGGAGGCATCCCTCCTCACCTCAGTTCAAAGACTTCCCTTGCCACAGCTTCCCTCTCTGATCCCTGCTGCATTTGCATTCCTCCGCAGAGTCTAGGGGTGCAGAATGAAGAGGAGTGCTGGCTCTGTGATCTTGGAGAGTCTCTTCACCTCTTTGGCCCTCACTGTTTTCATCTCTATCATGAAGGTTTTCCAGATGGTCATAGGGGATTCCCCTCGGGTATGCCAAGGGGTTGAGGGTAGGATGTTGAGCAAGCAGGGACTCTGTCTCTCCTGACCTCCAAGTCTGTGTTTTATCTATATATTGTGTGTGTATATATAAGTATGTATTTCTGCTGCCATAGTTTTTTGTAACACTGAGTTACTATGTGAGGTCATGTTCCCTGGATGCAGAGCTTGAGATAGGGATTCGCTTGCACAGGATTTTTTGAAGGGGTGCTCTCAGGAGAGGGGAATGAAGGGAGCAGGATGGGGCAGGGGAAGGAACTGAGCAAGGCTGTGGTTTCAGCCTGATCCCGCCATGGGGTGGGGGGCGCTGGGGCATGAAGTGCATCACAGAGTGGTCCCACCTTGAGGCAAGCGGTACCCCCCTTTATACCTCCATGCCAGTCAGTCGTTGCCGGGGCTGTGGCGGGGGAGGTGGTGCATAAAACCTCCCAGATGAGGCAGCTCCCGTTTAACAAAGGACAGTTCTCTGTAGAAGAGGCAGTTGTGAGCTGATGGCAACCAACTTGCTGCTTGAGGATGAGTGCACCAGCCCCATAAAGGTCCTGTCCTCCTCCCTTTCCACCCTCAGTCATCCCTCAGATCACCTCTGGGGTTCCTATCCCAAAGCTGGCTTAAAAAATTCATGACAGTCCCCATTGCCCACAGAATGAAAGACCTTCACCTGGTTTCTGAAATCCTGTGACCTGATTCCAGCCTGCTTTCCGTCCCTGTCTATAGCCCCTCCCTGCCCCTCACCCTGTGATTGTGTCCCACAGACCCTGCTCAGGTGGTGGTGGTGGTGCAGCTGGCTTTTACTGAGTGCCAGGAGCTCTCCATGGTGCTCGACATCTATAGACTCTAATCTTCGCAACAGTCATGGGAGGTTGATTCTGTCAACCTGTTTTACATCTGAGAAGACAGGGTCAGAGAGATCAGGTGAAGCTGGGGCTCCCTCAGACCCAGGACCGTCTGATGTTGAAGTCCTTGCTTTCCGTCTTGTCTGTTGCCTCCGTTCTTCAGACACGCAGTTGTCGATTAGACCTCCATATTATCTCCACCAACTGACACTGCAGCCCTCATTCCCATTCACTCATCAGCCTGCTGAATTTCTAGTTTTTATCCCGGGGTCACCTCCTCTCCAAAGATTCTTGACACTCCCACTCTCACGCCACTCTGGGTCAGAAGCAATTCCCTCTCATCAGATTCCCACAGTTCTTGTGTGGGCACCTTCTCCTCTGCATCTCAGCTTTTTGCTCACACCTTCCTGCCTGCTGCTCTCTGCTTCCCTATGCCTAACATGGTGCCTGGGACAGGCACACAGCAACCAAGTGTTGGCTGAAGGCAACCCAACTGAAGTTCCTCCAGAGGGTCAACCACAATGTCCATCTACTCACCCTTCCGCTTCTCACCCACACACGCCTGTCATCCTTGGCCCTGACCTGAGAGCCATGTCCTGGCCACTGCTGCTACACTCCACCCTTTCAGACAAGAGCATGCTCAGTATTGTCCAAGAGATGTGGCGAGCTCAAAGCAGAGCTGAGATCTTGTTCCCACAGCCATAGTTACCACCATCCCAGAGCTAGCACCACATTTCCTCACTTCCCATGTTGCTAACAGTGTAATGACAGCTTCTCAGGCAGGGGTGAGGAAGGGGAGCATTCTCATAATAAATGTATTATTCAGTGCTAAGATGCATCCCAGCTTCATAGGGGAAGTCTTTAGAATCAGGGAAAGACGGCAATAGAAGACAGAAAATAAGTAAGTGCCAAATTGTGTCATGAGGACCCTGGGGTTCAGGGGGACTGTGGTCAGAGGGCTGGTGTCTTCACTCTGTGTTAGAATCGATTCCCTCTCATCAGGTTCCCACAGTTCTTGTGTGATCGAATTCTATGAGACTTTCGTGTCTTACAGAAGGGGCAGCCTTGAGCTGGGCATTGAAGGGTGGATCATCTTTTGCAGGGAGAAGGGCATTCCAGACATGGGAACAGCATGAGCAGATGCACAGGTGGGGTCAGCAGTTGGATCTGAGCAGATGCACTTGGCTCAGTTGTGTCCGCTTCCTCGAAAGGTTGCTTTATTAGGTCAAGATGCTGAGAGAGGAGATTTGCGCTCCAGGGTTTTCAACTGCTCACCAAGCCACGTCAGTCCCCCGCCTCCCTCCCCATGTCTCCTTCACCTAACAGGCAGAGACCACTGAGTGGCAGTACAAAGGTCACTGTTAGCTCTGGGGGTCCCAGAGCGTCTGTCCTAATGTGAGGGATGAGGCTGACGCACCAGCTGGACACAGGACTGATGGCTGAGACAATGCGGTAAAGGATGGAGGAGAAGAAAAACCTGCCTGGGTCAGCTCTGGCCACTTTTCGTTCATGGGTTACATTTTTAGCGTGTTCTTTTCTGTTAGTTTCTTATTCACCTACAAATATTTTTGCCAAAGCCACCTTGGGGGTTTGAGGATGGGAGATGGAAGAGAGAGTTAAGAGAGGAAGGGAGGATTAGAAGCCGAAATTTGCTTTCCCCCGGAGGACACATAAGCTGGATAATCTCCATGTTGGGCCAATTCCTTCTGGTGTCACTTAGCTGTCAAATGATGGCATGTAATTATCTACAATGTAATTAACAGGTCTCTTTGCAAAGAACATTATATGAGGATGTTACATGTTCTTAGAAAATTGTTTCCAAATTGTCAAAAAGTTCTGATCTCCCATTAGCATATTTTGTAATGAATGCAGAGAAAAAGAAATTACAAAAAGCACAAAACATGCCAACATATAAATCGGCTAAATAAGCAACCCCCATCCCCACATACAAACTCTTAAACACAAAACAAACCATTTTCCAGATATCCAGCTAGATGATGTTTTATCTTTGAAGAGGAAAAAGCATCAATGGGGTTTATGTGATTTTCATAGATAAATAAAATAATTTAAGCAAATATGTTTGGTTTTGTGTGTGTGTGTGTGTGTGTGAGGAAGATCAGCCCTGAGTCAGTATCCACTGCCAATCTTCCTCCTTTTGCTGAGGAAGATTAGCCCTGAGCTAACGTCTGTGTCCGACCTCCTCTATTCTGTATATGGGATGCTGCCACAGCGTGGCTTGACGAGCAGTGCATAGGTCTGCGCCTAGGATCTGAACCTGTGAACCCTGGGCTGCCGAAGTGGAGCGCGTAAACTTTACCACTACACCACTGGGCCGGCCCCTAAGCAAATATGTTATTTGAAGAGTAATTAATGCTTTCTTGCCCTTCCTGAGCACTGATGCTTGCCAGAGGATCATACATTTCAGACTAATAATAATATCCATTTCCATAATATGGTATTATATATAAAGTAATATGTAATCATAATTGAAATCTCTAATCTCATTGGGAAAATTTCAGAAACAAGATATGCTGATTTGCTCACTGCTTATTTCCTGCTCTCATGACAGGATTTCTGGAGTTCTTTGAATTCAACTCTTTTTAGAGCTCTGTCTAGTCAATGTTTATAACTGCACTCGTCCCAAGATAAAACTTTGTCTCCTCCCATTGCAAATCCTGTCTCATAAGACTGTTGTAGTCAGTCATGCTTTGTGTGTTTCAACAAATTTTGTTTAAAATTGTTTCTAGAATATTTTCCCTTGGTTTTAATTTAAACTTTCATTTGTTTATTTTTTAATTTATAACACTCTAAATGAAATACACTTGGCCTCAGTGTATTCTCTTGTGAAGTGGGAAATAGGTTCTTGCTATAATAAGGATTCGTTTTGCAATAGGGCAGTTTTTACAGATTTTCCTATCAAAATTGCCACTTAAAAATTATGATAATAATAATAGCCACCATTTATTGCTCACCTATGGTATGCTAGTCATTGTGCTAGGTGTTTTCTATAATTACAAAGATTAATTATTATATCATTATAAATATGTTATACTTTCACTGTGGCCTATATGTCTCTTAGGTTCATTTCTGAATTTTCTATCTTTTTTCCACTCCATGCTTCAATCTGGATGTTTCCTATTGACTTACCTTCTGGACCACTGGTCTTCTCTCCTGCTGTGTCCAGTCTACAGCTAAACGTATCTTCTCGTCTTCTCAGTACCTTAACCACTGCCTACTGCTTGGTTTCTTAGTCTCTTAGCCTCGTGCTGCTGTGGAATCAGCAAATGCCTTGAGAGTAAATGTGGTGTAGAGTATTGGACTCGCCTCAGTATGCTTCCCTTCTCTTTGGGATCTTGGCCCTCAAGTCCTGGCTGCCTTAGTAACCCTGAGCTTTACCTTTTGTCTTCACAGACTCCTAAGACTGCCAGAAACTCAGCTCAGAAACTCAAGAACTTGGTCTTTTAGCCACCACTTGACATTCAGTTTCTTAGCTTCTCCTTCCACACTGCTTACAAATCTGTAAACGGCTCAAGGGAAAAGTGCCACTACATATGCTGGGGTCACCTCAGTGTTCCTTCCTTCTCTCTGGGACCTTAGACTCTGAAGTCCTGGCTGTCTTGATAGTTCCCTGATACCTGTAAACAGCTGTGTGTGTGTGTGTGTGTGTGTGTGTGTGTGTGTGTGTGTGTGTTGTCCTGTTGTCCAGCTTTTCTAGTTGTTCTCAGTGGCGGGTGGGGGGGTAGATCTTCAGTAAGTTACTCTATTACTAGAAATGCAAAATCCTCAGTTTGCTTTTAAAAGAAGATTCAGGCTTATGACAATGTTAAACTCATCCATATATAACATTTTAACTGCCGTTCTAATCATTATGATCATAGAGATAAAGGAAAAGGCATTCCACTTTTGAAGATGTCTCATTTCTAGGAGTGCCAGCAAGGTAATTGTAGGCAGAAGTAGAGTTGGGTGTAGAAAGCAGAGAAATAGTAAGAAAGGATACAGGATGGAGGGGACAAAAAGATCACATGTTTGGAACAAGAAAAAACGCTGAGGCCTCTTTAAAAAACACTTGGAGGGTTTTTCCCAAACCAGTTATCTGGCTTAATGCTAGCTGCTTATTTGCTGACCTTCTTTGTTCTTTGCGAATTTAAAGTGAGGTCAACCCTTCCTGTTTTCACTTAGTTTACCACTGTGGCTGCTAATTAGCTGAGGAAGATGAAAACCTTTCCTTGGGGAAAGGCAGCTGTGAGGTAGGTTTCTGATTCAGATGGCTGGGTGGGAGGTGCACGGTGCTCAGGTCCTGCTTATGCAGGGTCATAGAGCGAGGCTTGGAATCGAGTCGTCCTACTATTCTCCAAATAGTAATGCACATCTTCCTTTGGCCAGGGAGATGGAGTCTTGTGATTAGATGCTACTTATACGCACCAGTGAAAATTACATAGTTCCACAAGTGAAGGAGACAAAAGACTTGGGGGCTTCTGACTCTGATAACTACCTAGACACTCCGGGATAGCAGGACAGAGGGGCCTCTCCTCTGGTAGAAACCCTTGCATGGGTGGCACCTGCCTGTCATGGGCATCCCCTGCTGGATTTTTCATCTGAGTTACTTCTATTTCATTTTCAGAGCAAAGTAATTAATGAGAAGGAAAGCCTGAAGGGCTCTCCTTGAAGGAATGGGAGTCACTAGGATGATGCCTCAGGCATATTTCCTGAGGTTCTTACTCCCTCTTGTCAGCAGACCCTGTGAGGCCCTGCAGTCCTCCCTGCGGGCCCCAAGAGAACATGTCTGTGTGTGAGGTGAGCTGAGGAAGGAGGAAGACATAGTCCAAAGGAGGGCAGAGCCCGTCCCTGGAGAGATGTGTGAACAAGCTCCTGGTATGGGCAGAGGGCTTGTGGTGCATCTATATGAGCCAGTACCAGGGAAGGCTGACCCTGGACACTGGGGCAGGGGAACAGTTCAGTGGAAGAGAAGAGGAAGCATAGAGTTTTAGGCTCAAATCTCAGTGTATTTGGGAGATTCCTTGCGGAGTTAGAGTTTGGAGACAGGAAGGAGATTTCTGTGTTGTAACAAAGCTCAGTATGTCCACACCTAACTCAATGGACAGCTGTTCCTTCTCCTGGTTCCCCATGATATTGAGTGGCTCCAGTGTCCACTCGCTCACCCAAGCTGAACCCTGGAGCATCTTCCATAGCTTTCTCTCTCATCCCCCACGTCCAGTCACCAAGTTCTATCCTAAATCAGCCTCATCACCCCTCTTCTCCCTCTCCACTGCTCCGTCCTGGCTCAAGCCCTCATGATCTTTCCTGAACCCTTATCGCAGCCTCCTCCCTTACCTGCTTGTCCCCAGTCCTAGCCCCATCAAGCCACTTCCATGCTACAGCTAGAGGGATCTTTCTAGAACACAGCCTCCTCACTGGCCTCCCTGTTTCTAATCTCACCCCTATCAATCCAAGATCTCAGAGGGATTTTTTTTTAATAACACAGCCTCTAGCATCACCTTACCCTCCTCCCAGCTCTTCCTAGCGTTTAGGATGAAGTGAACACAACCTGCAAGTCCCCCTGAGATCTGGGCTCACCTTCAGCCTCCTCTCCCCCTGCTCCTGCCCACAGCCCAACCTTCCCACCTTTGGGAATCACATACAATCCACTGGACACCCCATGCCCTCTCCACCCTGCTGGACCAGCCATGCCTGCTCTCTGGCTAATATCCTTCTGTCTTATGAATGAGCCCAGGCACCTCCTCTGGGAAGCCTGCCAACCCTCAGTCCAAATCAGATGTCCCTCATCTGTGTTCCCAGAGCCTCCTGTGTCCTAGTGCGTGTGGCACTAGACTGTCATTGCTCGCCTGCTTCCCCTGAAGCTCTTTCATCTCTGTCTCCCCGTGGCCCAGCACATTGCCTCACATAAAGTAAGCACCCAATAAATTTCAGATTGAGCATATGGTAAGTTCCCTATAAAACCTCGGCTGCTGCAAATTCTGCCACCAGTCTGGGTGTTCTCCATGCAGGCTCCTTTCAGTTTTCAAAACAGGAGACTACTGTAGATTCTTAGCAAGAAAAGTTAGATTCCTGCCTTTTGGTCTGTCAGAATAAGTGTGTGTTCAACTTTAGACACTTCAGTTTGTAGTGGTGAATTTTTTTAAGCAGTAAAATTTCAGTGATTCTGGTCTGTGCCAGGACCCTAAGCCTCTCTATCCTGAGGAGTTCCTCCACTTAATTGCAGTGCTGAGCTGAGAGAAGTTGCACTTCCAAAAATGAAAAGGAAACCGCTAAACGTTGCTGCTACTTATCCTTTGCAGCTCAGAGAAAACAAACACAGGATGGGAAGGAGGGGTTCTCCTTTTGCGAGTGTTGGCTTGTTTCTAATTGCTGCATCCTCCTCAGCCCCCACCCATGGCTCAGTGTAGTTTAGGTCCCTGTTGCCCAGAGCTACTGGGACATGTAATAAGAAGCTGTTTTTCAAACTCCTTAGTTAAAACAGGTCCCTGCAGTCAGTGCCAGAGTATAGCATCCACACCCATAGATGTCGGAATTTGTTACTCATCCAAAATAAGCTGTGCCCTGACTGAGGCTTCCCTCCACGGCAAGCATGGCTTGAATGGCTGCACGTTTAGAAAGGGCCCTTCTTCAAGCTCCTATTTCTTTCTTTCTTTCTTTTTTTTTTTTTTTGGTGAGGAAGATTAGCCCCGAGCTAACATCTGTTACCAATCCTCCTCTTTTTGCTGAGGAAGATTAGCCCTGAGCTAACATCCGTGCCCACCTTCCTCTACTTTTTATATGTGGGACGCCGCCACAGCCTGGCTTGACAAGCGGTGTGTAAGTCTGCACCCAGGATCCAAACCTGCGAACCCCAGGCCACAAGAGTGGAGTGCGTGAACTTAACCACTACACACCAGGCCGGCCAGGCCCACAAGCTCCTATTTCTTAGTTATTTGTCATTTATTCACATGCTTCCTTGTATGAGAAACATTTCCCTCCCTTGCCCTGTATCCTCTTAAGAAAATAGGTAATATTTTAGGGTGATGTCAGAATCTAAAGCGTTTGGGATGATTTTTAAACAATGTTTTGTGGACTTCAAGGCAAGTAGTTTTGCTTCTGGTTCTAAGACTGAGTCTGGTTCCACCACTTACTGGTTTGGGGATGGAGCACAACTTATTTGAGCTCCTGAACCTCTGTTACCTCATCTGTAAAATGGGAGCAATAATCCACCAGCTCAGGTGTTATGCAGATTAAGTAAAATAATGTCTGTGAAGAGCTTGGCCCAGGTGTGTGTTTTGCTCCCAGAAAGGACATGGGTGTTAAAGATCTGTTCCTAAAGTCTGAAGTTCAAGAGAATTTTCTGGAAACAGTTTATTCAGAAGCTCCCCCATCACTTCCCTGTGAGGTCCTGTGTTTTATTTATGCTGAATGATTGAATCTGTTCCCAGCTGAATGCTCTCCTGAGCACAGATATAGATCATCTGCCGGTCACTCGGGCTCCCACCCTGGAGTCATCTCTGCCCCTTTGCCCTGTCCCCCCACCCCACTGTCAGCAGCCACAGGCGTGGCCACATCTGCCTCCCATGCTGCCCCGGCCCGTGTGCCATCTCTTCTCCTGGGCTCCTGTGGGAGATTTCTACTCTGCCCTCCAATGTCTCTGAGTATGTTCTACTCAACACCTGTGCCCCGAGGAGCTCTGAGGAAACACAGGGTTCCATGACTCAATCAACTTGGGACCACCCTACTCTTTCTCAGAGGCAGTTGCAGTAAAAACAAACAAAACAGAATAAAAACCCTCTTAATTTTGTTTAACCTGGTGTCCCCTAGACTTATTTGATCATAGACAATGATCAAATATTTTATTACCGCCTCCTGGGGAACTGAGGTCCATAGAACCCATATTGGAGAATGTTGCTACAGTTTGTGGATGGGCTGCCATCCATTCGCTCGTTAAAGCAGCTTTGAGTCCAAACATTGGTCAATAAGGGCATCTGTAGTAATATACGGTGTGCGGTTAAAAAGGAGGTGGTAGAACTCCATGTACTGACGTGGAACCATCTCCAGGATATATGCCAAGCAAAGAAGCAAAGTACAGTGTGTGATGAGCTACCATTTGCCTGCATATGCTTGGTCTGGATGAATACCCAAAAACTGACAGACATGTCTGCCTATGGAGAGGGGAGGAGTGGGAGCAAAGTCCTCACTGTGTGCCTCTTGGGAACTTTATAACTTGCTACAGTTTTGAACACAGAACTAATCTGCTCCAAATTCCACCGAACTTCACACAGAGAGTAGTGTGAAGTCCTTGGCTCTGCTCCTGGCCCTGTGGTTGGCCTTTGCCTGCCCGCCCCCTTCTTTCGCTTCCCAACAAGGCCATTCCTGCTTCCCTACTGGCTCCCCCCTCCCATCTCTCCCATGACAGGTGCAGAACAGTGGGGACTAGGCTTATTGGTGCCCCTCAGAAGCCCACGTCCCATAGAACTTACTGGCCCACCTACCAGCCTTACTCCTTGTCTCTAACTCTAACTTGTTAGACTGGGGACCTGAAGTCCTTGGGAGGCAATACACTTGTGCAGAAAGGCCAGGAACTCCAGAGTTGAACAGATATGACTCAAAATCCTTATCAGCCTTGTGGCCTGGGAAACTTAGCCTTGCAGCTTCCTCTTCTTTTTCTGTACAGTGGAGGATAATAAGCCCCAGCTTACAGAGTTTGGGCGTGGCACTCATCTCTCTAGAACACCTAGCACAGTGCCTGGCGTCTGATAGGTGTTCATCATATATTTGCTTTCTTCTCTTCCTTTCCTCTTCTTTCCTATTGTGACTATAAACCTATCATTCCCTTGGGTCTTAAAGTCCTTGGTACCAAAGGAAAGAACACAGGGCCGGAAGTCAGACTTTCATCCCTGGCTCCACTGATGACTAACTCTCAGAAGACACCGGGCCTCTCAGTGTCTTTGGGTCTTCTGCCCTAACACAAAATCCATATTAATATCAGTGCAAAAGAGCTTTGATCATCAAAACAACATGAATGCAAAGGGTTAGCGCTGGAGTGTGAGTGCAGATGCTCTCTTGCCTGCCAGCTAGCTTGTAAGAATATTTGGAAGATGAGTAAAGTAATGTCTTCCATATGCTAAAGAGAAGATGATTTGGCCCCATGCAAGGTAGAGTAGAAAACCCCCACTTGTTAACAGAGTGACCTTGGACAAAACATTCACTGCCCTCGGCCTTGGTTACTTCACCTAAAATATGAAAGTAATAAAATCTTACCTCACAAGGGTAGCTGTGAGGATCATATGAGGCAATTCATGTGGAAGGTCTTTGTAAACTGTGAAATGCTCTACAAATGTCAGCCAGTGTTAGCAGTTAATGCACGTTTGTTTATTGTTTCAGCGGAGAGTGCAAGACGTCATCAGTCCGATCGTGTTTGAAGCAGCCTACAGCCTAGGTGAGCATGTGACTGGAGAGGAGGAGAGAGAACTGCCAGCTCTGACACCGGTGCTCCGCTGGAAAAAGGGACAAAAGATTGCCCAAAAGAATCAGGTCAGAACCTTAAAGCTCACAACTGAGACCCAAGGTGGCAGGTGCATATGGCAGAAGTAAAGGTTCTAGCTGCCTGGGAGACCGTGGCCAGGGCATACCTCCTCTCTGGGCCTCCCTTTCCTGATCTGCAAAATGATGAAATATATGATCTTTGGGATTGCTTCTAACAACCACGTGATTTAAACACATTGAGGCTATTCTCAAGCAGCTGGAAAACTATAACCCCTTTGAGGTCATGAACTGGCCACTTGGCCCCTGAACTTGCCCCTTGTTCCTAGACTGTTTCCCGAGCTTAGATCAGCACACAGTAGGTGCTCAATAAGTGTTTTATTGGTGGGGTCATGAATGGGGTGAAGAAGCAAGGACTTCATCTTGCTAGAATTGGTGGTTGAGTTAAAAATGCCCAACCCAAGTGTCCCTGGAAGCTAGAGCACTGTGGTGCAGGTGGGCCATATGTCCTTTCTGATGCTCATCAAATTCCAGGATGCGCTGCTCTGTAGAGGAGCTTCAGAGCAGTGTTAGGTGCAGGCCATACGAGGTAGGAGTGAGCCTGTGAACTGAGTCTGTGCAGCAGCATTGGCCTGTCTGCCCTGAGCCATCTGTGAGATGTGCAGGGCTGACTGCTATGCAGGAAATATGTAAGGAATCTGAAATCCCAAGTTGGTTTTAAATCTTTCCTTAACACCCAACATTGCCACAGATCCAGGACCATGGGGAAGATCAGGAAAAACTTTTTTTTGGCTAAACCACACTCCTCTACAGGGTGAGGGCAGAGCTGTGGAACCAGCCACTAGCCCCACCCTCCATGGTTCTTCTGACTGCTCTGAATTTAGCAGAAAACTAGCGGTTCAGTGACCCACACCTTGCAGATTAAAGTTGTACACAGGACCACAGAGAAGGATTTGGGGTTTGAGATGTCCATCCAGATGTTTAACTAAGTGGTGAGATTTTTATCAAGGCATCCCTGTTTTCTCCCAAAGTCTCTCCCATGTTGTCTTGGGTCAGGTTCTCTAGGAGCAGAGCCCCGAGACAGGGATTTGGGAGCATGTGGTCTAATGAGGCTGTGCTCTTGGGAGAAACCTGTAAGGAAGTGAGGAAGGGGAAGGAGCTCAGCAGGGATGTGGTCTCAGCTAAAGTCCAGCCTTGGCCTGAACTGGGGACTCAGGAGCATAAATTACACTGAAGAGTTGTCTTCTCCTTGAGGCAAGGGGGCTGGCCTTTTGTACTGCATATTAGTCAGCTATTGGCTGGCTGTAGGGTGTGGAAGGGGAGTGTAACGCCCTTCAGCTGAGGACAGTTCTTTGGAGAAGGATGCAGATGTGAGCCATTAGCTGCCTGCACTCACATCAGCTGGAGGATGGCAGCAGCAGTTGTAAAGGGATCTGGGCAGGGCTGCCAGTGCACATTACAAATATATACAACCTATTGGCAATGCTTCTCTTTTGGTTGCTTCTTTTGCATTCAAACATGAACTTCTTTCAAAACACAAGTGCCCTAGAGGGTGGCCAGTATGTCCTGCTAGTCATTGATACTTGGAGCAGGCTCTGGGGGGCGGTGAGAGACTGGGAGGACACTGGGTGTCTAAGTGGGTGGGGCAGAGTGGAGGGGTTGGCCTTAGGGGGAGGCACGAAGCAGATGAGGAAAAGAGGAGAGGAAGATAAGATGAAGAGGCAGAGCAGGAAGCTGATGACTTCTACCTTGACTGAGAAGGAGAAATTGATGTCATCTCCTGACAGTGAAGTGGGGTGAGAAGTCAGGCTGGGGACTTGGTAAATCAGCCTGATCGAAGTCAGAGATGCAGGGACAGATTAGTATTAGAATGCTGTTCTTGGTCACTTCTGGTTCGAGATGTCTGACCAAGCACGAATATTTACGTCTGTGCTTCCTGAGACCCCGTGACGATGATTGTACATGGATAAATAGTAATAGGAAGGAGAACACTGTGGGGGAAGTGGTATCAGCCAGTGAAAGAGTCCAGTAATTTTTGGGAGTAAAAAAAATTGAAGAGTGTTGTTGGTTGAACCTTGGACTATGCATAGAGGGCTTGGTGCCTTTCTACACGTGGATCTGGAGGGGCTGCGGCCACAGCCAGGCCAGCAGTTATAGAGGGTGCAAAAGTGAGAAGAGAGGCTGAAACAGGGAAGGGGGGTTTTGAGTGAAGGTTAGTATGTGGAAGAGGTGACTTGCCACCCCTGTCCCTACCCCTATATACTTTAGGTATGCAGAAGAGCAAGCAACCAGGCATTTTCTTCTCTAAAGAACTGAATAAATTGCTTGAGATATAGTGTGAGTGGGCTGGTTCCCCAGAAGAAAGCCTTACTTCTGGCATTTGGAGCCTCCAATGTAAGAGCTAGCATCCCCTGCCATCATCCACGTGACCACAGCCACAGATTTTCCAATCAGCTCTTTTACCTTATTCTTAAATATGAATAGACGATCAAGGAAACCTGAGATTGGGGGTGGGGGGGTGGGAATGTGGTATATGAAAAAAAAAAGACCAAAATAAAAAAACAGAATAAGTGACTTGGAAATAAATTATTCAAGGGCTAGTAGAGAGTATACAGATTTTAAAACCACCTTAAACTCTGTAATAAACACAAAGAGATTTAAGAATATATTACATCCATTGGAAAATGGTTGGGGGCCGGCCCCGTGGCTTAGCAGTTAAGTGCGCACACTCGGCTACTGGCGGCCCGGGTTTGGATCCCGGGCGCGCACCGACGCACCGCTTCTCCAGCCATGCTGAGGCCACGTCCCACATACAGCAACTAGAAGGACGTGCAGCTATGACATACAACTATCTACTGGGGCTTTGGGGGCAAAAGTAAAAAAAAAAGGAGGAGGATTGGCAATAGATCTTAGCTCAGAGCCGGTCTTCCTCAGCAAAAAAAAAGAGGAGGATTAGCATGGATGTTAGCTCAGGGCTGATCTTCCTCAGAAAAAAAAAAAGAAAGAAAATGGTTGGAATTCTATTTCTTTTTAAAGGGAAGAATCAGAGAACAAGGAAAGGGTTTTGAAAATTAACAGTATGGTTGCAGAGCCAAAAACTTAGTAGAAGGATTAGAAGATAATGGTAAGAAATCTCCCAGTAAGCAGAGCTACGAGACAAATAGAAAAGAGAGCTAAAGGATCAATCTATAAGGTTCTATATCCAAGTAATAGGAATACCAGAAAAAGTAAACAGAGAAAATGAAGAAATTATAAGGAAAATAACAGAATGAAATTTCTCAGAATTAAAGAGAAACACTATTTTTTAATTTAAGGGCCCACCAGCTTACAAGAAGGATAAACCAAAAACATCTTAGGTACTTCATTTTGAAATGTCACTGCTTCTAAGGCTGAAGCAAAATTCTAAATGCTTCCAGGACAAGGGAGTACAGGATGGTGATAGTGAGGCGTGTAAGTCAGCTTACAACAGAATTAGAATCATGCTAAGTAGTCCATTAGACTCCTTATAGCAAGATTGGAAGCTAGAATATGGTGAAATAAGGACTTCAAAGTTATGAGCAAAAGTGACTTTTTTGTGTGTGAGGAAGATCAGCCCTGAGCTAACATCCAATGCCAACCCTCCTCTTTTTTTTTTTTTTTTGGCTGAGGAAGATTGGCCCTGGGCTAACATCCACGCCCATCTTCCTCTACTTTATGTGAGATGCCGCCACAGCAGGGCTTGACAAGCTGTGTGTCGCTGCACGCCCGGAATCCAAACCTGCAAACCCCGGGCCACCAAAGCGGAGCCCATGCACTTAACCGCTGTGCCACCAGGCCGGCCCCAAGAGAAAGTGATTTTAACGGTAGAATTTTGTGCTTAGCCTAACAGTCAAGTATGAGGTCAAAATAAAGTCATTTTTCAGATAAGCAAAGACCCAGAAAGTTTACCTGCTTAGTAACACTTCCAAAGAAATTACCTGAGATGCACTCCAACAAAACAAAGGTGACAAGAAGGAGCAAGATGTAAGATACAAGAAATGGTAGAACTAACACCCAGAAGTCTAACAACAGGAAATCCCAGGATGACAACTGAGCCACAAATCTAAAAAACAGCTGATCAACCGACCAATGAACTTCAAGCAGAATGAATCCGGTAATAGACAGAATGAGAAGAAAGTAGCAAATATTCAGGATACAGCGTAGATAGACTATATGTCTTCTCTAGAAAAGAAAAAAGAAAGGCAATCACAAACTTACAGAAAAAAATAGAAATATGCTCACTATGTCATGGTTCAAATATAAAACAATGGTGAGATTTTGAGCAAGTAGAAGAGTATAAGGAAGAGAAGGACCTTGATACTAGAAATATTTTCCCTTAAGTAAAAGCTGAGTATTCCAGGAGTTTAATTTTGCACCTGTAGAGGAGGATATGTAATCATGACATTTGTCTTGGCTCTACTGTGAATAATAATCATATAGCCTTTATAACCTTAGCACTGTTTATTGGTTTTCAGTATTTACAGTCAAGCCCAAATCAGAGCTATGGTTATAGTATGAAATGTAAATATCATTAAATTTGACCGTATAGAGGTAAAAATAGAATGTCAGAACTTCTCTTAATATCTTAATTTTTTCAATTGGTGAGTCAAGAGATATTGTAAAACTTGATGAAACAAGAAATAGCTGTTTATTACTTAAAATTGCAGAGGTCATCAGTAGAGCAGTACTCCTTAAAGTGTGATCACCAAACCAGCAATATCAGCCTCTTTTGAGATCTTGTGAGAAATGAAAATTCTTGGGCCCCACCCCAGACCCGTTGAATCAGAAACTCATGGGGTGGGCCCCAGCAATGTGTGTTTTAACAAGCTGACCAGGTGATTCTGATGCAGCTAATGTTGAGAACCACTGCAGTAGAGGAGCTTAGAGTAATGATTTGCCTGTCAAAATTAGGAAGGTGGAGGAGAGGGGGCCATTGTGTAAGTGAGATAAATTCTTGTTTATCATGGCAGGAATTCGGTAAAATAGTGTCTAAATCTGATAAATCAAGAAGTAGTAGTATTGGCATGTTTTCTAGAGATATGGAAATGATCATCAAAAGAAACATAAATGGACATGGATAATAGTGGTTGCCCCTGGAGAGCAGGACTTACTGTAAGGAGCTGTATGGCAGGGGGTCATTATTTTTTTAACCATGTGATTCTTTGGTTGAAATTAAAATGAAAGAAAAATATTGTCCTTAGATTGGGAAGATTGTCAAGGAGCCTGAGAAAAATTCTGAGAGAGCGATCCTTGCTTATTCTCCCTTTCCTGATTATGGGGGAAAAAAAAAAGATAATTTAATGGTCTTCCTCCATGTGTCTTCCAGATGTTGGCTCAGTTTGAAGGGAAGAAAGATTCTGAGAGCTAGGCCCCCTCCAGGAAGCAGAGGTGATTTTTAACCTGTGTATGTATATATAACAGCTCCACAAAGAACATGTAACCTCTTTCATAGGAAGGAATAAACTCATCGGAGCTCTTGAAGTCATATTGCCAGATAATCTTAGGATTTATTTATTTATTTTTTTAATTTTTAAACAGCTTTATTGAGATATAATTTATTTTATTTTATTTTTTTTGTTTGTTTTTATTGCAGTAACATTGGTTTATAACATTGTAAAAATTTCAGGTGTACATCACTGTACTTCTATTTCTGCATGGACTACATCATGTTCACCACCAAAATACCAACTACAACCCATCACCACACACATGTACCGAATTATCCCTTTCACCCTCCTCCCTCCCCCCTTCCCCTCTGGTAACCACCAATCCAATCTCTGTCCCTATGTTTGTTTATTGTTGTTATTATCTACTACTTAATGAAGGAAATCATACGGTATTTGACCTTCTCCCTCTGACTTATTTCACTTTGTATTATACCCTCAATGTCCACCCATGTTGTCACAAATGGCTGGATTTCGTCGTTTCTTATGGCTGAGTAGTATTCCATTGTGTATATATACCACAGCTTCTTTATCCATTCGTCCCTTGATGGGCACTTAGGTTGCTTCCAAGTCTTGGCTATCGTGAATAAGGCTGCAATGAACATAGGGGTGCATGTACCTTTGCAAATTGGTGTTTTCAAGTTCTTTGGATAAATACCCAACAGTGGAATAGCTGGATCATATGGTAGTTCTATCGTTGATTTTTTGAGGAATCTGCATACTGTTTTCCATAGCGGCTGCACCAGTTTGCACTCCCACCAGCAGTGTATGAGAGTTCCCTTCTCTCCACATCCTCTCCAACACATGTTGTTTCCTGTCTTGTTAATTATAGCCATTCTGACGGGCGTGAGGTGATATCTCATTGTAGTTTTGATTTGCATTTCCCTAATAGTTAGTGATTTTGAACATCTTTTCATGTGTCTGTTGGCCATCTGTATATCTTCTTTGGAGAAATGTCTGTTCAGGTCTTTTGCCCATTTTTTAATTGGGTTGGTAGTTTTTTTGTTGTTGAGATGCATGAGTTCTTTATATATTTTGGAGATTAAGCCCTTATCAGAAGTATGGTTTGCAAATATCTTCTCCCAATTGTTAGGTTGTCTTTTCGTTTTGTTGATGGTTTCCTTTGCTGTGCAGAAGCTTTTTAGTTTGATGTAGTCCCGTTTGTTTATTTTTTCTATTGTTTCTCTTGCCTGGTCAGATGTGGTGTTTGAAAAGATGTTGCTAAGACCGATGTCGAAGAGCGTACTGCCTATGTTTTCTTCTAGAAGTTTCACAGTTTCAGGTCTTACATTCAAGTCTTTAATCCATTTGGAGTTAATTTTTGTGTATGGTGTAAGGTAAGGATCTACTTTCATTTTTTTGCATATGGCTATCCAGTTTTCCCAACACCATTTGTTGAAGAGACTTTCTTTTCCCCATTGTATGTTCTTGGCTCCTTTGTCAAAGATTAGCTGTCCATAGATGTGTGGGTTTATTTCTGGGCTTTCGATTCTATTCCATTGATCTGTGTGTCTGTTTTTGTGCCAGTACCATGCTGTTTTGGTTACTATAGCTTTGTAGTATATTTTGAAATCAGGGAGTGTGATACCTCCAGCTTTGTTCTTTTTTCTCAGGATTCCTTTAGCTATTCGGGGTCTTTTGTTGTTCCATATAAATTTTAGGATTCTTTGTTCTATTTCTGTGAAAAATGTTGTTGGAACTTTGATAGGGATTGCATTGAATCTATAGATGGCTTTAGGAAGTATGGACATCTTAACTATGTTAATTCTTCCAATCCAAGAGCACAGAATATCTTTCCATTTCTTTGTGTCTTCTTCAATTTCTTTCAGAAATGTTTTATAGTTTTCGGTGTACAGATCTTTCACCTCTTTGGTTAAGTTTATTCCTAGGTATTTTATTCTTTTTGTTGCACAATCTTAGGATTTAAATGCCTTAGTCTCTTCAACTAAAAGGCACCGTGTTGGTACACAGGACTGTGCAATGGAGTGATTAAATCATGGCGGTCTTTTAGACTCAGGCTCTGCCCCCATTGATGGTCTAGTTCGGGTGGAATAGCTGCACAGACTGTGTATATAACATGGAGACAGTGACTTGAGCATGTTAAGTACAGGCTTATTGATGGAGCCAAGGCTTTTTGCAGTGAGTGGGAGTAAGTGAGACAGGCAGGAGGCCAAGCCTTCCCTCTGCTGTGTGAAGAACAGTCTTGGGAGAGAGTAGGCTCTGGGGTAGGTGGTAGGCTACGTGAGTGAATAGTGGCGTTACCACCGCTGCTGAGAACTGATTGGGATTCTGGGCGCTCTGCGGAAAATGGAGCTCCGACACTGCAGGCCTCTGGAGGACATTCAGCCTGATGAGCGTACATTTTACCTTAAAAATTTAAGGAAAACAGAGACCTGCCTCTGTCTCCTCGGGGGATATTTGATTCCGAAAAAACCCAACTTGTTTTATCCATTAACCAGATGAGTATTTAAAAGGACTATAAATCTAAGAGCAATTAAGTCAATTGAGTGTCTACTACATGTAACACCTTGATAGAAAAGATAGATAAAATATTGCTGCCCTCAGTGGACTTTCAGAGAGTACAGGAATAACTTATACAGAGCAGAAAGTGAGATTCAGATTAGTGCGTGTGAATTGCACTCCAGCGACTGCTTCCAGCCGAGGAGAAGGAGATGTTCTATGGAGAAGGGGAGAATTGGCCAGAGCCTTGAGGAAAAAGTAGGATTTGGGCACTCAGGCCTGGAGGAGCTTGACAGACTAACAGAGAAGGTCATACAGTTTAAGGCCACTTGTTCACTGGCTGAGGAGTTGGACTTGATTCTGTAGGGGACAGGAAACCATTACATCTTTTTGAGTGTGGGAGATCAGAGATTTGCTTCAGGAAGGTTGGTCTGCCTGACCTAGGGAGGCCTGTTAGGAGCTCATTACGGTGGCCCCAGGAAGGGCTTGCAGGTGAGTCCTTGGAGGTTCTGTCTGACACGCCAGAGAGTTGACTCGTTATTTGTTACTAGTTGGTCTCAGCTGTGGAAACAGAGTATGGAGCTAAATGAAACTATCATGGAAAGCCCTGGCGGGCCTGTGGGCTAGGCAAGAAGCAAGGCTGTCATTGGACTGGTCACTGGAGGGGCCCTTGTCTTTCCCCTTCAGGTGAGCATACCAATGGCTATGACAGAGATCCTGTCTTCAAACCCTATACACAGAGTAGAGCTTTGGAAACTGTAATTGCTCTCGTGCTTCTTCAGGAGGTCCCCAAAGAGACCTGGCTGGGGCTGGACTTCCAGGTGGTAGACAGAATGGTCCCCCAAAGATGTTCACACCCTAATTCCTAGAACCTGTGAATATGATTCATTATGGCACAAGGAACTTTGCAGGTGTGATTAAGGTTATGGACTTTAAAATAGAGGGAGAATATCCTGGATTATCCAGATGGGCCCAGTCTTTCTCCAGCTGGAGACAGGAGGAATGAGGCAGAATAGGAGGTCAGAGAGATACAGGGGAAGGAGAGAGATCTGAAGCATGAGAAGGACTTGACCTCCTATTGCTGATTTTGAAGATGAAGGTGCAACTCGACAAGGAATGCAGGCAGCCTTGAGAGGCTCCTGGTGAGTGTCAGTAAGGAAATGGGAACCTCAGTCCTACAACCATGGGGAACTGAATTCTGCCAACAGCCTGAATAAGCCTGGAAGCAGATTCTCCCCCAGAGCCTCCTGATAAGGGCCCAGACCAGGTGATAGCTTGATTTTGGCCTTGTGAAACCCAGAGCAGAGAAACCAGCCCAGCCCACCTGGATTTCTAACCTACAGAACTGTGAGATAATAAATTTGTCATGTTTTAAGCTGCTAAATTTGTGGTAATTTATTACTGCAGCAATGGAAAGTGAATACCCCTCACCTCAGAGAACCTCAGGGCTACTTTCTTCCCCTGGCTTCTCTGGGGAAGGAGGACAGGCTTTGGAGTGAGAAGATCAGAGTCCCAGCCTGGAGCAGAATGTACTCACCCAGTGGCATGGGGCAAGTCACTTATCTCGTGAGAAGCCCCTGTTTAATCTCCTGTCACTTGAGGTGCCATCGTCTGCCCTGCCTACCTCTGGGTCATTGTGGGATTATAGGAAATAGTATGTGAGAATCACTGAAATGACGAGATAGCATTAGATTCTGCTCTTCCCTTCTGGGAAGGATGAGTCACCCAGTCTCTGGAAGCCTCTGTCTCCTCCCCAGTGAGTGGAGGTAACAAGTCAGCTTCACAGCATTGTCCAGGAAAGAATGAGGCAATCCACGGGAGTGAGTCTAGCTGGGGCTCTGGAGGAAGCAGGTGCTTCACTGAAGCTGGTTCCTTTCTGCTAACATTGTGTCCAATGTCAGCTGGTCCATAGGTAGGTTCCCTGGGTGAGAGGCAATGGTACTCGCTAACGGTTCTGGCTGGTTCCTCAGGTGGGCCTATCATGATCTTTAGGACTGTCTGGCCCTTGCTTCTCAGCCCCAGAGATGCCTGTCACTTGGGGCACCAGACGGGGGTGATATGGAGATGACCATTATAACCAGAATTTGAGAGCCAGCTGTACCATCACAAGCTCAAATGGTGCATGAATCCCTCCTCTTTTACTCCATCTCTACTGCCACCACTCTAGTCCTGGCCAGCATCATTCCTCACCTGGACCAGGTTACTTCTTTGCATACCCCCCGCCACCCCTCATAGCTTCCCTCTACCCTTAGAAGAAAATCCAGACTCTTGCTAAGGTACGCAAGGCCCTGAATGATGGGGCCTCAGCCTTCCAACATCATCCAGTGTTATGGACATACAGCACTCCAGCTACCCTCAAATTTACCAAGCCTTTTCTTGCCTCAGGCCTTTGCACATGCTGATATCTCTTTTATAAAGCTCTTTGCCATGCTTTCTTTATGGCCAGTTCCTCATTCTTTAAGTCTCAGCCAAAAGGTCACCAACTCAGAGAACCATCCCCCAACTACCCTGTATTACCTGATTATTAGCTTGATTAGCTGTTTTAGCTTGAGTCCTTCATGACACCAATCACAATTCATTGTTGTTTTGTCTGTTTGCTTTTCTGTCTTCCTCGCTAGAATGAAAAGCTGATGAGGGCAGGGATCTATTTTATCTTATTTGTTGTTGATCCCCAGGGCCTAGCATCATGCCTGGCCCATAGTGGATGCTCAGTAAGTCTATCTCAGTTGAAAGAGCCCTTCTGAAAGAACACAAGGTGAGGTCGTCCTGCGAAGGTTGAGCATCATATCAGAATTTCTTCACCAGCATTCAACAATGCTGTAATTGAAAGAAATGTGCTCCATGAGCTCTCTGGGAATTCCTCCCAGGCAGGAGAGCATGGCGTTTGATTTACGGTGACTTAGCTATGCCACAGTACATCTGTGCTTGTGTGAGTCTACTTTTTGAAAAACAAAATGGAAGAAATATGGCTGGTGAAAGAAAAGGCATTGGCTATGTTGAGAACACTGTTTGTCATCTTTCAAGTGAAAAGTGAGCTATTTTACTCTAATATTAAACTATATTGTAGTCATAAACTTTGGGTCTCTGTTGTGCTGGAAGTCATCACCATCAGTTCCATCCACCCCAGACCCCTCAATGCCCGGGTGTGTGGGAATACAGCTCCATGCCTGTGAAAACTTACTGTTTGTTCAGGTTGGGCATTAGGTAATACTGTCCCGGCTGAGGTGCCCAGCCAGCTTAAAATGCCATTATTTACAGCTCTAAGGTTTATTTTCATTATCATATGTAAAGTCTCTGCAGAAGGATGGAAAGCTGCAGAGTTGGGGGGATGGAAGAGGAGAGAGCAAAATAACTCGAGACATCAGAGCCCAACAGGTTTCAGAGACCATCCAACCTGGAGGATCCAAATTATACACCTTGATTCAGGGGAGCAATTTGGGCCAGCAAAGGAGGAGAAGGAAGGAGTGTTAGAGGAAGAAGTTTCCATCCTTATTTCAACCAGATCAACCTACTTTTATAAGCATCAGCTGTTTGGCATCAGCTTCTGGGTGATCTTTTCAGAAAGGGCACCATGGTGAAACATGTGTGAAAACCATCGTTTCAAGTACATATGAGGAAAAACAAGTAGTTCAGTCTTCTCACTGAGCAGAGAAGTCTGGCTACATCTCTGGGTCTCAGGCTTCCCCTCCAAGGTTAACCCCAAGAACAAAGGAAAGGGGACTCCTGCCTCTCAAAGGCTGGACTAGATCTTGGAGTGACCTGTTAAATTTGCAAATTTTCTTCTTTAGTATTATGTTTTATCTTTGCAATTTATGGAAAAACTGTGTTCTGATCCTCCAAAACTCTTTTTAGAAGAGAATAGTGATTTTCCCCCGAATCTTCAAGCCCATTGGGTTGTCGTCTTTATTGTCTTGCCTTGTTGAAAACCTCACCCCCAAGCATGTGGAGTATGTGTGTGAACAAGCAAGGACATACGAACAGTGGCCGGTGCTGGCTGGAGAAGAAATGTTAGTCCCTCTCTAGTTCTCTTCTGAGATGATTCAGGAAATCAAACACAAGTCACTTGCTGTTTGAAGTTGTACGCAGGGCCCCATTTAGGTGATAGGTGGGGAGAAGTCTCACTGGCATCCTCTCTAGTTTTGGGGCTATCTTGCTTACTCCCAGTTGCCTGAGTACATCTGGCTCAGCAGGTTTTAGAAATACAGCTAGCATATTCTTCCTTTTCTCTGACAGCACCAGCCCCTTTATTTGAACTTGTTGGTTCTATTTTCTGCCCCTTTCTGACTAATTAAGAGCAACTTAATAATAAATGATATATAGAAGACAAAAGATTCCAGGGTGAAAGTCAAGGGAGAGAATTTTTGGTCCTGAGAGGCAGAAGGTCCCTGGAAGAGTTTATGGCTGATACTAAAAGTTGGAGGCTGTAGAGGGGCATGGAACGTGGCCTGTAAAAGGCCACCCAGGCCCAAGCACGCCTGGAGAGGGCAGTGGGCAAGCCCCAAGGCCAGGTGCAGTCCCAGGTGGGCCAGGACCTCTCTGAGCAGCTCAGCCTCCCACTCAGTTCTTCATGGAGTTGAACTGGATCATCAAAATGATGCCTTTAGACAGAGGGGACTATTCTACCAACTGCAAGGCCAGGGAGTAACCAAAGGATGCCCAAGAACAGAGGAACTTATCACTTCCAGTTTTTCCATAGGGGCATGAAGCAAAATTGGTGCCATGTTTGTGTTTAGAGAGAGACCGACAGGACTGTTTTTCCTCCCATGATTTCAAAATCTGAAAGGAAAATTTGTACAGACCCTGAGATAGAAGGAATTTCTCAGATTTAATCTCACAAAGTATTTGTCTTTCATTTATTCTTGTGCATATGATATTCTTTAGGAACTGTGTCTATATGACCTGATTTTAAATACCAGGTGATTAGATTTTTCTTTCTTTCATTTGGGCACGAGGCTGAAGAGAGCGAAACTCCTGGGACCACCCTGAACTCTTATAATGTGCTACGTTAAGGACAATGTTGGATTCTGGAAAAAGAGCCTGTTGAAACAGAATTGGGAGGGAGAAACCTCTTACAGTCAGGTTATGATACTTAACACACAAAAAAATTTTCAACACTATGCTAGGTGCTGGGGGTTGCAGACATGAATTACATATGGCTGGGGTCCCTGGGAGCTTATATGGGACTATGGGAGGAACAGCAGTTCAGAAACGTTCCTCCTGTCGTCCAGGCAGAGACCCTCTGCAAAGTCATATTGCCCATCAGGAAATGTCTCACAGGAAATAGCCTTCTTGTTTGGGCCCCTTGGAGTGGGATTTGGAGAGCATTTATTCCCACCCAATCCAATTGTCCTATTTTCTCAGGCATCAGCATGGGACTTGGTTGCCATAGCAACTCTATAAACAGCATCTAACCTATGTCAATGATTATATATATATTTAAAGCTAATATCACCGAGTCTGAGAAACTGACCCTCCTCGGAGCATTACAGCTAGAATAGACTAAGACTCCTACTTCCTTTTAGATCAGAAAGGAAGATTTTTCCAGTGCAGATTTGAGTAGGACAAAAGGGCACCCCAAGGCCTGAGCACCTGGATGACTTCCTGTCTGATGTCAGCTTTGGCTAGAGCAGCCATTGGGCTGCCAGCCCCAAATCACATGTCCCCAAGGCTGCCCTGGCTTTGGTGGCCACGGCATTGTGAGAAAGGCCCAGTCAGCTCTAGCCTCTGTGCTGTGACTCACAGCGAAATATTACTTGAGCTGGACTCGTATTTTTTTTTTTTTTTTCTGGCCTGAAGAGAATGAGGAAACCAATAGCCAAATATTCTGGAACAGGAGTTGCCAAACCACATACAGCCTACAGGCCAAATCCAGCCTGCCACCCTTTTTTGTAAATAAAGTTTTATTAGGATACATTTCTTTGCATATTGTCTATGGCTGCTTTCACTGCACAGCAGCAGAGTTGAGTTGTTGCAACAGAGACCCTCTGGCCCCCCAAAGCCAAAAATATTTACTGTCTGGCTCTTAATAGAAAAAGTTTGCCAACTGTGTTCTAAAAGAAGTAGAGTAAAGATTTGGGGAGAAACTGGAGAAAGGATTTTAAAAAGAAACTTTATTCTCCATGGAAACCTGAGGAGAAGACCAGGGTGAGGAAGGAGCCAGCAGGGAAATCTAGTCCATGAGGCTAAGGAGGCTCTGGTGTCCAGTCCACAGCTCTCCAAAGCCTGAGGTAGGAAACAGTTGTCTCCCGAGAGACAAGAGTTTAACCTCCTTTAAGCAGAGAGGAATAAGAGGTGATGGCTTCTTAGATCTGTTTTTATTTTCTAGAAAGTCTTCTTCTGGGTAAAAAAATTGACAGGGCTTCGACAACCAGCAGGTGGAGGCTAGAGAGAGGTGGGCAAGACTGCTTCCAAGCTGGATTGAGATTCGTCTGATTCAGGCAGCCAAGCTTGTGTTTGCCCAGAAGGCGGGAGATGTAGGTAGAAGAGGCCGGAGGAGTTTTTCAGAGGCCTGGGTTGTAGCCCGTTGGGCTTGTTTTCTGAGAGGAAAAATGGGAGTTTGGCCCATTGGCTTCATGGAGAGCCTGTACTCTTTGTCCTTTATATAGGAGAAGTGGATTTTGCTTGCTCCTGGAAACTATGTTGCCAGCTAGCATTCTGAGGCTTCAGTCTGCCCACCCTTCTGGCCTGGAGAGATGCTTTTAAGTTCCATAGGATATTTCCTATGGTCATTTGCCCAGAGAGGTGAATCCAGGTCCAGAGCACAGGAAGTGAGGTTCAACTTCAGCCTCCCCAGTGCATAACGCAGGTCTCTTGATTCCCTGGTGTCTTGCTGTTTTACCTGTAAGACAACTGCATTTCTAGCCAGGGGAGGGTCTTGCCTAAGCCAAGGCTTTGCCAGGCTTGGATGTTTAGCCAAGTTTTGTTCATACCATTGCCCAACTTAGGGAGGCCCATTAGGTTGCAAAGTATTCTAATAATCTGTTACTGCATAACAAACCAACCCAACACTTAGTGGCTTGAAATAACAGTCATTTATTCTGTTCATATATTTGAAATTTGGCAGGGCTTGGTCGAGATAGCTCGTCTGTGCTCCACATGGTGTCATCTGGGACACTCAGTGGGGCTGGAGGACCCACTTCCATGATGGCTCGCTCTCGTTGATACTGGCTGTCAGTGTCTCTCCATGTGAGCCTCTCCATGGGAAGCTTGGGCTTCCTCAAAGCCTAGTGGCCACGTTCCAAGAGCAAATGCCCCAAGAGAACATGGAGGATCCTCTATTGCTTTTTATGACCTAGCCTCAGAAGTGACATAGCATCACTTCTGCTGCTGCCACAAATCCACCCAGATTTGGGGGCGGGCAGGGGCGGGGCGGGGGGAGCATCAACTCTATGGGAGGAGTGTTAAAGTCACATTGTAAAGAGTACAATGGGAGACATTGTGCATTGATGTTGGGAAAGGACAGTCGTCTACACAGAGATAAATTCACATTGACTCTCCCTCATGGTCGTCTTCCTTCACTGTCAGGGAAGCCTCATGGCATTCGTTCAAATGCACTGTAGCTGTCCCTCACGTTTGCTGGTATAAACAGTGATGCACAGCGTCTAAAACAGAAACAGCATAATACGTGCAAACTCCCACCCCTGGCTAAATGCTGACCTGGATTAACAAGACAGTCACTGATGCTGTTATTTTCACTTTATAACTGTGAGAATTGAGTCCTAGACTAACTTCTAAGCTCATGCTTTATCTTCTCGGCATCGTTTATGCTTAATTTTAGCTGGTCAGTGTAAGTATTCACATAATGCATGTGTGTGTATACATATGTGTATGTATATATATACCCATATGTGCATGTGTGTGCACATCAATATTTATATGGCGGACTCAGTGCTTGCTTTTTTGGATGGAAATTCAGCAGTACTGGAGGACTTAATAGCTAAAGAAGTCAGTTTCAGGGAAAGGAAAAAGGACAAGTCAGACCTAGGACAATGAGCTTTTACAAAGTGACCAGTTCTCATTGGGAGGCTCTGCACTTGCATGTAGCTGAGGGACAGGTGCTTTGGTTGGGGGCTACAGCTTTGGTGTTGATGAGCAGTGTATTAGCATTGGCCCAAATGGGGGTACCCACCATTGGGCTCCCCAGTTCAGTGGTCACCCATCTCTCAGAGCACTGTGTGGTCATCCAGTGTTGACTGAGGAGCTTCTACATGCCAGGCTCTGAAGGCAGGCACAGAGGTGAATGAGACCAGTATAGTCCCCATCCTCATGGAGCATAATCTTAGCAGGGGAGACAAACATGAAACATGTTATGATCAAGTTAGTTAGTTAACGATGGGAGATGACCAGCAGAAAGAGAAAGGGCACAGAACTACAAGAGCTTACAACAGGGGCCCGAGCTGGTTAGGGACTTGGATGTGGTTTTGATTTTCTCACTGGAGGATGACAGGACACGTACTAGGTGAACTAGGTGGAGGAATCGGGGATTGGCTTGTGGGGAGGCCCTGCAGTCTGAGGGGTGGCTGGCATGAGAGAGCCAGAGTAATGGAGGTGAGGAGGGCGGGGACCAGATCTCACCAGAATGTATACCACAGGATGGATTTAGGTCACATCCTCTTCGTCACTTCTCATCTGCTTCCCACCCTCATCCCACCTCACCCCACCTCCAAAGGTGGGGAAGTCAAACTGTCTCTCTCACCTGTGAAATGGGAAAGACATGTAAGGAGGAGCCTGTCACCCGGGGCAGAGCTGGGTTTTGTGGGGCTAGAAGCTTATACAATTTGGGAGGAGAGATTCTCTTGAAGAAAAAGAATGTAAAATTATGAATGCAAAGTTAGGTGCAAGGCCTTGGCATGGGCATGTCAGTGAGGGACCTTCAGGCTTAGGTTTCATTAGCTTGGTGGGAAAGCTACCTTTGGTGTTTTTACTTCATTCCTAACCTCAAAAAGTCTTTTTCTCTTGCCTGAGATATTCGTTCAGTCCTCATATCCACTTCCTCCTTGGTTCAGATGGCAAATAAAGCACAAATGTCTTATAGTGAAATCGCTTGGAAATTTGGCTCTCTCCTTGCCCCCAGAGTGTCCAAAAGAACATGGGAATTTCCTCTTTTTGCCCAAGACTTCCATGAGTTTTCCCCCCACAGTCAAGGCAGGGAATGTTGGCTGGGACACTTTATTCTTTTGGAAATGTGACACAGGAATATGAATTTCCATAGGCAAAATTACTCTGTCTGGTCAGGTCTAGACTGTCTGTTGGCCAGTAAGTTTGCTGGAGTCCACATTGGCTCTCTAAGAAGCTGCCTGGACTTATCCTGTGGGAGGGGAACAAATCACCTGGAACTATGTTCTGTTGGGGGGAAAAAACTCACAAATATGAGCAGTGATGAAGAAGTTTAATGGTGAATATATTACAACTAAAAAATGGCCACGGGCTTTTCTCTCCAAAATCCCACTGAAGTGATCAAAGCCGTCTGACAATAGTGAAGAGTCTGTCAGTCTGGAACACAGAGAGCCTCTGTCCATAGATTAGAAACATCAAAGAGGTTACGACCAGATTGAGAGAAGGATTGACAAACCTGCCGTGTGCCATAAAGAGAAGAAAACTGTAACTGTTCCCAAAATGCTGCGCCTGATTCCCCGGCCAACCTCCACAGATAGGCCCAGCTCAGGCACACTCCACAAGCCCCTGGAAGATGTCAGGTTTGGCACACCGAGCTTCAAGCCCCAGCGCTGGGTGGGGTGTTGGCTGTGGAGGCCCAGTCTTGGTTAGAGAAAGGACACTGTGTTCCTGTTAACTACTGGCTGCCCCACCAAAACGTGGGCTCTCTCATGCCAGCCACCCCTCAGACTGCAGGGCCTCCCCACAAGCCGATCCCAAATTCCTCCACCTAGTTCACCTAGTACGTGTCCTGTCATCCTCCAATGAGAAAATCAAAACCACACCCCTGAGTCCCTGACCAGCTCGGGCCCCTGTTGTAAGCTCTTGTAGTTCTGTGCACTTTCTCCTTCTGCTGGTCATCTCCATCATAACTAATTAATTTGATCGTTACATGTTTCGTGGTTGTCTCCCCTGCTAAGATTATGCTTCAGCCCTGTTGTGGTGCCCTTAGCCTAATGGTCTAATTGCCTTTGACTTTTCCCTCTGGAACTAAAAGTTACAGTACAATCCCATCGCTCAGGCAGAACCCATCTCAAATATAGATTTTCTGCCTCCCCAAGACAGCAAACAGAGGGTAATGACCAGACTGTAATCTGAGAATTCTTTACTCAAATGGATTATCAATCACTCACATCTTAGAGCATTTAAAGATATTCTCAGAGATATAAAGGACACCTACCATGTGCCCTTCTCAAAAAAACTACTTGAAGCACTTCACTAGACTGAGAAATGAATCAAATAAGGAATGCACTCTGCAGTCAAGACCACCATTGATTTGGGTTTCCTTGGAGCCTGAGAAGGACCCCTCACCATGCTGGGGAGCTGGCTTCTTGGGAGTAGGCTCCCAGGAAGGATACCCACTGATTTGGAAGAAAGTGGTTGGCTGTTATTTACTCATTTGCTGTTAAATCCTGTTCTGACCTTCCTGTTGTGACTCTTTCATAGACTGTGTTTGAAAGGAATTGCCGTTCGGAGGATTGTGCCGCTGACCTGCAGCTGCGGGGTCAACTGTTGCTCTCCAGGTAAGTCAGTGCTCCTTTCATGACATCGTTCTGGGAAGCTCTTTTGTCTTGAGTCCAGGCTCAAAGCCTGAACATGCAGATTTCCCCACCAGAGAGGGTAAATAGAATTGATGGGTTACAAGATATTTTGTGGTTTTAAAAAAGTGTATATTATGCAATAATTTTAACAACAGCTATTATTTTGGGGGATAGTTTCATTTTTGTTTTGTTTGCAACTCCACATAGCTCACAGTTTAGCCTATATTTTTAATTTCTGTGAGTATTTGTGGTTGTGCATGGGTACTATTTTACGTTTACTCATTGTATTAAGTTGAACCGTATTAAATTGCCAATATTTAACTGTTTGGGATAACTTATATGATTTGACTTACATAAAGTTTCTTTTTATTTTTTTTCCCACACTTAACAATGGTGTCTGCGTTAGCAGCAAGTAGTGGTTCTGTGGCAGGAGGGGGTGAAGGAGAGGGGCAGGCTGTCCTGATTCGAGTGAACCGACAATCTCTCTGTTGTTTCAGGGTTTCCTCCCACAGTATGTGAAGCCCCCAGGCTAAAGGTGAACTGCACAGAGGCCTTCTGTTTCCTCTTTGCCAACCTTTTATTTTAGACTTCTTTCAGGATGAAGGTGCTGGTCCTGAATCATTTAGCCACATTTCAGAGAATGGTTTCCTTTCGAGACAATTCCTCCTGAAAGATTGTTTTAGCCTTGGAGCTAGAAAACCCCTCCATATGATTTATTACCATCTCTCAAAAACAGTCATCAATTTTGATAGTTATTCTCTAAAATGCCATACTGTATCCCTTTATTTGTAACCGTGAGAATTAAGTTTGGGTGGAATGAAAGAAATATCCCACCATGAACCAGTGACTACACTAGGACACTTATACTCATGATGATAAATAATCTATTATTCACCAAAGGAAAGTAATACTAAGATTCTTTTTCTTTTGTTTGAGTTTATCGGGGGAAAGGTGGTGTAACCCCTGCCCCATACATACACACACACACACACACACACACACACACATGCGTGCACACATTACTCCTCCAAACCACTTAAATGTTAATTAGCATCACTTTTACTTAGGATGACAGTGGTAGTAGATTAAAGTGGCACATGTTTTGCCAAGCTTAAAAAATTACTTTAAACTCATGGAGTGGATATTGGAATTGTTTAACATTAGTAAGAAGGACCTCCTGGGATTATTAGAGAAACCAGTTCTAAAGAAGGTTCATAAATTATCAAGTCATTAATTTTAGTTTTAAATAGGTCTTCCAAAAAAGTGTTTTAGGGAAAAAGTAACATGAAGCCAAAATAGATGGATTTGTTTTATCTTCAGGCAGACTGTAAATGTTAGAAATTTATTTTGAATCATAGAAAACTTCATGTGGTGGGAAACGTTCACTTGCTCCAGGGTTAAATATTGGGTTAGAGAAGTCCTGAAGTTCCTGCTGCCTGTTAGTAGATGGTCGAATCCATCTCTACTGAATTGTGCTTTTCATATATTAGGATTAAAACCCGAGGCTCATGGTCGGTAAGTCAACTTGTGCCTAAGCTGCCTCCTCTGCCCCACCCTGGCCTCTCGAGTGTTGGTCAGAACCATTTCTGATCTGTAGGCCCAGTAGTCACTACTGCGAGAACAACTGATGTGGTGGCCAGGGCCCAGACCCCATATGTGTAAGCTAGCTATAGCCGCACACACACACACACAAAATGCTGCATAACAGACCACCTCAAAACTCAATGGCTTAGAAGAGCAATCATTTATTCTCATGCATCTGCAGGTCAGCTGAGGGTTAGCTGGTCCAGGCTGGATTCAGCTGGATTTTAGCTGACTTGTTCATGCATCTGGGGTTCAGCAGATTTCAGCTAGGCTTAGGTGACCCAGTTCAGCTCTGCTTCACGTGTCTTTCATTGTCCTACTGAAACCAGTGGGCTAGCCTGGGCATATTCTTCTCATGGCATGGCAACGGTGTAAGGGGGCAAGCAGAAACATGCAGTAACTCTTAAGGCTTAGGCTTGGAACTGGTGCACTCATACTGCAGCCTTATTCTGTCAGTCACAGCAAGTCATGTGACCAAAGGGACAGGAAAATATTCTCTGCTCCTTTACTGAGAGGAACTGCAAAGTTGTAGGGCAAAGGGCACAAACATAGGGAGGGGTGAAGAATTGGGACTAGTAACGCAATTTACCACGTAAAGATTAGGGTAGCTCTGTCTCTTTCCTGATGCCTCATAGTTTTGGGGGCTATTTCCGCCTTCCTTGCAATTCTGTCTTCCTAGAACTCAGACATGAGACTTAGAGACCGAGTGAGGAGATTTGCTGACTCTCAGAAGCAAAGTCCTTGGACCAAAGCTCTGAGCTTCTCCTTAGAGTGAGTTATTTCCCAGGAGGCCCCCTGGTCTCTCAAAGTAGCCTTTTGGCTGGATCCCCCATTAAACCTTCATTATCCTCTTGGGCCCACAGCTGTCCCCAGAGGAGTCATCAGAGAAACAGTAATTAGTAATTGGATAAGTAGAGATACAAAACCATGCCCATGGTTTCAGTTCCATTGGCTGTCCCTAGACCTTCATGTAGAGCCAGGCACAAAGTGAGAGAAGGCACAGGCAGTGAACTGCTAGTGGAAACCAAGCTCTGAATTTGGTTGGCAGAGGCTTATTGGCTTGAACCAGAAGTGAACTGCTTTAGTTATTGTTTAACTCTCTTGATTCATTATTGCATGGGATGGGATGTACATTTCTTCATTAAGTCAGGGAAGTACTGAGCACCACGCTGCAGAAATGAACAATGTGGGGGCCCTGCTCTCTTGGTGTGCACAGTGTGGGTGGGAGAGGGCAACTGGGTGATAGTGGCACCACATGGTCAGTGCTAGAAGAGAGGTAAATGAGTCATTGCAGCGCCATGGAGCAGCTTCCAAGAAGAGGAATTAGGGGAATGAGGAGGAGCCAGGCATTCCGGGCAGAGAGAAAATGTGAGCAGAGGCATGGAGGTGTGGAAAGCAGGAGTCCCATGAAGATCCACAGCTGTCTGGAGTGAAGGAGGTGGTCAGGAGGACACAGTGAGAAATGAGGTAGGCGAGAGAGGGAGGAATGAGACTGTGACATACCTATGAGTTTGGACTTCATCTTGAAGCCAGTGGGAGTATAGCAGAATCTTAGCATGTGTGCATTTAACCTAGTAAGAATGCAGCTAGGCATGCTCAAGGAGAGAGACAAATTGAGATAGTGTGGGTCAGTTGGTCCTCTCTTCCACTCAGTGAAAGTATGTTCCAGCTTGAGTTTTGAGTCAGCTCCTCTCTGCATCCTTCACAGTTCCTTTACCCCTGGCACAGGTCCGTGGGGTGGCCACCCTTTGTCTCAGTGCAGGAGCACCCTTGGCAGGGTTGGACTTACGAGAGATGTTGTGTTGATCTCCGCCATGGTGCCCCCCAAGGGCTTCAAAAGGGCAATTTGGTAACAATGTTTGCCTTTCATGCTGTCCTTAGAACCTAGCTCTCATGTTAGCTGTGACCCACTGCTGCACTGTAAGTTGAAGCAGAGGGGTAACAGTGAAAGATCCTTCCAATGACTGGGTAGACGGGGCAGTACAAGGTGCTGTGGCTGGAAGGAGCCAAGTCCCCACCAGACTGAAGACCTTTGTCTTGAGAAGACAGAGGGAAAGACATCTGGGAGTGATTGGGTCACCCAGAGACGCCAGAGATCAAGCCAGGAATGCTCTCTCTGACTGGGACTCAGGGATGTTTTTATTTTTCTCTCCAGAGAGCATGAATTCTGGCAGCCTGTTGTCTCTTAAAACAATCAACTCTTCAATTAAAAGTCCACAGTCTTTAATGGTCTCAAGCCGAGTTCCAAACCATGCCATTTCCAAAACGTCAAGGAATAAGGATAAAGCTTTTTAGTTTCTATTAAATAGGACTGAAAATTCTGTTTATAAAATGATGCAACTGTGTTTTGTTTTGTCTACCTGAATACTCACAGTATCTAAGAATACATCATATGTGATTAAGATAAAGAAAAATATAGACTATGGCAATTGAACTAAACTATATATATATATATTTTTTTTTTTTTTTTTTTTTGATGCATCCCATAGGAGACCAGTGGAACATTTCACTGCCTTCTGGCTAGCCAACTCCAGTGATGAAAGAACTCTTAAGGGAGATGAAAAGACACGGTAGAATATTTATGAAATTAGCGGCCACATATAATAGTCCTATGGTCGTAGCCTTAGTAATGCTGTTATTGCGGTGAGGGTTGGGGGGTCAAGTGCATTTCCCAAAACCCTTGGCTGGGGGATGGGTAGCTCCATCCATGAAGGACCAGCCTTCAAGAGGAGGATCACTGCACCCAGAAAGGTACTATTTAGAGCCTGAAACAAATTGTTTTCCTTCTTGAAAGTGGCAAAGTGGCCAGAATCATCAACTGCACAGCATAGGCTAGAAGTAAAGTTGTCTTGTTTCATGAAAGGGAAGAGACCCCTGTTTATTGAGCACCTACCATTCACTAGGTACCCCATAGAGTCCTTGGTATACATAAATGCACTGTAGTGTCGTACCAGCTGCACAGTCTTCGGCAACTTGCTTAACATCTCTGTGCCTCTGTTTCCTCATCTGTAAAATGGGAGAAATAATAGCAACACCTTATAAAGTTATTTTGAGTATTTAATGAATTAAAACCTATTTTTTTTTTAAAGATTTTATTTATTCAGTTTTTTCCCCCCAAAGCCCCAGTAGATAGTTGTATGTCATAGGTTCATATCCTTCTAGTTGCTGTACGTGGGACTCGGCCTCACGTTGGACGGAGAAGTGGTGCCTCGGGGCGCTCCCGGGATCCGAACCCGGGCCGCCAGCATCAGAGCGCGTGCACTTAACCGCTAAGCCACGGAGCCGGCCCTAAAACCTATTAAGTCCTTCCAAAAGTGCTTGGCATATAGTAAGCACTCTGTAGATGAGAGCTAGCATTATTATTTCATTTAATCCTCTCAACAACACTGAGAAGTAAATATTATCACGCTCCTTTTAGTGGGGAGGACACAGAGGCTCAAGGAGGCCAGGTTACTTGCTCAAGGGCTCTTGGTGGTGGAAGGGGGAGTTAAAGCTGGGCATGTCTAAGTCTGTATCCTGCTCTCTTCCTGTACACTGACCTCAGTTGCTGTTGGGGTCTGATGTCAGCTGGCTCCGGACCAGAAGTACCAAGGCTGGGGACCTTGGGGGAAAAGTCTTCCTCTGTGTAAAAATCCCCAATTCAGATGGTGGATGGGTAAAAAAAATCCATTATCAAAGATGACTTCCATCCAGCCCCACTCATGCTCCCTCATGTGCTGTCTGACACATGAGGTCCTATTCTATAGCTTTTCTCTCTGGAGACATTAGCTCCCTGTCCTGCTGGGTCAGTGGCAGTCCTTGCATTGAGTCAGCACATTCTTAATCCACGTAGGCTGGATTTTTCCCTCGTTGGAGGGCCTCAGATTGGACTGTGAGCTCATGGCTGGCATGTCAGTAGTTTTCTCAGATGTAACATCGTTGCTATTATCATTATTAGCATTATTATTATTATTATTATTATTATTTTATGAAGGAAGGTTAGTGGGAGCTGATCAGAAACCTGGGAAACTTTTGCCATTGCCAGAATATTAGCCATGTGATTTATTATTTTTTTTCCTTCACTGTCTGCCCCAGATCTGAAAAAAAAAGTACAAAAGACGTTTGTTGATTGAGAGCAGCTGGCTTTTGTAGTTGCTATTTCTGGAATCCCTAGAAACAAGAATGGTTTTGTTCAGTGGTATATTCTTGAAAGAAAGGTGAAATGCTCCAATGAAGATAACTTTTTGAATGAGAGTAGAAGCAGCATTGCTTATCCTCACTCTCCTCTCAGAATAAGCGTTTGCCCTTGCTCTGGGGTGGGTTCCCTAATAGGAGGCAGCAGATGTCTTTCCCACATTTCAGGAACTCATCCAGGATGAATGCATGTGTGGGTGGTCCTTCTGTGAGAGTTACCTAGGCGGAGGGTGAGAAGGTGATCAGCAGAGTAAGGCAAGCAAAGAGACGTTCACAGGCTGGAGGAGGTATTAAGGGTGCAGTACCCTTCCAGGGTGCCTCGCTTCTGCTCACCTGACAAGAAGTGACACGGTGCTGATATATTCATTTATTTGAAAATACTGGTGGAGCACTTGCTATGGATGTACCAGCCAAGCTACTCCATCACGATGCTTTTGGTCTAGAAGGGGAAACACACATGAAAACAGTAATTATAATTCACTATGATCATTATAATAATGGGAATAGGAAGGAGTTCCTTGGAAGGACAAGGGAAGAAGCATTCAATCCTGAATTTGAGTTCTTCCAGAAGCAGACCCTGAGACCAGGATTTGAGTGTAGGTAGTTTATTTGAGAAGTGTAGAGAACAAAGGTAGGGGAGTAGAAAAGTATACAGGGAAGCCTGCCAATAATGATGCGCCATAACACCAGTGTATCAGTTACTTATTGCTGTGTAACAAGTCACCCCAAAACTTCATGCCTCGGAACAACCACCATTTATTTAGCTCCTGATTCTGTGGGTCAACTGTTTAGGCTGGGCTCAGCTGTTGGGTCTTCTGGTCTACCTAGGCTCCCTTTGGGGTCTGCAGCCAACTTCAGGTTAAGTCAGTGCCTCTGTTTTTGATGATTGGCTCGTTGTTGGCTGGGGTTCCTCTACTGTCTTCCACATATTGTCACTTTTCCACTTTCTGTTGGCCAAAGTCACAAGGCCAACCAGATTCAAGGTATGGGGAAATAAACTCTACTTCCTGATGGGAGGACCTGCAATGTCACATGACAAAGGATGTGAAGAGAAAGAGGCTATCAATCAGTCCATCATACCCAGCTACCACAGTGGATTACTGATGCTTCATCCTGCAGGGAAACACTAGGAAATGGTGGAGAACACACCTCCCAAAATTATTGCACCTGAGGAGTGAAGGGACTGGGGTGTTTGTACACCAGTTACTCTTGGTTGAGGGCTGCTTTGGGGTTGGGTGGGTAGGGACGGTTAATTCCCTCACACTTCCAGCTTGTGACAGACAGCAGCCTTGTCTGGTTCTGGAAAAAGGCCCTCAGATACAAAGATGCAGACATTGGCAGCTGGAAGTCAGCAAGAGCATTCAAAACAGTCAATAGGGTGGCGGGGTGTGGACAATGTCTGCTATACCTGCTTTCTCCAAGAATCTCAGCTGATGAATTTATTCTGGAATTTCCAGGAGGAGTGTTATACCACCTTTTGACACTGAGGCTTCTTCCCATTAACTTCCTAGGAATGCTTTTCTTCCATGTTTTGCTAAACACTCAACGTTCTCCATTACTATGGTAACTTTATTTCTTGTCGCATTTGTCTACATCTTTTTCTCTTTCCCTCCTCTACCAAGCATAACCACGTATTGCCCACATGCTGAAGGGTATTTGGTTTTTAGAGAAAATCCATGAGCCAAGAACAGGGCTGGGAGCTTTGTCCACATTTTCCTGAGGACAGCAGCAAAGGCAGGGGAAGGATGTGTCCACAGCAGAGAGGATAAGGCCTCTGAACCCTCCATTATCCTGGGAGGGTCCTGGGTGGAGCCAGGCCATGCAGCTGTGTTTCTTTGGAGCCTTTGGCTCTAGCCCAGCCTGGGATGAGCACAGACGGTGACTCCATGACTCGGAGATACCCCCTCCATTGTCCCACAAAGTAACTCAGGCAGGGTAGAAACAAGCCCAGCTCACAGGTTCTTCGTTGTTGGTGGTTTTCATGTATGTACTGGGAGCCATAGCGTTTCAGGTGCAGAACAGGAAGCTGATAGGCAGGGACTTGAGTCACTTATCTGAGGTCAAGAAGAAAGTGAAATGGCAGTGGCAGGAAAAACACCTGCTGGGAGGTTCCTGAGTTCATGTCCAATGTTCTAGTCATTAGACCCATGGCCTCTGTCTTTAAATAGCCATGGCAGCTAGGGAAACCTGGCCTCTCACTCCCACTGTGACATGCTCCTAACCGGGTAGAAATGACTTGAGGAACTTCCTTCCTATCTCAGGGAGGATCTGATTTGCAGTTTCCTACATGGCCTGCCAGCCTCAGTGTGAGGCTGGGGACAGCAGGCCACCACCCGAGGAACTGACCGTTTTCCTTTGTTGGGTGGACTCACAACATGGAGTGGAGGTTGCTTCATTTTCGGAGCCCCACCACACATGAGCAGCAGAAATCTATCCCAACAATTATTGGATTTCAGGGATAGCCTTCCCCCTGCTAAGCAGACACTGACCGAGATTTTCCATCGGCATGGTGAGAGGATGGGGAATCCGTCGAGGAGCGTTGAAGGCAGAACTGGGGAGTAACCATGGCAACCACAGAAGAGGCTGGGAATGTGCTCCTAGCTGGCCTCCCTGCTGAGCGACCTGGGAAGTCTGGGTCCACCTCACGGGTGTACCTAATAAAATTTTATACAGTAGTATTTTCCTTGACTTCCAAATATAGCCAATCATTGGAGGTTTTATGTGTAAGCATCTTTCCAGCTGGGTCAAAATCATATGGCTATTTACCTTCTCACTGGAAATTCAGCCTAAGAAAAGGACCTATCAAGAGAATGTAGCAACTGGATCCCTCCCTTCTCTCAAATCAAGAGCAGACGGGAAGCCACGTGCTCTTTTTGCTAAGATTGTTGCAGTTTATTCTGTGTGACTGTGCTTTTGGTCTCTTGCCACTAATACTGGACTCTCCCATCCTGGAGCAGACTTAGTTACTGTAAGAAAAGCCAAACTCTGAAGATGCACAGTTGTTTTGTTTTCTGGAATAAATCTTCCCCCACACGTTTTTCTTGTTGTTGTGTACACATCCTCTCATTAGCATCTCTCCAGTTTTTTCTGGGCCATCTGGTACAACAACCTCAGGCGAATGAGGAAGCGGCCCTGCTGCTCTCCACAGATGAAAAACCCAAGACAGCTGTGGCTGAGGAGGGACAATCCCTTTGCTTTGTCCGCAGTGGTCACTGGCCCTTACCCCAGAGCCAAAGGTGACAGATTTGGGTATAATATGAACTGCTCATAATCGGTTCATTGCGATTGCAGCAAGAGGGACAGTACTGAGTCAAGAACTTCTAGATTTTATGAGCCTTCTTCCCTGACTCCATTCCAGGTGATCTTGATCCGAAAATGACGAGGCTGGGTGGATGCTGTTGGTGCCACACCCAGATCCCTTTTACTCCACATGTGCCACGTTCCCAGCTGCCGTTAAGTGCTGGCTGCTGCGAGCTCACAGCTGGTCCTCCTCTAGTCTGGAGAATGGCCCTTGCCTCCTGGGAGTCACTCTGCCTGGGAGGTTACACCCAGGGGCCGCCCTCAGCCAATGACTGACTAATTTGGGGTACAAAAAGCCAGCCCCCTTGTCTCAAGTGTGAGTAATTCCATGCTGTGGTTGGTGCTCCTGATCCCCTGTTGTGAGTCAGGCCAAGGCTAGACTCGACCCAAGACCACAGCCTTGCTCAGCTCCTCCCTGCCCCATTCTGCTTCCCTTACTCCCTGCTCCTCCTGGCATCCCTGATAAACCACCCGAATCCTTGTCAGAGACTGCCTCCAGGGAACCCAACCTGAGACGCTATAGAACTTAGACCTCACGTTCTCTTTGTTTATGTTCTTAGATCTCCTGGCTAGGCAGTCTGATTTCTTTTTAGGACTGTGAGTTTCAAAAGGAAACCAAATCCAATGTATTTATCAGATATTAGTGAGGGGACACACTTGCTCATGGGCTTTTTATTGGCCCCCATGGAGTGGGGGTGTCTTTGGGAGTTTTAAAAACCAGACCTGTGGAGTGATGTGTAGGAGGTCCCTTTGGGTGTTGAGTGGGACTTTGTGTCTTCTAGGATTACTTCTGGATGCTTCTTCTCTGGGACTTTGTTTTTAAAGAAAACTATCCAGACACAAGGGATGAAAGGAGAGGGGACACCCTTGTGAGTGACGGCTTTCACCGCAAAATGTCCTCACTGGTGGGAACTGAAAGCAGCCACAGTGCTCAAGGCACAAGGGAACACTTGGTATTCAGGTGGAGTAATCGGCCCTCCTCACCAGGAGCCCTGGGCTCTGTTTTGAGAATGTTTTCTGTAATAGTGAAATTTGAACAAGAGGCAAATGCCATTGTTTCAGTTGACAGTTGTGTTTCTTCAAGAAAAAAATGAAAGACAAATTTTTAAATATTTCAATTTTTTTCTGATGTGGAAGAACACAAACAATTTAACCACCTAAGCAAAGATGGAGAAGATTCTCATTATGCACCTCCCTTACCAGCCTCCCCAGGTTCCTCAGTGTTAAAGAAAGCTCCTTGTTAGTCCTGGGACAATAGAAATGAGGTGAATGAAATCAACAGTGGGTACAAATATATTATTATGCATCTTTCAGAAATGCCCTTTTTCACCTTTCCTCTTGGGGTCAGAGGCTGAGCATCCCTCCCTCCCTCCACATGGCCTCTCCTTGGCATCATGAAATCAGTCCCTCCCTCTCACCTTCCCAAAGGACAGAAGTCCTTAACCTAGGTCCATGTCCCCTTGGTGATTGTGCAGGGTTCTTGGGCTCTGTGAACGTGGATCGGAAAACAATGGCATCTTTATTTTCACTTACTTCAAATTGAAATTTAGCCTTTTATTCAGTTGTGAATGTGGACAGCAAAGCACAGTAATATTAGCAGGACCTGTGACTGTCACATAGAAATCACTGATATTTTCATATCAAGTTACAGTGTTGCAGATATTTCAAAATATCATTTACATTCATCCCTATTTCAAAGTTACAGTAGTTATTAGATCTACTGCCAAATCTTATTATTTAATGTGTGATAAAAAAAGAACACATATTACTAAACCACACATTTCTAAATATAATTATCGCTGTATTTTTGTATAATTGATTTCTTTGTAACCCTATTTTTCATTTTATGCATTTAAAAACATTGTTTTGAGAAGTGGTCCATTTACTTCACTAGACTGCCAAGTGTATCTGGTAGCACAAAAATAGGTTAAAAACCTCTGTTCTAGTGGTTTTCCCTGACTGTAGGAAAAGAAACATATTAGAAAAGCAAATATTTTCCTCTGCTTACTGGAGTAGACAAAAGATTTTTATTTAAATATCCAGAATTGGGACTTCATTATAAGGCTGTTGTCATGTTACATTTTTCCTTTTTAATATGGGGCCAAACTTGGAAGCCACTGCGGGAAGTGTTTCTCTGACTCTGTGGCTTCCAGCATCTACAATACACTGATAATGAAGTAAACATTCGTTCCTTGTTCTTGGTTTATTAAAGCCACGGGTAACTGTCAGAGCTTTGATGAGCTCAAGAAAACTAGTGTTTCAGGCCCAAAGCAGAGAAACTTGGCATTGTGGTGACTGTGGCAGCCACTTTGTGGACAAATGGGCACATTCATGAGGTTTTCAAAGTGCTACGTCTGGTGTGTGTATTCTTGTTTCTACCTTTAAGGACTCCAGAGATCCAGAGTACCCAGGTGGGAAGAGCTACTTTCTCCTTTCCCCTATGGCTGCCTCACCTCACTGGATAAAAGATTCAGAATCCATTGAGGCTTGTAATTTCAATATGTTTTACTGTCTGTGACCATTTATGTCCTCCATATGGTTCTCGAGCTAGAAGCAGAGAAAAATTGTGGCCGTGACAGAGTTATTTGATGAGGGCCCATGGTGGCCCTGCTGACTTAGGTTCTCTTGAGTTGTCTGGCCTGCCAGCTTCTGTGAGATGCAGATCAACTTACATTTTGAGTGTGTGGTGGCCGGGTTTAACAGGCACCTTATGTGTGGCACCACGCCATTGCTGGGTCAAGTCGTACATCGCTGCACATCACCCCTGTCTTATGACATCAGACCTCTGAGCAGCCCACAGATCTTGGGAATTCCTCTGTCCCCGAAAGTATTCTTTGTCTTTAATCCAGTTGTTGCAGTGAGTGAACCCGATTTGTTCCAGATGTCCTAAGATTTAGTGATTCCGGAAACTACTCCTAAAGTAAAGGCTGATGAGGATTTGAATTCCTCTGTTAGTTGGGAACCAGCAGTTCTTTTCACAGTTAAACAGATGGGGTGAGAGGAGGGAGCCTGAGCTGCTTAGAGGGCCAGGGAGGGCCCTCTGGCTTCCCAGGTTTGCCTCGTTAGAAAGAGGATGGCCTGTGAAGTAAATACTGATTCTACCACTACATGAGTTATTAAACGAGCCAGAGCTAGGGCCAAATAGATGCAAGCAAAGTCAGTGAGGATATAGGCATGTAATTTTTTTTTTAAGTGGCACATTATTCATGTTAATTATCTGAGTGTTGCTAGGGAAACCACTATTTTGGCTCACATCACGTTAGTAAATGATTTTCTCTCACTTTAGAAGCATAAAACTGGCCCAGGTGGGTACATATGAGGGAGACAGAGGTATTTCTGGTTTTCAAACCAGAAATTTAGCCCCAGGAATCATTTCCCTGACCCACTGTAAACTTTAATTGACATGCCTTACAGAGGTGCCTCGTGATCTCTGTCTGGGGTTAATAACCATGTGGGTCTGTTTTGCATGATTAAAAGAGATTTATAAAGCATGGTGAGATGTGAAGCACATCTCAAACTATATGGCATAATAATCCACTGTTGGAGAAGGTTAAAACCTACATCCGTTCATCCATCCATCCATATAGCATATTCCGTTTAATGATAGTATTACTGGTTTACCCGGTGTATGAGGATACAAACCATAGGACTATTAAAGCTACTTAAAGTTATGAGTTTAAAACAAAAGCAGAAATTAATGTAGACTGTTGCTCTTTAGATTTTTTTTAAGTGTATTTGAAAGTAGGCAAATCTTCAGATAGATGCTAGTGAAGATCTGGGACAAGCTGTGTAAGCTCATCAACCCCGGGGATTTAGCTGAAGCCCATGCAGAAGACTGGGAGTGTATCCAGGGAAACCAGAAGCAAGACAGCTGGAGGAGAAGCTGAGTGGTGACAGAGGTAGTGCGGGGTAGGCACACCTGAGAAGCAGGCTGGTCTCACACGTGGCACTGAGTTTTGAACAAAGAGAAACATGTCATAGGATGTAAAATGAGAGGATCCTGAGCAAGTCAGCATGAGGAACATCAAATGGGTTACAGCAGGTGGTTCAGGGCTGAGGCTCCAAATCATAGGAGGTAGTCTGAGACTCGTGTTTCTATGGGGCCAGCGTAGGATAACCACAGGACAAGACTAATAATTGGGTGGAAGTAACAACTCCCGTCATTACAGAGTATTTTAAAGGATAAAACAAGATTAGATTTTATTTCTTAAATATATTTAGAATTGCACCTTTTTGGTACAATATCCTTTTTGGATATTTCTTGGTGATTTTTTTTTTCTTTTACAAAAAAAAAAAATAGAAGTGATGTCTTTTTTTGGTGTTTTTGGTTGGTAAAATAAATCTCTAAATATTTCCCATGACAGCTAGAACCTTATAAGTTAGGAAACTTTAGTGATTTTTCACAGCAGTGAAAATTGGTATTGGGATTGAAAATAACTTGATGTTTCAATGACATCTACAGGAATCCAGAGTAATAGGCAGTCACTAACTAAAATAAGCCAGCAAGACCAAAACAGTTTCCCATCCTTGTAGGATAGAGAAATTTCGGAGCTTATACTGGAACATTCCATGAGAAATGACTCCTTTGTAGTCCCTTGCTGTGCTTCAAGGTTTAATTGTCCAGAGTTCTTTCACATGAGAATGACTGTGTCTTGGGGAAAGGGTAGCTTTCCTACTTATTACGAGCTGAGAGAAAAGGACTAAGAATCTGAAAACATGGTACATTAATCCGTTGCCCACATTCCCTCTGCTTGGCTCATAAGGGGCTGACTCCAGAAAATTCCATTTCCCAGAATCCCTTGCTGACAGATTTCCTGTTAAGTTTAGCCAATGAGAGAACTAGCGTGAGATTGGAGGGAGGGAGGAGGAGAAAAGTCAAGATATTTCCCCCAACCCCACCCACTTTAAGCAGCATTCTGGCAATAGCTACCTCTCCAGCTCTCACCTCCCTCTTGGCAGTCCCAGCTGTGGTCACAACTGCTCCTCCTTGGTCCCCCCAGCTCTAGGCGTGATAGTTGCTTCTAACTTCTGGTTTTCCTCAGCTCTCCTCGTTTGTTCTTTTGGCACCTTTGTACCTAGTTCTCCATTTTAATCCCTTCTAGTAAACTACCAGCATGGAGTCTGTCTTCCTGTCTGGACCTCAACTGATACCATGGGTTTGAATCCTGGTACAGCCACTAGGTAAACTGATATCACCACTAGTTGCCAAATAAGTTAATAAGCCACTTACCTTATTTGGTGCTCAATGTCTTTGTCTGCAAAGTAGGGAGGAGGATGGTCTGTAATTGATTCTGAGGTCCTTTTCAGTTTTAAAAGTCCATGAGTCCCTAAACTTTGCCCTATAACACATGACCAGAAAAATGGGTATATTTCCCTACCTCCATCATGGAGCATTTTTATCATTTACTCCCCAGGGCATGGCTTGGCCTTCATAATACTCAGTGTGTACAGATTTTGAGGAGGGCGGTCACCCTGGCATCATACCACTAAAGGCTGATGTTGGCAGCTTTATTCTTTGGAGACATAGAAATGTTGGGGTTTTGAGAATGGATTTTATGTTGTTGGTATAAATCACTAATTTTCTATATAGATCACTATTTTTCCATAATTCGTGTCACACAGAGGGCTCTTTGAATGCAGATGCTTCTGTAATGTAATGGAACAACTCTCGGAAGCAGCAGTAGGCTTGACTGTAAAAGCTCTCAGCCCACAGAGGTGAACAGAGGCTGAGGAGTAAACACCATAATGACATTCTGGGACAAAATGGTGCAAACACTGTTGTGCCTAACACAATTGGAGGTATCGGCAGCTGCCTTCCAAAGTTGGGAAGCTGAGGGCAGTCCCTTACAGAGTGCAGGCCCTGCAGGGGTGGGCTCAGAAATTTGTGCTTGCTGCCATCTACATCTTCTCAAATTGGTCCCTAGTCATTCTCTCCAAAGTGGATTGCACTGGAGAAGCTCAGAAATATATACCCCTCAGATTCGGCAAGGGTAATGTCCTGTGTGCCTTACTGTAAGGTGCACTGGTTTAGGGCAGGGAAAATATTCAAGATAGTTAACCTTCACAGCATAGGCATACCTACCTTTAAGAGCAGTTGCCAGTCGTAGACAGCCAGCACAGCACCCCTGGTGCAACCCACTGACAGTCAGCCCTGGTTAAGGGGATTGTTTGGTCACCCACATTGACGTTTAGCAGGACTGTGAGGCATGAGTGGGCTGGAACCATCAATAGAAATGAAGACTGTGGCACCTGAGATGGATCCTTGTGACAGTTGCTCAAGAAGGAAAAGTGAACAGAAAAAGGATCACAACGGGTGAGATGGGGTTTCCCCAGGGACTTGGGTCCCTTCCAGATGTTCAGAGATAATAGAATTGACTGATCTGATCTGTCAGTGACAGGCCTCATTTGCTGGATTGTTCTCTCATTCATCAAGCTGGCGTAGGACCTTGCAGCAGGCACGGTCAGTGCTGTTTAAATCCCGTTTACCCTTATGTGCTGGCCTGGTATCTGGCTCCCATAACTGCATCTCCTTGCCTGCTCTGCCCTCCAGGTAGAGGTGCTGGGAACAGATGCCCTCCCTCCTCCACAGCCCTCAACCAGTGATTGACTGGAGTTAGCACAGAACCACTTCCCTCACCGTGCAGCTGGGATAACTCTGTTTCCCAGAATTCCCCAGCAAGATGACTCTCCAGGTGCCCACAGTGGTGATTGACTTGATGTCACATTCTTTATTCGTTCCCTGACCTTCCATGTCTCACTCCACTCCTCTTCTACTGGTGTTTTGTGGGACCACCTCCCGAATAAAAGATTTGCTCTCAAACCTGCCTGAGAGTCTGCTTCTGAGAGGGCCATCCTAAGACATTCCTTATTGCCTAGGTCCGTCTGGCTTGCTTCCTTTTTCCCACTACACCACATGTAACTGTTGAGGATCACCTGCACAGTGTACAACTTTGGGCATCAGATGTTGGTGAAACTCAGAATTATTTTGTGGGGAAGAAAAGCACACATGTGGTGTGCCTTTTCTTTTTTGGCATTTCACAATATTCATTACAGCATTTTACAAGCAAGTGAGTTAGAAGCTAAATATTATCAATCTTATTTTTTTCAATACTCAATTTTATTTTTACCCAAATTTACTTTATTTTCCCTAGACCTCCATTTCGCAAGTAACGTGAGCGAATATGTACCATTGAAGATGAATCACAAATCAATTATATTACATTGTTAAAAGTAAGATACATGGAATTTACTAAGAGTCTAGAACGGTCCTGACCAATAGGAAAATAATGCAAGCCACATATGCAATTTAAAATTTTCTGGTAGCCCATTGAAAAATCAAAGTGAAATTGGCAAAACAAATATTTAATGTATCAAAAAATTATTTGAACATTAATTAATGTTAAAATAATGATTGAGATTGCATTCTTTATTTTATCAGGCTCAGCCTTGAAATCTGATGTGTATTTTACACTTAATTCAGACCTGCTGCATTTCAAGTGATCAAAAGCTACGTGTGGCTAGTGGCTACCGCACTGGACAGCACAGGCCAAGACCGTGCACTTCAGAGTTGTCTAACCCAATAAGCGAGAGAGCAGGGGTAATTATACGCCACTTCCCATCAGCAATTGGTTGAGGGCTGCTACAGTGCATGTCAGGGGTTTAATTCTTAGGCACTTCGCTGGTCTGCGGACAAAAGTCCTCTAACAAAAATAGAATAAGACCCTGGGGACAGGGGAAGAACCACCCATAGCCGACTACATTTCATAATACCTTCACTTTGGTGCCTTCTTATTTGTTAACAAATTACTTGCAACACATCTGGCGTTGGTGACTCAAGATAACATGCCTAAGTTCAGTAGAGGATCAACCTCAAACTCGGACATTCAAGATCTATGGGAATCTGGATGCATCCTACGTATTCTGCTTGCCTCCCGCTGATCTTACTGCTAGGGCTGTGCTTTTGTGCTCCTTTCCATATTATTTCTGAGTCTCCTCTATCCTTTTACCCACGTTTATTTTTCCCTCTGCCTTGAATATACTTCTGTTTCTCTGCCCACCCATATGCTCCTCATTCTTTAAGATGTGGTTCAAGTCCTCCCTCTCTCAGGGAACTTCTTATGATAACGTCAATCTACAGTGATTTCTTTCCCCCGAATTTCTCTTGCACCTCATTCTGCACCTGTTCCTTCGGCATGGCTTGTCTTATCAGCTTTGTGGTATATTTCCGCCACCTTATAATCAGTTTATTTGGTACTTTGTGTTCATATCTCTCATAGGAAGACATCGGATGAGCAACTGTGGTTTCATTTTTCTCGTGATTGTAATTTTAAGCACTAATAGTTGAAAAGCTCTGATAGTTGTCAACAAAGTACCAAGAAGGAAATTGCCCAATAGAGCTGCTGAAAGCATCTGGAATCATCCCGAATACCTCCACCAATTTCAAGGAAATTTGTCAAGAGGGAAAATAAGCACCTCAGATAGCTTTTGTAAAGAAATGACACTTTCCAATATTCTGAATATTCTAAATGCTAAGAAGGCTAATAATTTCATTTCTCATCCTACTATAACCAAATAAGTTTTATGTGAATTTTATACTGTTTTGTTCTATTTTTATGTACTTTAGGAGCAATGGAAACAGAGGGAGGAACACTGGACCAGGAGTTAGGGGGGTTGCCTGGCTCTGCCACTATCTGCTGAATGACCTCAGGGAAGTGGTTAACTTGGACCTTTATCTGCAAAATGATGACTCAAATGAGCCCCCATCCAGCTGTCAGATTCCATTTCAGATTTTATGATGTCTGCCCATTTTTAAGAATAGGAAGCATTTTTTATGGTTTTAAATTGCAGTGGCTATAATGTATGTCATTGCTTTTATGACACATTGTTGGGGATATCTGAGATGCTGGTTGCCAAATCCTTACTCAGGATTGCTGCCCGCAATTTTGATGTTTCTCCTATGGGACAATGTAATCTGCATCGCAGTGGACTTTTAAATATGATTTCCGTGAATGGAAAAACTAGAGAGTGTGAGAGAGTGTGTGTGTGTGTGCATGTGAATGTATGTGTGTGGACAATCAATCTTAGCAAGATTTTTGTTGACAGGGCTATCATCCCATTAATTGTAGGGCTCATGGTTCAGCTCTTTAGTAATGCCTTGCCTAATACCACCCCCCCATACTCCTCGCCTACCCCCACTGCCCCTACAGAATCCCTTCTTTGTACTCTCATAGCATAAGGGATCTCATGAGGATGTTCCCTTATCCCTGTGGGTCAGCAGTTAGCACATGTTGACATCAGCAAATGTCTTGCATGTTTCTCTCCTCCACTAGTCTGTGAACTTGAGAGCTGGGACCTATACCCCTGGTGCCTAAGTTGGGAAGCTAGTTTTAAAAGGTGGTGGATGGATAAATGACCAGAAAGAAGAAAGGAAGGTGGATGGAAGGGAGAATGGAAGGAGGAAGTCAGGAAAGGAAGAATGGGTAGATTTGGCTGCCCTATGCTATTATGCTACTTGTCGTTATCAAATGTAGTTGTGGTTAGCAAATTAATATCAATAATAATGCTATAACAGGAATTTTTGTAAACTCAAGACAGGTGACTAGTATGCACTTGATTAACTCCTGTTTCAGTATCCTTTATTCAGGCTGGATTTAAGCTAGCAGCAAAAGAAAATAAAAGTATCATATTTTATGAAAGATAGATTAAAACTGCAAATTGTTTAAATAAGGTCGTGGTTTATATCTTTAAGACTTAAGGAAGCTCTAAAAAGATCTAATGGAAAATTAGTTATTAAACACCATCCAGCTGCTTTAATTTCTTTCCTTAGCATCTTCACAAAAAAAATTATCCCCTCATAAAATTGTTTCTGTGATGGCAGAAGGGTAAGAATTTGCATTAGAGGCTTTAGTGGTTCAGCATACGATCATTGATATGGAAATCTATTGCATTTATCAATAAGGAACTTTGAATGGTACCCACTCTTAATGTACAGTGATGAATGAGGACAGAGAACAAGTTCCACAGCAATCCTCAGTCACACAGCTACCAAGATGCCAGGAGTATCATCTGCTGTTTGGAGTACTGAATGAATTGGTGCTAAACTTAAATATAAACCCATCATGTCAAAAACACTGCTATAAAGGGTGTGTTAGGACAGTTGTATTTTTTTGTGTGTGTGTGAGGAAGATCAGCCCTGAGCTAACATCCATGCTAATCCTTCTCTTTTTGCTGAGGAAGACCGGCTCTGAGCTAACATCTATTGCCAATCCTCCTCTTTTTTTTCCCCCAAAGCCCCAGCAGATAGTTGTATGTCATAGTTGCACATCCCTCTAGTTGCTGTATGTGGGACGCGGCCTCAGCATGGCCGGAGAAGTGGTGCGTCCGTGCGCGCCAGGGATCCAAACCCGGGCTGCCAGTAGCGGAGCACGGGCACTTAACCGCTAAGCCACGGGGTCAGCCCACGGGACAGTTGTATTTTTGACAACAAAGGAACAATATGTTTCCAGCAGGCTGTATATGTGCTGTAAGATATGCTTTATAGAAACTGTATGGTTTGTATCTTATGTTGACTCCTAATAATCCTTTTCATATAAAAGTACACCCGAGTAATTGGTGTACAAAGTAATATGACCCACTGAAAAGACTGCACAAGCAAATAGAATTAACGGGAAAATTTCTCAGGGAATAAAATTCCTTGAAAATTATAAAGATTGTTCTTCAGTAAATAAGTAAGCACCTCTGGAATATTTGGCACAAAAACCCCGTCCCTGATCATTTTACTCTTTCAGCAGTCCTGTCAGAGAGATTGGTCTTCGTGGGGTCTTGTTTTTTCAAATATCATGAAAAGACATTTCTTGCCAAAGCCCTTCCTGACGGAGATGGAGTTTATATAACAGCTATATCTCAGACGGCCTTCATGCCGAAGGAAGTTTGGCACCAGCTCCAGCTCAGCCCCTACATGGCTGAGTGACCTAGATCAAGATCTGAGGGGCTCAGCGTCTTCATCTGTGACATGCAAAGGTTGAGCTGATGGTCTGTTGTGGGGCTGTTGTGCATGTTTATTCATTCAACAAGAATTCCTTGAACACCTACTGTGTCTCAGGCACAACTCTCACTGGGTGTTCAATGATGAGCAAAACCAGACGGGTCCCTGCCTCCTGGCGCTTAGATCCTAGTTGGGGAGAGACAGTCCTTAATCAAATAGCCACACAAATAAATGTGTCATCACAACCTTGAGAAGTGCCGGGAAAGATTGGTGGAGCCTATGGGGCTGGAAAAGCCCAGATTAGGGAGATTTATTTCACCCAGAAGGGAGACCAGAAAGGGTATCCTGGGGTGTGACAGGCAAGCTGCTGGAGAACGTGAGCTACGATGGAGAGGAGTGGGCTTTGAAGACAAAGGAGGCCCTGAGTTCTAAGCCCAGCACAGTTCCTTGGGTGGTCACCATTATCTCTCTGCATCTCAATTTCCTTATCTCTAAAAATGGCACTAACATCGGGAACCTTTCATGGTGTTGTAAGGTTTCAGAAGAACAACATGTACAAAAGTACCCAGCATGATGCTGGCAAATTAAATCTCAGTTCATTTCTAAGAATAGTTTTGGAAACAGAGATGTACTGTTTTGTACATAAATTTTTAGCTGTGAAGAAAAAGGGAAAACAGCTTTGAGATTTCTCTTTTTAAAAAGTCTGAGATCACGTTCTGCCCTGGAAGGTGCCTGGCTTCCTTTAATCACAGAACCGTGTTTGAATCTCTTGACTTCGAAATCCTGGGAATGACTTTGCTGCATGATTAAGTGACAGAGGCCCGAGCTTTAGGGGCTGGCAGAAGGTTAGCCATCCCTGGCCTGATCCCTTGCCATTTACACATGAGGAGAGAAGGCTGATCACACGAACAAAAAAACTGGAATGAGGAGGCAGCCCCTACCCTACGGTCCTGGGATTTTCTCTCTTGTCTCTCTGCTTAATTTTCCATTTGGGAACTATAGACACTCTCTGAGGTGACTGGGCTACTTGTGAGAGCTTATGCAATTCCTTTTCAAGATAAAGCGAGGTTAGCTCTCTCTCATAACTCCTCAAGGCCTGAGGATTACTCTTTAATCTTACAAAAGCAAACAGGAGGACAGAAATAACCCATCAATTGTTTAAAATTAAAATGGCCAACAATAATAAATAATTGCCACAATAGCTTGAGGTCAGGGTCTTAATTTATTGGAGGCCATTCAAGAATTTGAAACTTTTCTCTAAGTTAATTTTTCACATCTTGTTTGGATCCTTAGAGCTCTTGCTTCCAAAAGCAAGACCATCAGATCTCTAATTGCACGTTATTCTTGTTGACGTGCCAGGCATTCAGGAAAGTAAGGTCCTCTCTTCATGGATGAATAATGATGATTCTTCCCCCAAAAAGTCCATATTTAGGGGCTGGCCCTGTGGCCTCATGGTTAAGTTCCACATGCTCTGCTTTGGTGACCCAGGTTTGGGTCCCAGGTGCGGACCTACACCACCACTCATTGGCGAAGATGCTGTGGCAGCGACCCACGTACAAAAAGAGGAAGATTGGCAGTGGATGTTAGCTGAGGGAGAATCTTTCTCAGCAAAAAAAAAAAAAAAAAAAAGCCCATGTTTCAATGTATTGTAGCCCACTGAGATTTTGGATTATTCTGTTTCCTGCTGTATTAATGGTTGCAAACAACAATAAACATGTGCTGGTTACTTTAAGCAGAAAAGGAATTTATTGGAAGGATATGGGCTGGTTCAAAGCATAGGAGGGAAGGCTGGAGAACCAGTGTGGGTAGGAAACAAAGGAGGCAAGATTTAGCCCAGGATGCCACCTCTGGGCTCTCAACTCCTGTGCAACCACCTCAGATGATCTCAAAGGGCCCTGGTGTCTTTGTGCAGCCCTCAAAATTCATGGCCCCGGTTAGGGATCCTCTGGTCACCATGCTGAGGCCACTTGACCACCTTTAGATCACATGACTGCACTTAGTCCGGTGCCCACACTTTAATGACCAAGAGGAGGAGAGAGCGAAGATTTGCCCCCTTTCTGCTGATGTGCCCCTCCTACCTATCCTGAGATTTCCCCCAAACAGGAAGGTGTCAGGATGCTGAATGGCCCAAAATAACAATTGTCCTCTATGCAAACCCTGGTATGCTTGATCGTATCTTCCATTAACTGATTGGCCAATGTGAGTTTATTTTGTCCAAAGCTACATCACATAATAATCATCAGTCTTGTGTATCTTCATCATTGTCATCATTCTTGTCACCACCATCGTGCCATTGATGGCCCATTCACTACCCATTCTCCTGGGCTGCCATTTCCCTCCATCTCCTCACCCCTCAAACATTCCCTCCTCCTCCTCTGCCTTCCCAGTCTTTGACCCTGCTTCTATTTCACTGCAAAATGGAAGCAGTCACAAGGAAATTTTTGTTTGTTCGTCCCACCCATCTACTAATGCATCTATGCCATATGCTCCACTTTCTCACCTCATACCAGCAAAGGCCAGCTGCTCCACTTGTTCACCAGGCCATACAGCAATTGTGCCCTGTCATGTCTTCATTAATTGTTCCCTCTCTAGTAGATCCTTCCCATTATCCTGCAAATATGCTATGGTAATTCCCATCTTAAAACAAAGAAAAAACAGTTCCCTTGAGCCCGCTTCCCCCCCCAGCTATCATCCTATTTCTCTGCTCCCCTTTACAGGAAAACTCCTCCAGATAGTTGTCTGTACTCACTGTTTTCATTTATTCTCCTCCTACATCTGTTAAACCGACTCCAATCAAGCTTTCATCGCCATCACTCCACTTAAGCAGTTCTTATCAAGATCACCAGTGACCTCCAGATGGCTAATTCCAAGGCCAGTTGTAATTCTTCATGTCAGTTTAACCTATCTGCTATGTTTGGCAAAATTGATTACTCCTTCCTTGAAGCATGTGGCCCCTTGGATACCATTACTCTTGGTTTTCCTCCTATTTCCCTACCTACTCTTTCTCAGTCTCCTTTGCTGGCTCCTCCTCATCTTCAACTCCTAAGTGTGAGACCTCTTCTCTATCTACATGCATTTCCTATTGATCATTTCTAGTCTGTCTCACCTGTTTATCTCCAGCCCATACCCTTCAACTCTAGACCCTTGTCTCAACATCTCTTCTTAAAATTCCAATAGGCATTTGGATTTTCTCAGCTAAACCTTCTATACTCATGGTCTTTCTCATCTCAATAAATGACAACCCTTCCCTTCCAGTTGTTGAATCCAGAATCCTTGGAGCCATCCTTGACTCCTCTCTTTCCCTAACACCCCTCATTCTATCCATGAGCAAAATCTGTTGGTACAACTTTTGAAACATATCCAGCATATGACCTCTTCTCACTACCTCAGTTTCCACCACCATGGTCTGAGCTGCCATCTTCTTACACCTGGATTAATACAAGAACCTCCTAACCAGGCTCCCTGCCCCCTCCTCCCGCCCCCCAACCACTCACTCCAGACTGTTCACATGACAGCCAGTGTGAGCCCTTAAACATGGAAGTCAGGTTACACTCCTCCTCTGCTCAGAGCCTTGTGGGGGCTTCCATCTGAGTCAAAGGTCCTTATGATGGCCCGCAATGCCCTGTGTAATCTGCCTGCCCCTAATCCCTTCACCTCTCTAAACCTATTTTCTCTCATTCTCCTCCTCACTCACTCCTCTCAAGCTACACTGGCCTGCTTGCCAGTCCTTGAACATGCCAGGCACAACTTTTCCTTTGCTAGTTCCCAGATAGCTGTGCATCTTGGTCCCTTTCTTCCTTCAGGTTTCTCCTGAGTGGTCACCTCATCAGTGGGGCTTCCCTGACCACCCTATTTAAAATTGCAACCTACTCTCCTCCCAGTCTGGTGTTCTCTCTCCTTCTTTCCCTCTGTAAGTTTTCTCCATAGCTCTTATCACAATCTGACTGTATTTTTTGCTTCTTTATTTATGTGTTTTCTGTCTCCCTGAAGCCATAAGAAGGCAAGCACTCTATTTTGTTCACTGCCCTTTCTCTATAACATAGAGTAGTGATTGGCATGCAGTAGGTCATCAAAAATATTTGAATGAATAAATGGATGACTGAATTCTATGTATAGGTTATTAAATGTCTTATAATTTCCCGAGGTTGATGTACAAGATTTCACATGCACCACAGAACAGCCTAGTGAGGTAGGCAACACAGAATCCCCCTTTGCTTAGATGAGGAAACTGAGGCCAATGGGAGCTAACTGATTGCCCAAGAATGCATGGCTGGTTAATGTAGTTCCTGAGGCTTATAGTTCTGATCCCAGTGGATTTTCTGCCTTCCCACCCTCAGCTACCCCCTCATGCCTCATGTTTTATTAGTGAAAGCTTCAGGGCACTAATTGCTGTTTATTTTTCATTGCAGCATTGATGAGAAAACCCCATATCTAGCTTTGGGGGCTGTGAAGAATATCTCCCTAAACATCTCCATCTCCAACCTCGGGGACGATGCCTATGATGCCAATGTGTCCTTCAATGTTTCCCGGGAGCTCTTCTTCATCAACATGTGGCAGAAGGTAAGAAGGGTGCCCATCTAGTGCGTTTGCTGACTTTCATCATAGCTTGGAATATGCGGTGATTCTGCAAAGACTATTCCTTTATATGGAGTATCATTTGGAATTATTAGAATTTTTTCCTCCTGGATTTAGAAAGTGTGTTGGTACAGCCAACAAAGAACCCATAAATCCCTACAGAGTGTCAGAGCAGTATCCATACCTTATGTTGTCTCCCATCCCTTCTCTCTCGTGAAACCCTCTCTGAACAGTTTTATGTCTGGCGCCTTCTCCAAGATGGTACAGTACCATCTCCAGCACACGTATGTTCTAGAGAATTCCATTTTTAGCTCAGTAGTAGTTGTGAAAATAAGATAAGAAATGAGAACAGATCATTGCTTATCATGCTTACTATCACCAGTAGTGCACTTGATCTTTTCCATTAGACGGTCATGTTCATCAGCCTATACTTTGGCATATTTATTTATTTCTGAAATATTTTAGTGAATTGAGGAAATTAAGTTATTTCCATGAATTGAGTGAATTAATTTATTTGAATAAATTGCAGTTTAAATAGCATGACTCAGAAAAGAAAGAGGAGCTGGTATTCTCTCCTGTCTCATAATCCCCCTCAATGAACCACTTGTGGAAAGAAAGAATAACAGGCCTCTTCCACAGGCAACAGGAGGAATGAGTGGACTCAAGCCAACCTCACTCTACCTGGTAGTTGCTCTAATTTTGACGGCTGTTCCGACGGGAACTTTTGCAGCTTTTAAAGTGTTCACGGCATTCAACTGCAATGCCTTAATGTCTGTGTTAAAATGAAACCAAAACCTTTGCCCTGCCCGCAGATGAGCACTGGGTGCCCCTTTGAGCTATTAGACAGCCTTCTGTTCAGGCACATATCCTGCCAGGCTCAATAGTTTTGACAGGATTGTGTCAACCTTACCCAGCTTAGGGGGCAAGTGAAGTATATAGAGCCATCTAGAATGGTGTTCCAAGAACTTTCTGAGAGATCATCTCAAACTCTCTGCTGCTTAATAGCTTTTGGAGCTCCAGGGTTGGGGGAAGCCACAAAAGCAATCAAGAAGGACTGCGGGAAGGGCATGCTTTCCATCCACTTCTACACCCTAAAAATTGTCCCCAGTTTAAGCCCAGTCAAGAGGGAACCAAATATCTATAGGGTTCTTATCTCTGGCTGTGCACAGAATCTCTTTTACAGAATTTCATGTGCCATGATGCCATTTTGCTGGGGGTGAGTAGGAGGGTCGATGAGGGGAGAGGGGTTTACTCAGGGACTAGACAAATGAAAGTCGTCTCTATGGTAACTGAGAAGATGTGATTGGTGACGGGGTCATTACATTACACAGATCCCTCTCACCTGGCACCCATGGGAGAAATTTCTCTCTGGTCTCACAATTAGGAATAGCTATTCTTTTCCCAAGCATTTTGGCTTGTTCTGACCTATGGACATGGTCATCCTTGTAACTAAGTTTTGTTGATTCTGTTGTTTGCTACAAAGTTCAGAGCTGAGCCCACTATGTCAGTGCATAGGACTTGGTAGTAGTATTTTATAAACCAAGTAGCCTTCTGGATCTTACTTTACTCCCCTTCACCATGTTTTTCTTTTTAGCTTGTTTACTGCAGATTTTATCATAGGATATGCTATGGATTATCTACAAATTCCTATTATTAGATATTTAGATTATTTCCAGTTCTATTCTCTTTTAAATAATATTGTGATGAATGTCTTTTACAGAGACTACCATGAGCAAATGATTATATCCTTAGTCCTATAACTATTTAGAGGATAGGAAGTAGCATCTATTGACCAGCTACTATATACCAGACGGTTTACATACATTTTCCCATTCCTTCCTTACTGCATGTGATCTGGGTGCATCTGATTTATTGGAAGAATGTTCTTGGGAGAAGAGAAGTGGGGGAAGCAGGATGGGGCAGGGAAAGGGCTGAGTAACGATGTGCTGTCATAAAATCTAGCCTTGGTTTGACTTACAGGGTGGGAAGAGGTGGGGGGATGCCCTAGAGCATAAATCACTTAGCAGAATTGTCCCCCTTTGAAGTGGCAGGGGAGCATCATTGCCACCCCTGTATCACCACTCACCATTGGAGAGTGGTGAGTAGCTACTAGACATTCTAGATGAGGGGGGTTTAGTCAGTCAAGGACAAGGCATTTAGCTGACCATGGAGAAAATGAGAGCACTTCATTTTTGTCTCTTTGCCATTGAATCCCAGCAACCTTTAAAACCTTTGGTACAGGGAACCCTAGGTTTCAATTTGGCAGAGAGTGGGCAGGGTATCAGAGGCTCTTTGGGATGTGGTGAGCATTAATGTGAGAAAGGTGGCAGGCCACACAGAGACATCACAAAGCTGCTCTGGAGGCAAGACCAACTAGAAAAGCACATGGGCCAGATGACCCTCAGAGTGGCAGAAGAAGAAATGGTAAAGAAACAAAAATTCTCCTCCCATGACTATATCCACAACTGCAAGGTTGACCAACTGGAGATATAAATGGCATCACCCAGCCCAGGGCAAGATCCTAACAGGTGGGTAGTGAGGGGAAACCAAGAGTGCCCACCCACCCTGCTTAGACCTGACAGAACCAACATGAGCCCTACGGAAATATTCTAACACATAAACTAAGAAAAGTATAATTCAAGATACAGAGGGAAAACACACCTTTTAAAAATATTATTAATATAAAACAAAAAGTAAATTTTATAGAGCATCCACTTTTGTTCTTGATGAAATTTAAGAAAAAATGAGCACAGCAAAAGATCAGATACAATAGACTGGAATGAAAATGGAATGGACTGAGAGGCAAGCAAAAATAAACGTTGTAGATGGGATAAAGAAATATTATAATGAAACCAAGAAAGCAGTGGCAGAATTAAAATACATATTATAATCAGGAAAGAGCAGAACTAGCAGTATGGAAAATTGATTCATTGTTGTGGAGGGTATATTTGAGGTCTCTGAGAATTCAGAGAAAAAGAACAAAGCAATGAAAAAGAATGGCAGTGAAAACTGTAGCTATGGAAGGTGGGGACTGGAGAATTAGCAAAGAGAAATGGTTCCAGAATTATTGGAATAGACAACATGAGTAGACAGCAAAAAAAAGATCTCCATTTCCTTGACTGGGTACTGTAAATACCAGGCAAAAATATTAAGAACAGTTTAATGTCTACTTATAGCTTCATGAAACTTTTAATTTTAAGGATATAAAAATGATACTACTAATACTTAACAGAAAACAAAGAAACCAGTTTTCTATAGACTTTTCTGTAACATTAATATAAAAAATTAGAATTTGTTTCATTATGAATTAAGAATTCTATACCCAGCCAACTTGCCTCCATGGTGAAGGCAAAATAAAGATATCCTCAGATAAGTGAGAGTTCGTGAAGTCTATTAACTCTCCTAGTTTGGGTTCCCCCAAAAGCAGACCCTGAAACAATGACATAGGTGCGGGTAGTCTATTTGGAGAGTGAGCTCAGGAGGTAGTGTGTGGGAGTGGTGAGTTTAGACAGGGAAGAGATGAAACAGGAAAGTGCGCAGCTGAGCAGGTTACTGCTCTGGACAACTTGGGCTCTGTCCTGCTGTGTGGCTCCTCAGAGAGACAGAGGCTGTGGAACGCTCCTCAGAATCATTCCCCTGAGGGGTGAAGAGGCTGCTGGGGAGGATTTATCCACCAACTCCCATTACTCATCCCTGGAGAATCACTCCAAGGGCATTAAGTTTATGGCACTTCCAGCCTTCCCTGGCTGTGGGCCACACTCCCTGGTGCCAGGAACAACTCAGGCAGAGAGATATGGAAAGCCTTTGGCCTTGACGGGGACTGGCTTCAGGTGACTGATTCTCTGGTTGGTTCTAGGGAATGTGAGCAAGGCGCCAGCAGCATCTGCTGCAATAACCATGAAAGCTTCCTGAGAAATAGTTTCTTACAGATAAAGCACTCAAGGATATAGAAGTTGTTGAATAAAAAGTGTTGAAGCCAAATAAACATAGAAGGAAGCAAAAACAATTTTTACAAATATTTAAAATAGTAGGCGAATATAAAAAATAATTATTGCCACAGTAAATACATAATTTAAAAGATTAATAAAAATAAGCCTATAATCTCAGTTATACCATAAAAAATTGAGGAGAAACTTGATCTTGTCACTCCTCTTGCTTCACATTCTTCAGGATAGAGTTCAGACTCCTCAGCTGTTCACGAGAGGCCACTCTAAGCTTGGTCCTTCTGTCTCCGTTCTTCCATACCCTCATTGTTCATGACTCCCCACATACACGCTTGAGTCCACTCATAATTTATTGCTGAAACTGCCTTTACCCAGCAACCCTCCCCCCCTCATTTTTGTTTAATGAACTGCTCTGTCCTCAAATCTCAGCTGAGGTGTCGCCTATGCAGGTGCCTCACTTGGCTGCACAGGTGATGTGGATGGATGGATGGATGGATGGACGGACGGACGGGTGGGTGGATGGCTGGCTGGCTGGCTGGCTGTCCATCTTGTCCAAAGTCACAAAGCAACTCAGAGCCCAGGCCTCCAAGGTCTCCAGTCTTCTCTGTCATCACACAATTAGTGATATATAAGTTTCTGAGACTGAACAAAAAATATCCCCTGAGATGGGTTTTTCTATCCTCTGTAATGCAATGCTGCTTTCATAGGTTTATGCTGGTTCTTTCATTTAAGAGAAGGCTGCTTATAAAGATGTGGGATGCACATGGATGACCATCTGCTGACTTTCTCTTACCCAAATAAAGCTAACTTGAAAACACTCTATAAAATAGGACTTAATTTGTTGGTGGCTGCCCTGCTGGTTGGCTGGCTGGTGTGTGGGGGCTGGTTGGAGTGCCGCATATAATGGCCATGTAATGGTCTCCTGTGGAGCAGTAAGAGGGATCTCTTGGGGGTGGGGGAGGGGCATACTGTTAAGAGAGAATAAGGAAGAATGGAGAAAATGCGCTTTGGAGTACCAAAGTGCACACACAACTCCCAGGGTCACGTTCATATTGGTTTCTGTGTAAGTGACACCCCCAGAGCACAACTCCATAGAATTTAATGTGAATGGTGCCCCCTGGAGTTGTACAGCCATGTGGCCCTGGAGTCAAGATAAAGTCAAGTTTTGATTTCTTGCTGTGATACCACTTGGCACAAAGAGCTTTGGCCCTTCTTGCCTCTGTGGAGTGGGAATGGATTTGTTTGGACAGAAGTTATTAAGTACCTGCTAAGTGCCAGGGACTGTACCAGCCTCTAGGAGACACAGAGATGAGTAAGATCTGGTCCCTGCTCCCAGGGAGCTCACAGCCTAATGAGGTGAAAGACACATCAACAAGCAATTAAAGCACAAGATGCCAACTGCTCTACAGAGGTGCTGAAAAGTTGCTTTGAAGCACAGATATGACAAGGTGAAGCAAGTCAGTGTTGTAACAGCTAGTCTCAGGTTGGACAAAATCCCTAGATAAGTGCTTAGGGTAGATGGATGGGCCTTTGAAGAGCTGGTGTCAGCTGGTGCCAACATGGCAGAGCAAGGGTGGGTAGCTGGGACGGGTCAGTTTATTTGGGTCGTGAAGGAGAGAGCTAGGCTGGAGCAGGGGTGAGAAGGCAGAGGAGAGCAAAGGAGGGGGAACAAGAGAGATCCAGCAAGATGGAAAGAGGCTGCCCATGTGGGGTGGGACAAAGGGTCAGTAACATTCCTAGTGCTAGGTGACCTCAGGACATTCTAGGAATACTGATATCTGCTATTCTACGCTGAAGTTGCTTGTCAGTTAGGACTCCTGCACTCATGAATGCCTTGATGTGACCGAGAAAGAGAAAGTCAAAGAAGGGGCTGGGTTCATAAGTACATCTCTAAGGTATTGACTGTTATGGCACACGTGGAGACAGACATGGACAGTGAAAGCCTCAAGCCAGGTACATAAGAGCTCTCAGCTGACCTTTGGGTACAAAGGGGACGCAGCATGTTGCTGTGGAGTTATAGAGGAGGCCATGCTGGGAGAGAAGGGAGAATGAGGACAGGCTCCCTGACCCAGTCTCTTCTCCACAGTATCAGTGCTGTCTTGGTTTGGGTCTCCCAGATGCTGACCTTAAAGCAAGGAATTGAGGGCAATTAGTTTATTTGGGAGCTGCAGGAAACACTGGTAGGGAGGTGGAGAAGTGATACAGGCTAATGAAGAGGCAGCTACCACAGTGGGTAATTAAGCCAGTAGGGCTTAATCCCGCAGGCAACTCTGGGAAACAGTGCAAAATGCAAACCTCAGGGGTGAGGGAGCTGGGGGATTTACACCCCCTCCCAAAGAGTCAATGGTCGAGGTTTTCTAGGGGTGTTCATTCCCCAATACTTCTGTCCTATAATGTGCATGGCCAGATCAACCTACACGGTTCTGGAACAATGCCTCCGGCACAGAGATGCAGACACTGGCAGTTGGAAGTGGGCTGGAGCACCCTGAAACGTGCAAGGCATCTGAATGAGGCTCACCAGCGTCTTCAAGAAATGTGTAAAGGGTTGGAACCATCTCCAACCTGAGCACCTCACTTTCTAGGCTTCTAGAAGTTGTAAATTGGACTAAAAGAACTTCCCTGGAGTTCTAATGCGAGAACTAGTGGCGCACACCTGACAGTCTACAGGGGTGGGACAAGGCAGGTGTTGTTAAGGGGAGAAGGGGGCCAGGTGTGGGACAGTAGGAACTGGTGGAGACTATGGAAAAATGGAGGATTCCAGCCTCATCCACAGAGGGCAGCAACTCTCAGCAGCAGTCAATGGTTGCCAGGTGGAAGTGAGGGCCAGTGCTGCCAGACTTCCCATTTTTCAATAAAAGCCAGAAATCCACATTTTTATGTGAAATCTCATGACTTTGGCAGCTAATTAAAATGTTCTCTGAACATTGTATGAGCCAAACAAAACATGTCCAGCGACCGTATCCCGCCGTAGGCCACCAGTTTGTGACCTCCAGCTTAGCTGTTTTCCGTATGTTCTAGTCTCATTCTCTTGCCTGCCTGTTTGTCCCATGGATCTGGATTTCTGGTAGAACCTAATCTGTCTGTGGCCTTGATTGTGTTTCATGTCCATCCCTGGGCAGCAGATAAGCCAGCCAGAGATTGGAGTTTGGGAACTTCAAGCATGAGTGTGTGTTTAGGGGATTGGAGAGGATCAACCCAAATGTAGTGTTGATGGAATCTTTAAAGCTAATGATGTTTTGAAAACTTTTTGCAGGATGGAATATTTGTACTTTGCAGTGACTGCAAGAAGCAGCTAAGCTAGAATTTGTATTTTAGAAGTTCTTAGAAGTCAAATAACAAGCAGCGAAGGTGATGAAGAGGGAAAGCATGGCTCTGGCTCCCACTAGACGCAGAGGCAAAACTCCAGCTCTCTTTCTGGCAATCAGTATGACCTTGGGCCAAGGGTCTTCTCTCTGTGCCTCAGTTTCTTTCTCTATAAAATGAGATGTGCTGAGGATTAAATGAGGCCGACACCAACTCCTTGTACGTGATGCATACCTACCATGGTAGCCCCCGTCTCCCCACCACACACAAGCACGTACTTTATAGTTCAGTGATTTACTCAGAAGATATATATTGATCATCTACTTCAGACCAAGATTAAATGCTGAGGGGGAGGAGGAAAAAAAGCAAGACTATAAGACATAAGACATATAAGTCAGAGAGTGTTGACTCTTCCTTTTAAACTAAAAATCAAGACTAATGGTCCTAAGGGATTGCATGCGCGTGTGTGCGTGCACGTGTGTCTTCATACTGTCGAGAAATAGAGATAGTGTTAAACTGAACATGTTTTTATATTTAGTGAATTGCCTTTATTTAAAAAAATAAAATTATATGAAAAGTAATGTAAAACTTGGTAAATATGTCAGTTAAATAAATGTTTGTATTATCTTTTGTGGCTCCTGTCTGCTTTTAATAATGCATGTTGATTTTTTTTTCCATTTACTTACTATTTGCTTAAATATTGGAATTTCTGGTTTGGGGATATTGACTTTTTGAAATCCAAGATTTATAATTGTTCAAATATGTTATGCATGCAGTAAGTAAAATCAGAGTTTAGAGAATGAGGAGACTGATGTACTCCAAAAACAATGGCAGGGCCAGGTCCTGAATCTTGAAGATCAGATAGGGAGATGACTGGCCCAAAGGTCTGCAGGAGTATGGCAGGTCCTGTGAAGCCTGGTAGAGGAATTCAGATTTTGTGTGTGTGTGTGTGTGTGTGTGTGTGTGAGGAAGATTGGCCCTGAGCTAACATCTGTTGCCACTCTTCCTGTTTTTGCTTGAGGAAGATTGTCCCTAAGCTAACCTCTGTGCCAGTTTTCCTCTATTTTGTATGTGGGATGCCGCCACAGGATGGCTTGATGAGCACTGTGTAGGTTCATGCCCGGGGGATCCGAACCTGCAAACCCCAGGCCACTGAAGTGGAGCACGGGAAATTAACCACTACGCCACCGGGCTGGCCCCAGGAATTCAGATTTTTTATCAGGTAGGCAATGATGGGCCATCTGTGTTTGGACTGAGGAAACAGGAAGGACAGAGGCTGGTGACATCCTGGAGGAAGAGCCAAGAAAAAGAGCAAACAGGCCAGGGATGTCAGAAGGTGAGATTCTGTCTTGGGACTGCTGGAGGAAAGAGGCAAGTGAGGAAGAGGGATGATCATGAATCCAACGAGGTGGGGGGAACATAGGACACCCTCCACCCCCACTTACAATGCATTTTGTAGCTTTCAGAGCACTTCCCAGTTCATAAGAAATGTAGTGATTGCTCTGCGTTCATTGATTGTAAGTCACTGAATTCAACTGCAGAGTTGTTACATCACCTTCTAATCTCCTTGAGAGACTGAGATGGAGGGATGAGCCCCATGTCCTTTTATTTCCCTCCCGTGACAGGGCCTAAAGTGGGAGATGTGACGATGTTAGAAGTTGCTGGAAGGAAAGCTCAGTTTTGCTCTTGCTGAGGAGTGAGTGCTTTGAGTTCCAAATTACACTCAGCCTCCAAGTTGGCTTTGGGGGTAGAAAAGCCTCAGGTCAGCTTTTGCGGCTTTCAATGGCTTATTCTTTATGACAAGAGGCATAGAGGGTTTGCAAGTTTGTTTTTCTTGTAAAGTGATTCTTCCAGTTTCTATCTACCTTTACCACGGAAAGGGCAGTCCCCTTCTCTCAGGAGTTTCTCTCTTCTCACTTTCAAGGCAAACCGCTCAAGATGGCGCCAGGCGATAAAACTGATCCCCTTTCTAAGCCGGATAGAGTGGGAAAGGTTAGACGTCTAGGTGTTTGTATACCTTTATATTTGTGGGAGTGCCCTGGCCTGTTCTCAGACAGAAGGTTCCACACAGGAGCTGCATCTGCATCTGTACGTGAACGAAGCCAAATGTATTAAGTGGAGCTGGGAAGTGGAGCATTGTGCATCAGAAGGGTTTGTAGGCAGAAGTGCCTGCACCTCGTCCTTTAGTGTGTAAGCAGATTTCAAACAGCCTTCGTTCCCTCTGCTGCCCCTCTCATTCGTGGCAGGAACTGATTTTCATTGTGTTCTGCTTTCTCCAGTGTCTCTTGTCAAGTTAATAGTAGCCCCGAGTAAAATGCAATCCTTAGATGTTTATAGTCATCTTGGCCGGGCCATTAAGATGATGAATGAACTTGCTGCTTGCCCTTGTAAGAGAGCCCTGAGGCTGGATATCAATACTCAGAAAATAATAAGTCTTTTCCGCCCCTTTCCTGTTTTTAATCCACTGCTCCAAGCCCCCTGGTGACTTTACCTTGAACTTCCTGCATAATGGCAGGCAGAAAAACCTCACCTGGCTCCAAGCCCATTCGAGGCTCTAACAGAGCAGCAGCCTCTTTCTCTTGCTACATCGGTCTTCCCCATCCCCCTTGTCAAAGGTAAAGCCCACATTCCCTAGAGCCCTTCATCATTTCAGAGTTGTTTCTGCTGGCCCTGACCTTCCTCCCGAGAGGATAAGAGTGGGTAGTGGGGAGCAGGTACCCCGAGGCCAGGTTTGTAGTTCCTCACCTGGATTACCTGTGGCCCTTGCATTAGTGTTTTCTGGCCCTGCAGTCGGAGAGATCCTAACCCAGAGTGAGACTATGCCTGAGAGAAAGTCTGGGCCCTTCCTGTGGCAGTCGGCAGTGAGGAAGTGGTGGAGAAACCCAGATGTCCATTTCAAATCACAACGTGACCTCACTGTTCCACAGCAGAGCTCAGTTTTCACATATATGAAAAGCTTCGTTTGTGTATTCACTGCGTTTGGAAGGAAGGCTACGTTTTGCTTTAGAAATGTCAACAGAGCTGTAGCCATGACAAGGATCAATTAAAAAGGACGTTTCCCAGAGCTACGGGACTTGGGCAAATCTATTGGAGGGGTGGTTAGAAAACATGTGTCAACCTCTAGATTTTTTTTTCTAATGAACAGCAAAACAGCAATTTAGTAATTTCCTCTTTTAAGGGGAAAAGAGAGTCTTGGATTTTAAATCTTTTTCATAAAGCAGCAAAATGCCTCTTAAAACGAAAGCCATGAAAATGGTCTGCCAAGCTTAGGCAAACAAGCAAGAAGAAAAAAATCTAGAAGAACATAAGTGTCTTAGGCTGGGTTTCCCTGAAGCAGATCCTGAGATGAGGATTAATGTCAAGTGGTTTATGAAAGACGTGCTCCCCGGGTGACATGTAGGGAGTGGGAGAAGCAAGACAGGGCCGGCTGTGATCTCAGGCAAAGTCCCACAGAGGGTGACCTCAGCCTGATCCTGCAGGGAGCTCTGAAGTGTGGGTCCCACTGCAGCATTGCCCCATCACAAGGCCCGGAAGCTGGGCTTTTGTTTTCCCACAGGCACCAGTCATTGGTTAAGGGCCACTTACAGAGGACTAGAAGTCCCAGGCACTTTTCACCCTCTGAGGGTGAGGTGCTGACACAGTGGCTCCAGTAACCTGAGGGAAGGCTGCCAAAGAAGACCCCCAGGTGCTGGCTCATGGAAACAAATGCAAACTGAAGCCAGAGGGTGGACACATGAAGGGGTTCTGAGGGGATCTGGGTAGAACACTGAAAGTGTTTGCTACATTAGCATTGCCGTCAACTGGTGTTCTTTGTGTTCTGAAGGGTATATTATAAGCATATTGACAAAGATCTTTGAGCTCTCGAGGTGTTTGTGTGATATTCTCAGTGTCAGTTGCACACAGGATGTTTCTGCCAGCATTTGCATTAGGAAATCGGCAAATGTAGATGTCCTTGGAATTTAACAGAGAACGTGAATGAACAGCTATGGGTCGTTACAATCCAGCTTGCCAGAGCTGTCATTTCATCCCTTTGAGGCTTACAAGTAGCCCCCCTGCTCCCTGATGGCCACTGGCATTTTTCTTACCCAGGCACCCGAATATAACTAGCCAGCCTATCCTGTTCTCCTAAGTAATTGGATTAGGCAACCGATTTTAAAAATCAGTTAGAAATGTGTTTGGCTGCATGTAACAGAAAGGCCAACTTTTGGCAGCTGATCCCAATGAGATTTTGATTTTCTTTTTGTAATAATAAATCTAGAAGTGGGTGTTCCAGGACTGGGAAGCAAGTGAATGATGCCATCAGGAACCCAGTTCCTTCTGTCTTTCCACCCAGCCTTTCTTCATACATGTTGCTTCTTGGTTTCCACTTCCAATGCTGCAGCTGCAATCCAGGCAGTAAGAAGAAGAAAGATAACAGGCTGCCCCCTTTTAAAGAGCTTTCCTGAAGCTTCACTCATGATTTTCCATGTACATCTCATTGGCCAGAACCATGTCAAAGGGCCACCCCTAGTTGCAAGGAGGCTGGGAGATGAATTTTCTTAGCTGGGCACATTGCCACCCCAAACACAGGCTCTGTTTGTGGGGAGGAAGGGGAGAGTGGCCACTGGGAAGCATCAGCAGAGTCAGTCACAGCAGAAACCTGAGAGAGGTCATTTGCAAGTATGTGTCTCTGAGATACATAGCAGAAGGGGGAATCACAAACAGGCAAGAGGCCAGCACAATTACTGTCTTATTCTCCTTTTGCCAAAGTTCTTTCAGGCTCTGCATTACTGCATTTAGGATTTTTTAAATGTTATCCTCAGGAATACCTGTTGGGGAGATCTGGTTTGGCCACAGTTGGGTGTAGCAGAGTACCTGGTGTGAACCAGTAGGTGATGTGACCCAGGTCTGTCTTATCAAGCAGTGTCCAACGAGTCTGCTCCTTCAGTATATGTCAGACCCTGATGAAGTATAAGATGATCTTTATCTGTCTACTTTATCTGTCTTCGTTGACACATGCATTTCTTATTTTCACAAGATGAAGCCATTCCGATGATAATGTCAATATATTTGGATTTGGGGCCTCCAACAGAGGTGCCACAGCTCTATATCTAGGCCAATTTGTGCAAAAAAGGCCAAGGTCCAGGGCCGGCCCCGTGGCTTAGCGGTTAAGTACACGCGCTCCGCTACTGGCGGCCCGGGTTCAGATCCTGGGTGCACACCGACGCATCACTTCTCCAGCCATGCTGAGGCTGCGTCCCACATACAGCAACTAGAAAGATGTGCAACTATGACATATAACTATCTACTGGGGCTTTGGGGCGGGGGAAGGAGGAGGAACGGCAATAGATGTTAGCTCAGAGCCAGTCTTCCTCAGCAAAAAGAGGAGGATTAGCATGGATGTTAGCTCAGGGCTGATCTTCCTCACAAATAAATAAATAAAAGATTAAAAAAAAACAGGCCAAGGTCCAGTACCCCTGTCCTCCTGTTTGGTGTATATATATTTCCAGTCCCTTTTTCACTGTTCTATTTATCTATTTCTGTGCTGTGTGCAGTTTGGCATCTTCTTAAAATATGGATCTCAGGCCTGAACTCCTCTCCAGTGAGCACGGCATAGAATTATTATTACCCTAGGTATAAATATGATATTTCTGTTAACGTGGCAGCCACAGCACGATTTATTTGTGATGCATTTACTCTATTTTTTCTTCTAGTCTCTTTGTGCTATTTGGAAACTTAGCTGTGTCATTTATAGCCTTGCTACTCAAAATATGGCCAAGGACCAGCAGCATGGCATCACCTAGGAGCTTGTTAGAAATGCAGAATCTCAGACCTGACCACCTCAGACCTGCTGAATCAGGATCTGCGTTTTAACAAGATCCTTGGGTGTTTGTATGCACAGCAAAATTTGAGGAAGGCCATAGCTCCTGACTTTAGGTCATCTAACTTGGTAACTTACCAAGACACTGATGAGGACCCTAAATGCTCCTAAGTGGAGCAAGGGGGCTGGTGGTGCTCTAGATGTGATGCCCTCTAGGCAGACATGGAGCCACTTAGTGAATGGGAGGGCAGAAGTAGGCATTAATGGAGCATCTTTCAAGCACTGTGCTGGGAGCTTCATCTCATTGAATCCTCACCACAGCCCTGTGTGATGATACTTTTAATCGCAGTGTGTAGATGAGGGAATGGAGACTCACAAGGTTAAGAGAACACAATCATTTTATGCTCAGGACTCATATAGGTTAATGAGACTGAGGTCACACAACTAGTAAGTGGCTGAGCTGGTGCTAATGTCGCCTTCTGGCCCAGCTTTCATCGTTTCATCCATCAGGAAATCTCTCAGATGCTTTGCTGAGAATCTGGTTGGCTGATGGGAAATCAGTCTCTGCCTCCGTGGCTAGAGGTAACGCTGCTTCTCCCTGGCATCAGATTTCAAAATGGCAGCCATTTAGGGGCTCACCGTGCAGGAAGCAATGAGGTAAGCTCTTCCGTAAAGGGAAGGAGGCTAACTGGTACCTACGCTGGAGAACAGAGGGAAATTCAAAACCAGGGAGGGGTCTTGAGGGCTCCAAAGGAGAGTCGCAGGATGGCTTAGAGTGGTCACGGGGGTCCCTTCCTAGAGGTGAGAAAGTCACTCAGAGCCACGAGCCCAGCTGCCGTGTGCTGAGATTGAGATAAAGGGAATGTGTGCACAGCTAAATAAAAGGAGAAAAGGTGCCCTGAGCCAGCGAGTGGCCTGTGCTGGAGAGGAGCTGTATGTAGGTAATGTGTACGCAAGTGTAACCTCCACCTGCTAAATCCAGCGGTCATTTCTCAGTCCTCTTCTTTCTGGACCCATCAGCCACTATTAGCAGAGCTAATTACTTCATTTTTTTGGTTTTAGTCTTGAATAGCATTTTTTTCTTGAGATATAATTTACATGATGTAAAATGCACACATCCTAAGTGTACAGATCAATAATGTTTACATGTGTCTGTACCCATCTAGCCACCACCCACATTTCCAACACTACAGAAGGATGTCCAAAATGAGATCCTAATCTCCTAAACCTGTTCCGTTTGCAGGAAACAGCAACTCCATTCTTCTTGGCTCCCCTCTTCCTCCCACAGCCCACATCTGTTCCGCAAACAGCCTGTTGGCTGAACCTGCGGAGTGTATCCATAATGCAGCCACTTTTCACCATCACCACTGCTTCCAGCCTGGCCCAATCACCTTCTTCTTTTGCCTGACTGTTGACTGCAGTGGCTTACTTTGTAATTGGTTTCCCTGCTTCCACCCTTGCCTCCTTACACTCCTTTGCTCAGAACCCTCCAACGGCTTCCTATCTCATTGTAAAGTTTCATTCTTTATAGTACCTAATTAGGCTACCTAACGTCTCCTACCACTCTCCCCCTTGCCCTCCCCACTGTAGCCACAGTGGCCTCCTTGCCGTCCCTTGCAATATACCAAGCTTGTACCTGCCTCAGGGCCTTTGCGCTGGCTCTTCCACCAGATATGCATATGGCCCACTCCCTCAATTCCTTCCTGTCTCAGCTTACATGTAACCTGATTAGAAGTACCCTACTGTTCCAAATACCCCCATCTCATCCCTTTACCCTGATTCTCTTCATAGATCTTATTATCCTCTGATGTATTATTTGTTTGTTGCTGATTGTCTTGGTCCTCCCACTACACTACAAGCTCTATATAGTATGGAATGGCTTTTTATTCACTAATTCATTCCTAACACCTACAGCAGTGCCTGGGATGTAGTTGGATCTCAATATTGTTGAGTGAACAAATGAATGGATGGTGGAAGGATATTTCTGTCTTTCTATGTACTTTATGGTTACTGTGTCAGTTCTCATTAAGTTTTATATTGCACTAGTAGTTTTTAAGTGCTAAATGCTCTTTTTAAACAATGCAATAGTTTGGAGAGGTATGCTAGTTTCTCGTCTTGCTAGAAAGGGAAACCACGAAGAATAAGAGAAATGGAGAAATGCTACCCCCACCTGGTGATAGAGTCTTGCTGTGTAGGATCAGGCCTGACCTGACGAGTGAGTTCAGTCCTTTCGTGCTAAAACTCATCACTGAGAGGCAGCTTTGTGTCTGTCTTTTAGGGGTGACAAGTGATGGACCAAGGCCATGCCTGCAAGTTTCCCTGCACTCCTTCCTCATTTGAAGCCAGAAGCTCTTTTCTGCTAGAGCAGTCCTTGGTCCACATGAGTTCCTGCAGGGACCCCGCATTTGCAGGCCCTTGGTGGGGCTGGGAGTGTGAGCTACAATCCCACAGGCTTGAAGATCATCTACACTGTGGGTTCTTTAGCAGAACCAAAAGTAACACCTATGTCTTGGTTAGGTTAGAAATAAACCCTTAGACAGGAATTCAAATACAGCTAGTTTGGGAGGTGAAGGTAGAGGAATGGGGGAGTGAGAGGGAGAAAAGCAGGCAGCTGAAAAAGGATGGGTTATCAAGCCAGGTATTACTGTGGGCAACTGGGTCTACTCCCACTGGGGAACTCTGGGTCCATAGAGCAAGCACCTCAGGGTTATCCTACCCAAGGGGTGAAGGGGCTGGGGTCTTTATCCACCACCTCCCATCAGTCATTGGTTGAGGGCTGCTCCCAGGGCATTAATATCCTGGCACTTCTGGCTTGCTTTGCATAGGGGCCAGAGCGCTTTGTCATGGAGAAAGTCCTCAGTTGAAAAAATGCAGATGCTGCAGCTGGAGAGATGGGGGCAGGGATGTGGATGAACAGGGTCTGCTATGACCCCCCAAAAAACCTCACAGGCAAGACTGGCCTCTGACTCATCAGTCACTGGCCACATTTCTTTCTTTTTCACTCACTTCTTTCTGGTCCTCACTAAGATGGAATGAAGGCTATGGCACAGCGGTCAGCAGGCTGTAGGATTTAAGATTAGAATAAATACAGGCCTCAAACCACCCAGGCCATCTGGAAGCTTTGGCCTCAAGTTAGGGGACACAACGAGGCCGCCTCTGCCTTCAGGGAGCTCCCAGGCTCTGTGGAACAGGTAATGTGGCCTCACATGCACATGGCCCTCCAGGTCTGGCTCAGGACCCAGGTTTTTGGCAGGGGAAGGGTGAGTCATTTGGTGCTTGAGGGGCCTGTTGTTAGCAAAGACTGCCAGCATGCGTGAGCTGGCTCACAGAGTTTATGTTGTGAGATTGCAGACCTACCTGTGAAACGGGGGGATAATAATAGTAATTATAGTCACCCGCTGTCAGCTCTCAACAACCTACTTGAAAAATGAGGAAACTGAGGCTCCAGAAGGATCAGGCAGCTCCAGGATGATGCAGCTAGGAAATAGCATCTGGAATTTGAGATTTGGGTTTGAGATGGGATTTGAGCCCAGTCTGTCTGGAGGCCAACCCTGTGTTTCGTCCACTATGCATGCGCTTCTCTCAAAGGAAGGTTTGCCTTCGCCTGAGGAGTATCTGGGTGAGACAGTGACAGCTCCTAATAGGTTCCTGCAGTGGCAAGGTGGTTAGAGCGCTGCGTTGAGAGGTCTTCACCGAGGTTTCGGTTTTCCTCTGGGAAAATTAAAGAAGGACCTTGCAGAGCCCACGGCCTTTGAATAGATAGCTCTGTTCTGTTTGCACTGACTCACTTCAACAGACATGATATAATTCTCTAAAGCTTTACCAGAGAGGGAAGGAAGAAAACTGGGGCTACTGGTGTCAGGCGTTGAGCAGAGAGAACCATCCTGGCAAGAGAGATGGGGCTCCATTTGGGAGGGTGGGAGCTGCTGCAGGAGCCCTCACAATGTGGTCAGCTGTAGGAGAGGAGTGGCTAACGCTTCTTCTAAGGATGCCACTTTCCTGAAAGTCACAGTTGGAAAGTGTGTCATCTCAGGGTGCCTCCTTGGTCAAGCATTCTCCATCATGAAATCTCAGCCTTTCTGACTGCAGCCCACCCCTCCTCTGAACAGAAACGCGAGAATTCCGTAGACATCCACTGAGCTCCTAGGTCATGTTGCAGGAGGCCCAGGGACCCAAAGATGGATCAGATGTTGGCCCTGCCTCTGGGGAGCGCACAGCAGAGCCTCGCCTCCCAGGTTCTAGGTGTGGGGATAAGAGAAGATTCTGTTGCTGCCCTCCCTGGGAGATGTGTCACTTCTGCTTGGCAGAAAGACCTGCTGTGACCATACAGCCCAGTGATGACCATTAGAATTTGTTGGTATATGTTTGTCTCAAGTTTGTTGCAGTTTTTATTCACTTATTTATGTATTTGAATATATATTATATGAAGGACATGTGGAGTATCTTATTCATATTATACCAGAAATAGTAATTCTTTGCCTTTGGCATTTGTCCCCAATTTGTCCTTTGTCTTTTAACTTGGTGACAATTTGGCCAACAGAAGTATAGTCAAATTCATCCATCATTTCCTTTATGCATAGTTTCTGACTTTGGTGTTGGCTTAGAAATGCCTCCCCATCTCCAGATGTCTACCCAAATATGTATCAGTACTTCATAGTTTCATTTTTTACATTTAAATTTTCAATCCATCTTTGGTGGAATTTGCTTTGGTGTAAGGAGAAAAATGTAGAGATCCAACTTTATTTTTTCCAAATAGACAAGTGTCTCCAAAAGATTTGTTAACCCTCCATTACCTACCCTGCACCACCACTGACTTGAAGTTACCATCTTCTTCGTATTTTGAATTCCCATTTAAATTTGGATTCATTTCTGGATTTCTCTGTTCTGTCTCCTGATCTGTCTCCCTCAGGGTCATACCATGCAACTTAATTGCTAAAGTTTTATATTATAGTTTAATATTGAGAAATTTCTCCTTTAGTGCTCAACTTTTTCTGCCTAAGGTCACATGCTTATTCTTTCAAATAAACCATTCTTTTAAGTTCAGAAAAATTCCATTGAAGCATGATTGGAATTATTTTAAACATGTGGTTTAATTTTGGAAGAACAGATACATTTTTCAGTTTCCAGGTTTCTCGTCCAAGAATCTGCTCTCTCTGTCCATTTACTCTTCCTTTCTATCCCTCAGAAGAGTGTCATCGTTTTCTCCATGTTCTTCTTAATCCTGGATACTTGCTGTTGTAAATAGAGTCCTTTTCCATTATATTTTATAGCGGGCTGTTACATGTATGTAAAAAAAGCTTTCAAATTTGCTGTAAATTTAACTAGTAACTGTACTGAATTTATATCTTAGTTTTTCAGTTTCATTAATATAGGCCTTTTTTTAGGTAGAAATCATATCATATGTACCTAGTGATTTTACTCCCTCCTTTCTAGTATTAAAACCTCACTTCTTCTTCTAGAGTAATATTCTGCTTCTCACTTCAAGGAAATGTTGAACAATGGTGGGCACAGTGCACATCCTTCTCATTCTCAACTTTAATGGGGCATGATGGTGGTTGTAGACCCGAGTTATATGTTTTATTGATCATATTAAGGAAATGCCTGAACACGGATGGATGCTGACATCTTGTCAAATATATTTTCAGTCTATTTGTAAGATCCTTTCAAATCTGAAGAGCTTCTATGCATGAAAAGGAATGGTCACTTCTATTAGTATTATATCTAATATCCTATTCATTTATTTTGAAACAACCACCATTTTACAAATATTCACATAGTACTTGCATAACTTGTAAATTAAAAACATGAATTTAAAAGGTTTAGGTTGAACCCTATGAAACTGATATTGTTGTAGGTCAAACATAACTGAATGTTGGCAATTTCATATGATTCATTTCGTTTTGAATATGAGCTAAATCTATTGAGTTTTTTCATAAATCTCAGACTGTCGTCAATGCTTTCAATACCTTAAAAACCAAACCCATGATTCACCAATCAATAGGCTAACACTAAAAACCAATTACACAAGTGCTACTATCAGAGATTTAAATTCTGTCATTTTCTCCAGTCTGGTTCTAATTTTGACTTTGGCTTTGATTTCTTCCTGGAGCTACACTTGTCCTGACTTTCCCAGAAGAGTTAGGGCCACTTGCTCAAGCCTAAGGCATGGACCAGGGTTGCTGGTGGGAGGTTTGGTCCCAGGACATGAGGATTTTGCTCTAGTCCATTATCCTGTTGGCCGATGTAGCCAACAATATTGTTCCACCATGATCCCCACCAATGCCTTCCTGCTGTTTTTGCCCCTCCACCTGCATACACACCCCACTTTGGTTTGCTTTTCTTTTAACACCCAGCACCTGTGACTCTTTTTTTGGAAACTGAGCCCAGGCTACTGGAGCTGCTTTACCTGGAGTCATGAAGAGCCCCAAGCACCCCAACCTGGGCAGCCCTTGACCAGTGACTGGTGCAGATGTATGAAAGCCGAGCACCTCAAGTCAGGGCAGCTGTGAGGTGTGACACACTCCAGAGCGACCCTGTGGTATCAGGTGAGGCCATGCTCTGTGGGACTTGGCCTGAGCTCACATGCTGCTCTGATTTGCTCGCCGACTCCCCTTCTGCTTCCCCCGCTCCCTCACTAGTCTCCCTGGGATCACATTTTTAATGCATATTTTGATCATGAATCCTCATCTTAGGGTCTGCTTCTGGGTGCACAGACCCAAAACAGATTGGCCCCCTTTTTTATAAGTAGGCTTTGTTCATTACAGCAGAAACTGCCCAAATTACTGATCTTACCAATCAGATATGTTTTGATTTTTTGTGTGTATGACCACAATCTTTTCCCTCAGATGCCTCTGTTTGGGGTATCTTATCTTTGTAACACAAGCTAATATAAATCTACTTTTTAAGTATTTGTTCTGAGTGATTATTTGTTCTGAATGAGGCCCAGTCCAATTCCGTTAAGTCTAAAGTTTTTGATCAGTTCAAGTCGCCAGAATTACAACTTTTGTCATTAGCTATTAATTCTTAAAATATTGATGTATTAAGCTATTCATATTGCCTCTCCATTTTGACCTTTTAATAAGATTGATTATATTTAAAAGCTCCAGCCTCTACTTGGTCATTGTGTATCATTCTTTTAATATGTCGCTAGATTCCATTTGCTAGTATTTTATTTAGTATTGTTGTACCTATTTTCGTAAACAAAATTTGTCTGTAGTTTTCTTTCTTGTGTGGTCTTTGTCAGGTTGGTGTCAGGCTTTTGTTAGTGTTTACAAAAATAAGCTGGAAGCTTCCATTCTTTCTCTGTACTGTGGAAATGTACATGGCATGGTCCCAGCAGCAGGCAGCAGGAGCTCACCTTGATTGGAGTGCTAATTTATGTGCCAGGCACTATGCTCAGGACTTAACTTTTATTAATGCATTTAACCCTCACAACAACCCAGTGAGGTATGTCCAATTATGATCTCAGTTTTCCTGATGAGAAAACCGAGGCTTAGCAAGGAAGAGCCACAGCTGGTAAGTGGTGTAGCAGGATTCAGGCGCAGACAGGCTGACTGCATTGTGCTCTAATGCATCTTCTTTGCATAAAGAGGCTTATTTACATGTCTGATGCAGTGTGCTGGCTGCCCACGTGGCTTTGTGGCTATTGCCCTTTGGAGCGCCAGGTGCTTCATGAATTAGATCTTTCTCATTACATCACCACCAGTTTTTTGTGCAGGAGGTAATGGGCAAGGAAGCAGTGATGAGTTTTCAGAGACAGCTGCAATTTGTCTGAATAAGGCTCTCTTCAGTATCCCATGGATATTGGCACACAAACCCAGCTGCCAACCAGTTCCTCCTGGAGTAAGCTTTCCTGTGGTGCCTGCGTGTCTGCACACTGGATCCTGGAAAGCTGGCAGCAGCCTCACCCTTGGTCTTTCCTCTCTGAAATTAATTTGTCCCCAAGTGAACTCAAAAGGAAGATCACATATGAAAGCTTTGTCCTTAAATGGGGTTAGGAAGGTGGAAATGGCACAGTCCTTCCTGTTTTTACGTTTACCTGTTGAGCATCAGACAATTGGAAGAGGTGACACTGGTGGCTTTGTGTTATTGGCACAATGGGTCTGAAGCTCTTGTAGACACCAAGGAAATTGGTAGGTTGTTAAATTATTGATTATGTCATGTAACAACTGGAATCCTGTGACATGTTCTAATTTCCTGGTATACAGTGTACAATGGAGTGATGCTGGGCTGTAGAGACAGCTGTGATTTTCATGGGATAAAAACCCTTATTTTTGTTTTGTTTTACTCTAAATAAGTCAAAGACAAGTTCTACTAACAAGAGACTGAATCAATAACATAGAGCCCCTTATTTGTATGATTTAGAACTGGGCCTTGGGAGATAACCATTAACCTATATTCTAAAGGTCTGAGGGAATTAATTCTCCTCCTACATGAGTACCAAACTTACAAATGGGAAAGTGGATGCTTAAAATGGCATAAATGGTGGCTGGCTTGACCATGAGTAGGATCACAATGCCATTCATTCATTCAGCAAATATAAATTGTGTGTTTAACATGTATTAGGCCGAGGAGATACATGAGCAAAACAGACATAGGCCCTGCCCTCAGTCTGCTTACAGTCCATCGGGGAAATAGATACCTGAAGAACTCTTCATGAACTTGATTGCAACTGTGGTAAGTGGAACACATTTGGGTGCCGTGGAAGGTTTCCTTGAGGCACTGTGGGAGGTTTTCAGGAAGAGCAGAGATGCTGAGACTGGAAAGAACACAGACCACTGCAGGAAAGGTCAGTGTGGCTAAAATGGAATAAAGTGAGTAAGTGAAAGGAGAGGCCTGAGATGAGGCTGAAGAACTAGGCAGGGCCAGGTAATGCAGGCCTTGCTAAGGCCCACGATAAGATGTCCACACACACATGGCAGAGAGGAATATTGTGTGTGTGTTTCAACTTCTATTTTGCCTTAATGTTGGAGCCTCCAAATATGTTTATAAAATGCCATAAAAATGTTTATAGATTTATTTATTATAAAGCTCTAGTCTAACAATTAAGTCTAGGGAAGAAAGGGCCTACATTTTTCCTTGCTTTAGAAGATAAGCCAAAAAAAGCTGTCCTTAATGAAAATAGAGGCCTTTTAATTGAGACCAGAATTGTCATCATAAAAGAACCATTTACACATTTGGTCCCTGATGATGGTCATTAGCCAGTTGATGGATCCAAGCTTTAAATCTGAACCTTGTCATAGGAGGATGAAGCTTAGGCTATAAAAGACCTAAAAGGTCACATTTTACAAATGAGACAAGTCCCTGGAAAAGGAAATGTTTTATTGAAAGTCACAAAGCCAAATGACATATCAGTTTTTTGGTCCTTGTCTAAGAAAACCAAATCTAGGTTCAGGATGGTTCCTTCTTTCTTCAGCTTCTCCGAAAGTGTAGCTTGGTACAGGAGAACGCTGCGACTCCTAGCTCTCGTTTCCCAGCCCAGGGTTGTGAAGTGTGTTCCGTGAAGTGCTCTACCTGCTCTCCACATAGGCTTTCAGCCGGTTTCAGTGTGCACTGTTAGTTTTGGCTTTGGGAAATCAGGTTTCTTTTACTTGGCTGGAAGTATACAGCAACCCTTTTATTTTGCTTGTGCCTCACGAATTAATTGGGCAATGAGAGGAAAGAGTATGCATCTTGAGCATCTGGGCTTTTTTAAAGCCACAGTTCACCCAGCTTTCTAGTACCTGGCTTGCTCTTTGGGAAGGAAAGAGTGTTCTAGAAGGGCCATGCCCAACGTGGCATCTTCCTTTTCTGAAGGCATCCATTCGTCTTCTTCCTAAGGGGGACTTAAGGATGGAGGCAGCAGAAAATGAAAAGGTTGACTGATAGTCCAGCAGTTTCCATGGGATGGTCTTGCCACTTGGGGTGGAATGGAAATGTAGGATGGAAGTAGGACTAGGGGAAGTTTGGTTTTGCAGAGTAAGAACCCAGGCGGGTTAGTTTCTTACACTGTTGCTCTCCTTCTCCCTGCACACATACTGGTCTGCTCCAGAAGGGCCATTTGCCCTTGAAGATCTAGCCTGCTAGCCCTTCAGGCTGTCAGCAGGCCTCTCCCCAGCAGCTCCCTCTGGAAACCTCCCTCTCAGCCTCAGTTGGACTGGTGGGCTTTTTGATTCAGCTTTTTCCTGAAGTGCTGTTTTTCAGACCATTCTTTTTCCTAAGATGTACTGACCACAGGCAAATGGTGCCTGCCATTTGCAAAGCCTGAAATGAGGAAGTGGGTGCAGGTGGTTTATTGGAGCAGGGTCCTAGGTAACAGAAGGGAGGGAAGAAGAGCCAACATGAGTGTGTGTGTGCCTGGACCTTTTGAGAACTCTATAGAAAGTCACCCAGAAGTGTTCGTGACAGGACAGGAGACTGGAGCATTCGTTCACTGGCTCCCATTCCCAGTTGGATTGAGGGCTGCCTCTGAAGGAATAGATTGCCCTGCCCTGGCAAGGGGTGAGGTTGAGTGAGTGCCCTTGAAACTGTGTGCCACGCCAGAGCTGAAACCAGAGTTGAGCCAGGAGGAAGCGACACAGGGCATCTGAGGCATATACTAAACCCATTTCTGACCCCAATCCCAGCCTAGGCTCCCAGAACCTGAGTTCAACCTGTAATTGCTTTCTGCCATTTAAGCAAAAGCCTCAGTCAGCCCTTCTCCCAGCCATCAGTTTACTGAGATTTTCCTAAGCCCAAAGGGAAGACCCTCTACATTCTAAGTATAGGTGAGCAGGTAGGAGTTTGGGTTTTGGAGGGAGGTGGGTGGGTGTTTTAATCTAGACCTTGCCTCTTCCTAATCACTATTGTGACACTGGAAATTAATTAAGAAAAAATTTAAGTGTCTGAAAAGTTATGACGTTTAAATTGTACTGTGCCAGAAACCTTATTTTGAGCTAAACAAACAAAATAAAATCCAGACTTTAAGAAAGGGTAAATAAGGGATTGATTACTTTCGTCACAAGTTCCTTCTGTTGATGAAAGGGTTAATATTCAGACTTTTAAGAACATCTTAACAGAGGTCAGTGCAATTCAAATAAAAAGTTAAATGTGCTTCAACAGTTTACAAATATTTAGTTAAGGAGCGGTTTTACCAACAAGCCATTTTCTGGTTAAGTAGGGTCTCTGGGAGTGTTTACACCTTCAGCACATAAGGAAAACAATTTCTTTGAAGGAGTTTATGAAACACCTCTCTTGTTTTTATTATGTTTGTGTTCCTCTTGTATTTCTTTCTATTTGCAGTACCCTCAAGTGCTTTGAAGTTTTGGGGACAGTAAGTGAAATTGATGGCTGCTTTTTGTCATCCATCTTCTGAGTTGGTATGTCTCTCTGTGTTCAGAAGTTCATTCCTCAGCCCTCAGGGGACACAATACAAAGTGCAGTGAGGTGATGGCAGTGTTTCTTGTGCACATTCCACATCTCCCCAGGCCCCATCTTCCCTTCTCTCTAGTAGATGGAGTCAATTGTGTGATCTCACCACTCAGAGCCTAGTAAAATCCATGTTACTGTTCTGTAATTATTTTCTTACTCTCTTTCTCTCTTTTCACCTATGGATATCAATTGTACCTCTCCTTGGGGTTTAACCAAGAAAGAATAGTTGACCTTAGCTTCTTAGCAAGTAGAGTGTGGACAGGCTGAGGCTTCCCTTGGCTGGCAGCATGGGCTCTGGAAGGGGAGTGGGTGGGTGACCACATCATCATGGCTACCCTTCCTGAGTGCTTCTTATTGGCTAGGTGGGGCTTAGGTAACTCACAGGTGCCCTCATTTACTCTTCACAGCAACTCCGTATCTGTTGCTTTAACAAACCACCCCCAAATGTAGTAGCTTCATACAACAACCACTTAACATTGCTCATGACTCGAGGAGCAGTTCTTCAGCTCTGGGCCTGACGTGGCTGCCCTTGGCTGGGCTTGCTCAGGCATCTGTGGTTAGCTGGCAGGTCAGCTGGGGCCCGCCTGTTGTCTGGGGCAGTGGGAGTGACAGAGCTCTGTGGCTGTCATCCTCCAGTAGGCTAGCCCAGGCTCTCCTGGCTTTGGCAGGGTTCCAAGAGAGTAGAAGTTCCAGGCCTCTGGAGATGAAGGTTGGAACAGGCACAGCATCACTTTTGCTACATTCTGTTCGCTGTTCCCTCTTCATCCTTAATTTGAGAATCCTACGGGGAGGAAGTGGAGCACACCTTTGTGAGGTTTTGAAAAGTGCACGGTAGGGAGCGAGAATCCACTGTTTCTAAAGAAAACTCTGTGGATGAAACTTCTATTCTGACACAGGGAGAGGAAAAGATTCCATCTGACTCTTTCTCGTGATGGAGAAAACCAAGTACAGGGTTGAGCTTACTGTTCTGGATCAATTTTCACAAATATTCAGCACAGAACTGTGCTTGGGAGAGGAGACTCACACCCCCTGTGAGACAGGAACTGTGTTAGGCACAGTCACACACATCATGTCAGGGAACACTCATGTGAACCCTGCAGAGTTGGAATGATCACCTCCATTTTACAGAGGTGAAAACTTAGAAAGATTGTGATTTCCTCCAAGTCACAAAGCTACTAAGTGGCAGCTCTGGGATTGGAACCCCATCTGTCTGATGACAAAGCTTCCCCTTTTGCCGTCCTGCTCACAGTTAAGGACAAGGCCTGGTTCTGACATCAAGGAACTGACAATCCTGTCAAGAAATAAATATTGCCCCCCCCCATAAATAGAAAACAATAAAAGATAACGTTGGAGAATGAGCTCACAAGTTTGGTTCATGTGGGAGGGTGTCTGCATCCTGGGCGAGTAGGGCTCTTGCCTGCACACTGAACAGAATCATTCTGGCTTCAGGATGTCCTCCAAGAGGGACTCTGAGGCCTGAACATTACAGATGGATTCCTTATTTCGGGAGTGACGATATAATCTATCAAACTGGGACACTTTGCAAACTTAAAGGGAGCATTATTAATAATTAGCCCCAGGAAAGCAGGCATAAATTGGGACTGTCCCAGGCAAATGGGATGCATGGTCACCCTATTTATGGCCAAAGTACAAGGAAAGCTTGGTGACTCTGCAGGCTCCCTGGAGTGGGCATAAGGGGCAAGACTTTGGCCTTGGAGCCGGGAGGGGTGGGCCCTATTCTACCCCCTTCTCCCCACTGTCTGACTCTGGGTCCTTGATTCCTCATCTGCATAGCAGCCGTAACGATGCCTACTGCATTAATTAAATATTGTTGTGTGACAAATTACCTCAAAACCTAGTAGCTTAAAACAACAACAAGCATTTATTAATTAAGCCTGACAGTGGGTCAGAAGTTTGGGGGTGGTTCTAGCTTGGGATCTCTCATGAGATTGCAGTCAGGATGTTGGCCAGGGCTGCAGTTGTCTAAAGGCTTGACTGGGGCTGGAGGACTTGTTTCCAAGGTGGCTTCTCACATGGCCAGCAGGTTGGTAGTTGTTGGCGGGCGGCCTCGGGTCTTCTCCACATGGGCTTGAGTGTCCTCACAACATGGTGGCTGACTTTCCCCAGAGTGAACCAGCTGAGAATGAGAACTAGGCAGAAGCTCACCTGTTTATGACCTTCTCTCAGAAGTCACATGGCTTCACTTCTGCCACATTCTGTTCTTTAGAAGCGAGTCACTAAGTCTGGCCCACATTTAAGGGGAGGCGAATTAGGCTCCACTTTTTGAAAGGAGTGGTGTCAAATACTTTGTGGACATATTTGAAAATGACTGTACCTATCCAGGATGAATGTTATAGACTTATAAGTTAGGTACTGTATGTAAAGTGCCTGCAACAGTATCTGGCACTCATTAAAAACAGAAAGAATCTCTTGGCCCTCCGGGGTCCAGCAACAGCATTCCCAAATGCCGATAGACAAGGACAGGGTTTGATGTCAGTAAGCCTGAGCACCCCTGCCAGATATGGATGAACCCAAGTCACCTTTACAATTGAGGGCCTGAGGAAATTAGGTAAGCTCTGAGGCTTCTTCAGATGTAGGTCATTCCTCTGTGGGGTCCGAGTGGCCAGAGGATTCCGCCTCAGTTTGGACTTTCATGAATGTCCTCCTAAAACCCTCTGATGAGCACTCCCAATCCCCCTTTGGTGCTTGGAGCCATCATGGCTGAGTCTCCTTCCCACTCAGGGGGACTGGGCCCCAGAACTGTAGCCCCGAGGCCTACTCTGTGGGCTGTTCTCCTGCCTACCTTCCACTAGGCCCTTTCAAGGGCTTTTATTTATTTTGCTTCTCAGAACACCGTGAGATAGGTACTTGTACCTGTTTTAATCCTTTTTGTGGCAAGCAATAGAAAATTCAACCCGAGTTGGCTTGGATGAAAAGAGAATTTATTGTTTTGCAAACTGAAAAAACCTAGGGTTGGCTTCAGCCACAGCTTGTTGGGCCTCAGAAAGTGGCCCCAGTGTCTCTTTCTCCATCTGTCAGCTTCTCTTTCTTGTTTTGGCTCCATTCTCAGACAGGCTGTCCCCTTAGTGAGGCAAAATGGCTGCCAAGCCACAGTAAATGAGTAATCTCATTTCACAAAAGTTTCATTGAGTCTCATTGGTCTAATTGGCTTAAGTATGGGTCACATGCCCCGCCTCTTAGGGGAAGGAGAGTGAGGTGGAGCGCCACCCAAAACTAATGGGCTGAGAGTGGGGAGGAGATGGCTCCCCAGAGGGAATTTGTGGTGGATCATCAGAAACCTAGGTGGATGTGGGTGGCAGGAAACAAATGTCTGCTATAGCCTTGTTATCCCCATTTACCAGTACAGAAATTGGGCTCAGAGCAGGCAAGTAACTTGGCCAAAGTCTCAGAGCCAATAGTAGTTGAGGGATCCTACTCCTCCTGCCCTGCTCATGTGGATGAAGGAAGAGTCCTCTCCACCTCAGCCCTGACTCCCAAGTGCTCTGTGGCCATCTTAAATGTCCACTTATAACTCTAGGACATGACCAATGGCTCTAGAAGTGACTGAGTTAAAACACCATTGGCTGGAGATAGTGGCATGGGATGATGACTCGCAGACGGGAGTGGATGGAATTTCTTGTTAGGAAAACCCCTTCTCAGAAACCCCTGAAGGAACTCAGGCCCCTAGACAACACAAGTGGGAGCTTTGATTGTCTCGAAGTTCATGTGACTTCTCCTTTCACCTTTTAGCACTGCCAAATTGTAAGATTTAAACACAGAATTCTTTTCCCACATGTCATTTTTCGGCAGTTAAAAATTCATCTGCTGAGGAGATGCAGAGTTGGCGTTCACAACAGAGAGGCCTCCCTCCTCCACAGCCCCTCCTCTAGAAGGTTCCAGCTGAAGGGATTGCTTTTCATCTCCAAATACAGAGGAGGGCAGTGGATTGAGCCACAGATGGAGGAGGGAGGAGGGCCTCAAATTAAGAAGACAAGAAACAAGCTCTCTCCCCAAATAAGCAGAAAGCCTGAGCTGTGAAACCAAGATTGTTGGCACTGGGAGGGGGACGGGGGGTGCTTCCACACTCCCTCGTGAGGTCATTGGAACAGGGCAGGAAATCTGAACCTCGTGCCAAAGAAAGCTCTCTTTGCTCTTTATAAAAAGCCTATTGAGCTTGCTTCACAGGGGAGCTGCTGGTTGGGACTCACAGATGGGCACACTGGCTGCCAGCAAGGGCTCTCCTGGCTATTTCCAAAGGCCTGGGGCCACTCCATTTGCGGTCACACTGCTGTTTCTATCTGGGCTGAGGATGAGCTGTGGAGCCTCCAGGTGGAGGAGACACCATCCGACCTTTTCATTTCTGGTTGGGAAACCCCACATAGACCAGATTCTGTTTTGTGGCTTAAAATGCTGCATGTGAAATGTTTCCTTCCCTGGCAGAAACACCATATTGGGTCACAGGCCTCTCTATGCAGCCTGCTCAGTGCCAGTTATATCTGAGGCAGGAGGTCCACCATCCAGGTGGTCACAGGGACACAGCCTGGGGTAGAGGAAATGCGGGGGCTATGGGGCTAAACTGATCTGGCTTTGAATCTCACTTCAGCCGCTTAATAGCTATGCACATTTTGGCAAATTGCTCAACTTCTCAGAGCCTCATTTTCCTTATCTGTAAAGTGGGGTTTATGAGACCTATGTTACAGTGTCAGGATTAAATAAGATGGTACTTCAAGGGCCAGACACCAGAAGGCACTCTAAATGTTTGTCCGTTCTCTCCTCCCTCTTCCTTTCCTCTTCAGCATTTCCTTACCACAGCACCATTATAAAGGTAATTTGCTAGGTTCATATTTTAGAGGGGGAGTTGGAGGCAACCTGGAGAAAGGTGACATCAGGCTGTCACAGTGACAGTGGGTGGCCTGTGAAGGGTTCCCTTGGACATCAGCAGCAGGGGGCCCTGCGGACTTCCCAGCATCCCCAGAAGGGGCCTCTCAGATGTCCACTGGCTCAGCAGACCAAGTCCTACTCTCTTGTGAGACTGTCCTTCATTGTGGATCCTATCTGAGACCAGTGTTTCTAAGAATCTAGATCAGTGCCACTCTAAGTGTGGTTTCCTGACACCAGTGCCCGCATCACCCAGGACCTCATTAGAAAAGCACATTCCTGGGCCCCTCCCCAGACCTGCTGAATCAGAAACTCTGGGGGTGAGTCCCAGCAATGTGCATTTTAACATACCTCCATGGGGCTCTGACGCACGGCAGAGTTTGAGACCCGCTGTGCTAGGCAGGTTATTGCAGAGCAAAGGAAAGAAAACCTGCTGTGCCCCATGTACCCTGAAGGCCCCTTTGCAGACTGGCTTCTGTGAGGCAGTCTGGGCTCTGGGGTTAGACTGCCGGACTGGAGTTCTAGCTCTACCATGTAGCTGCTGTGTGACCTTGGACGAGTCCCAACCCCCTCTCTGGGCCTCTGTATCCTCAGCTGCAAAATGGATGATTAATACTTATGCCTTAGGGTTGTTGAGAAGCATAAATGGGTTTATCCTAACAAAGTGCTTAGAGCTCAAAGTTCATTACCCATTAGCTCTGTGTTAGTTTTCAAGCAGCCCAGCCAGGGTGAGGATCTTATTCTGGGGGTAGCTTTTAACAGCCTAAGGATTTGCCAGCAACTGTAGGTTGCAGAGCAAGGAAAACACTTCAAAAGTCCCTCTATAGAGCCTAATAGCAACAACCACCACCATGGCAGCAGCCACCATAGTAACTCATTAGGTCCTTATAGCAAGCTTGTGGGGTAGGAATTACTCTCTGTATTTTTACAGGGAGGTACTTAAGGCACCACTTGGTAAGTGGTAGAACTAAGATGTGAACCCAAGTCAGTTTGAAAAAAATCGTGCAATCACAAGTCGAGAAGTTTCCAGGGTCCCAGTTCCTTACCCTGGGAAACTCTGTAAAGATACGAGTGGTTTTAACCTGCTGCTCAGGGCACTTGCCTGGAGCCTGGACATTGTGGGAGGCGTCCTTCCCAAAGTGGACACAGAGAAAATGCTTAGGATAATTAAATGAGTCCATGTTTAAGAGGCACTTAAGTAGATTAAAATCAATATGTGAATCATGTAAGTCTGCACAGCCGTTTTAGCTGGCATCCTTAATGTTTGGCAGGTGAAATTCTTTGTTTTAAAATATCCTGCTTTGCTTGCAACTGGCAGTTGCAGTGAAGCAGCTCTGCCCTGCATCATGCATTAGAGAGGATGAGAGGTTTCCAAGACCTGGGAGGCCATTTGCTCAAAGCCTGAAATGCTCCTGCTGATGCCAGGTTGGCGTCCCCCTACCCGAGGCACAGAGAGAGGAGGGAAGCAGGATGTTGCTAGAGTGGTCTCTTTCTCACTCTCTCAGTCTGAGTTCCCTAGATTGAAATCCTGAGACGAGACAGCATATAAAAGTAATTTATTAGGAATTGTTCCCAGGAGAAACCACTAGGGGAATGGGGAAGGAGGCCAAGCAAAGGTATGATATCAAAGTCCTCAAGAAGGAAAAAGAATGTTGGTAACTTGGGCACAATCCAGAGTGTCCCAGTCATGGACAAGGGAGCCTGGTTACAGCTTCCCCCAAGGGGATGTGAATGTCCAAGCCCTTCTCTCTCTCCATATTCACAGGAAAAGAGGGTTCCAGCAGCTGAGGACCCTCCTCCAACCAAAGCCACACAGATGCCAGTGGCTGGAAGTCAGTGTGCATGGCGGCACATGGTGAAGAGACTCGTGGGGATATAGATGGAGGGCCGCCAGTGTTGTGTGCTCATCCTTCCCACACCCTGCTGTGAGGGAGATGGTGTGTGGTCAGTCTAGCCATCTGAAGCGGAACTAAAAAGCAACGTGGACAGCAAGACAAGTGAAAGCATTTTCAGAGGGAGACTAAAGAATGAGCAAAACTGTCCTGTGGGGGACAGACACCTAGAAAATGACAGATGGAGACACAGAAAATGCTGATCAATCAATTACTTCTACAAGGTCAGGACATGGGAAGTCATAGATAAGCCATTCCATTCATCTCCCCCCACAACTAAGCCAGCTTCTGACACAATCTTAAATTTAGTATATTCCAACAAGTTCAGAACAGATATACTGGGGCTCAGGCAATCTCATGAACCTGCAACTCATCCTTTTTTTTTTTAAAGAACCAGGAAAAATCATGAACTTTCCACAAACAACTCTAGTGAGATTGAATTTAAAACCTAGCCATTAAAACAACTAAAAGCAACTCTTACTCTTTGTGTAAGTCATTTTAAACAACTGGCCGATTGACTGCAAATGTTGAAACTAAATATAGAGAAAACCAAATATAATCCTAGAAAACAAAGCCCATCTCCTTCTATTCCTGAAAATACAAAAAGGACACATAACTTTAACATTTAGATATGTTAGTGGGTCCTTCATAATTCAGTGTTGTAAAATTGGCTTGCAGTTGTTCTAATTGTGTACTGATCCTCAAAGTTCTTGGCATCAGGCTTTTCCTTGACATGTTCACAATCTGAACATCCTAAGAATCAGCCTGTGCTCCCTTCTCTGTCCTCCTCGTGGGCGTTTCCTAAAGCTTGTGCCCTCAACTGCTATATGTTAGATCAGCTGCCAAGGCACTTCCTCTGTGTCTGGTATTTACCAGAAAAGCTTGCTTAGGACAGGGGTATACCAGTGTACTTCCATGCCTGGCCCATGAGATTAGTCCAATAATATCTGTTGACTAAAGTAATACCAGAGCACAAGTCCTCCACTTACTACAGAGAACTGTTCTCAGCCTTTTAGTCTGCTAGATACAGTTCTGCATAAGAGGACCCTCAGCTAGATCTTGCTGTTTTATGAATGGTATTTTTTTGTTATTGTCATTAGTAATAGCTTTTGACCTATGTATTCAAATGATGAACTAAATTTTCCCACTAAAGTCAGCACTGATATGACTCTCTGGTATATCACTCTGTCCAGTCTTGGATTCCATAGTTTAAATAACTTGTAGATTTTTTAGTTACTTGAAAGGTAAAGCAATAGTAATAATAATGAGTTGTGAAATAGGACTCATGGGGGTGAGGTTGGGGGAAGTTAACTTCTCTTGTAAAGGGAGATGGATTTCAGCCCTTTGTGTGCACCTCGCCCAAGCCCTCATCACACAGGAGTATACAGGAGTCTTTCCTCAAACAGCTTGGTCCTTCTCCCTCCTCCCAGACTGCGAACAGCCCCCTGGAGACAGCCGGGACTGTATTATAAAGGTATGTGGCCCAATGAAGGACATCGAGGCCACTCAATAAATAATTATTAAGGAGGGAATGAACAAAGGAATGTAAGATGTAACAGAAAACATACGTGTCTCATACATAAGAATTATGCTATAGAAGCTGTTTACCATTTGAGGCAAAATAAGAAACACTTGTTGAATGAATGGATGGGCTTCCTCGGGGACAGCAGCGTGCGGGCACCCACGTTGGAGCTGCCCTTGGTCTCTAGAGTTCATCTCTCTGAATCACTGCCCTGGGGGCATGGTGGGGAGGGCACAAGTCTGCGAGGCTCCACTAGACTCAGAGAGAGCTATAGTGATAGGTATTCTGTCCTCACCAGAGTTAGAACTCCAGGGAAAGCACTTTTTGTTCCAGTCTGGGTCTCAATCTCTTAACCTCCAATATGGCGGCAACTGTCCTAGCCTTTGAGGCCAGTGTTTCAAAGGCTGGTACAGAACACGTGCTTCAGGTGATTCAGAATCCGGATTTCCTGACCACACTTCTGCTCTAAAGAATCCCACTCTGGAGGGTGGGGCCTGCAATCTACATCTTTAACTGAGATTTTAATGTAACCTAACTTTTGAGGGTTATTAACCTGGGTGCACATTGGAACCACCTAGGGAGCTTTCAGCAAATGCTTGCCCGTGCTGGGTGCTCTGATTCAGTGGGTCCCACAGTGGGGCTTCCATCTGGGTCTTTTTCACAAAGCTCTCCACACAGACCTTATAGTCTTTCTAGCACCGTTATATAAATTGGAGAGAAGTGTACCCTCTGGTGGTGCACAGCCTCTTGCCAGGGTGCAGGGCATGGTGAGAGCAGTGTGGGCTAGATTTCAGTCCCTCTCCTCTCAGCTAGCTCTCTTGTGCAGTGAACAGCCTACACAGCTGTGCTTAGTATCTCTGGCTCCCAGGTGGTTCCAGTGCACACCCCAGTTAGGAATCAGTGAAGGGTGTTGGTTGTTAATAACCTTTAAAGGCTTTTGAGCAAAAATGAACACAGTAGTATTCATTTAACATTCCAGTTAACATTCACCTGGAGCAGCCTGTAGAACAGATAAGGGGACAGCTGAGAGCAGAGTGTACACCAAGAGGCTGTTTTGCTCTGGTCTTGGTGGGAGGAGATTGGAGCTGATCTGTTGTGCAGCAAGGAAAGAGAAAGGAAGGAGGGATCATCCTAAAAGAGGATGCCAGTTCTTTAGGGAGAGTTCTGAGATGTGTCCAGAAGTAGCAAAGTGGATGTGCCAACTAGAAGGAAGAGATTAGTGAGCAGCTGCTCCGTGAGACAGGGCTCCATTAGCCCACAGCATGCTCCATGGAGACATGCTCTAGGGGTGCTGGACTGGGGAGAGGTCCTCTCAGGCCCGTCTCTTCATCTGTGGCCAAGGGAAGTTCATCAGTAGCTGCCTCCAGCCTCTGTTCTCAGTCCACAGCTTTGCCACCCCGATTGCTTGTGGAGAGGGCAGAGGATGGGAAAAGATACTGTCAATGCCCTCTCATTTTCTCTCCACCACCCTGGAGACCACCTGTGACAATTGCTCTGTGGGCTGAGGCCCGTCTGTGTCTCTCTGCCTGGGGGCTTTCTTGGCTACAGGGGTGTGCTGCACTCAGGCACCAAGGGGGCTGGAAACACAAGATAGTCAATGTCCCTGGAAAAACTCTCAACCAAGGAGAGGCAGGTTTTGAAGGCTAGATGCCCCAGCCTTCTCTCTTGTTGGTGGCACACTTCCCCACTCCCTCACGGAGCACCCCCAGGTCACCTCCCAAACAAACTACTTGTACCCTAATCCTTGTCCCAGAGTCTGCTTGTGGGGCAACTCAGATAAGGGGCATGCGAATGGGTAGGTCTCCAGCTCCAGAAAAGTGTGTCCTCACACAGACAATAGCCCTCAAATAGCATCAACAGTGTACACATTTTTCTGGAGGACAGAGAGCATGAGGGAGGTGGTCTCCATGGGTTGATGTCATGTTTCCTGAGTGGGTAGGCTCAGTAATATAGAGCAGTGCTTCTCAAATGGTCATGTTCTCAGAGGTTACCTGGAAATCTTGTTAAAATACAGATTCTAATTCAGCAGGTCTGGGATGAAACCTGAGAATCTGCATTTCTAACAAGCTCCCATGTGATGCTGATGGTCCAAGGACCACACTTTGAGTAGCAAGGCCCTAAGCAGCAAGATTCTTTGCAAATGAGTTTTAAGTGGGCAGAAGTATAAGAGAATTTGTAGGTGGGATGGAACTCCTCTCTGTAAGTAGATTTCTAATATCAAGATTCCTGGCCAGGATTTTAATAAGTACCCCTCAAACACTTGACTCCTACAAAACCTTTTCATCCAAATACCACCCATAAATTGTTTTTATGCCATGATGTTAAATTCTTTCCTATCATTTCAGGAGAGGTCCCCACCTTGTTTTTTCAGTCAGCCTGTAGGGAAAAGGAAAGGAGTGATAGAAAATCAAAATAATTTGATTCGTGAGATGGAATTCAACTTTGAATTCTTAGTTTGTTGATCAAGAGTTTGCAGGCTCTGGGAAATATCTTTTTTAATCTAAGAAGAGAAACCAATTTTTAAAAATCTAAGAATAGGTCATTTGCCTCTACAGTAGTCTCCCCTTATCTGCAGTTTTGCTTTCTATGGTTTCAGTTACCCATAGTCAATTGTTGTCCAAAAATATTAAATGGAAAACACCAGGAATAAACAATTCATAAGTTTTAAATTGCATACCATTCTGAGTAGCGTGATGAATTCTCGCTCCATCCCACTCCATCCTGTCTGGGACGTGAATCATCCCTTTGTCCAGCATATCCATGCTGTCTCCACTACTGCCTGTTAGTCACTTAGTGGCTGTCTAGGTTGTCAGATCTATTGTCACGATATTGCAGTGCTTATGTTCAAGTAACCCTTATTTTACTTAATAATGGCCCCAAAGTGCAAGAGTAGTGATGCTGGCAATTCGGATATGCCAAAGAGAAGCCATAAAGTACTTCCTTTAAGTGAAAAGGTGAAAATTCTCTACTTAATAAGAAAAAAAATCGTATGCTGGGGTTGCTAAGATCTACAGTAATAAACGAATCTTCTATCCGTGAAATTGTGAAGAAGAAAAGATATTCATGCTAGTTTTGCTGTCACAACTCAAATATTTATGTGTAGGAAAAAACATTGTATATATAGGGTTCAGTACTATCCATGGTTTCAGGCATCCACTGGGGGTCTTGGAACATATCCCCCATACATAAGGGGGGGCTACTGTAATTTAAAAGGAAGAGGGGCCGGCCCCGTGGCTTAGTGGTTAAGTGCGTGCGCTCCGCTACTGGCGGCCCGGGTTCGGATCCCGGGTGCGCACCGACACACCGCTTCTCCAGCCATGCTGAGGCCATGTCCCACATACAGCAACTAGAAGGATGTGCAACTATGACACAACTATCTACTGGGGCTTTGGGGGCGGAAAAAAAAAAAAAAAGGAAGAGGATTGGCAATAGATGTTAGCTCAGAGCCAGTTTTCCTCAGCAAAAAGAGGAAGATTAGCACGGATGTTAGTTCAGGGCTGATCTTCCTCAGAAAAAAACAAAAAATTTTTTTAAATAAAAAATAAAAGGAAGAAAAACTTCCTGGATGAAAATCAAATACTTTAATTTCTTCTTAAGCCTTAGAAGGTATGGCTTGCTGTTCTTTTCACTGTGGGCTTTTCAGGTAGGGCTGCTTGAGTTCTTTTTATTTATTTGTTTAGATTCTCGAGTTCATATTCCTGTGGTCCCAAAGTGGACAGTCACCAGCATTTGGGGAAGTGTTTTTGTTTTCACTTTGGGAAAATGTAAAGATTAGCTCTAAACAGGGTTGATGTAATGCACCAAGGAGGGACATGTTACAGGAACAAGACAGCTTACTCAAGTCATTTCTAATTCGTATTGGTTTTTAAAATATATCATTTTTTCCTCATTTTAAATGAGTAAAAGCACTTTTTTTTCTACGGACCAAGAGAATTGTTTGAGAGGAGACTCCTCTGTCTCCACTTGGATCAGTTAATTGCGCCTCATGGGACAGCTGATCTCCGACGGCCTGGGATTGGTATGGGGTTGTTTAAAGTGCACTCTCCAAATTCTCATCCTTAGCTTCAGAGGGGAATTTTGCTTTAACAGTTATGTGGTTCATCTGTCTCGAACATTTGTGCTAACGATAACTCCGCGTGCTTCACTTTTTTCAAGCTTGGAAAGAACAAACACAGAATAGTCTGGGCCTTCGCTTCCAAATGGCGGTTTTGATGAAATTTAAGAAAGAAACTTGCTTTGTAGTGCTTTCTTTGCCCGGCTCTTCCAAATCCCCCACGTGTGTGGGTAAACACTTCTGGTTCCCTCGGACTCTTCAGTTGCCAGCTCCTGTCTGTCAGAGGTCTGTAATCAATCATTGCCTCAGCCTTGCCAGGCCACCAGCCATACTTGGCATCCCAAGTATGGTACTGGAGTCACCGTATGCTCCAGGTTCCTTAAATGCTACTTTTAGTTCATTGGGTTGTGCTCCCCACCTCTTCAGTCTCAGTTTCCATGGATTCTTTGGAGTTGGGGGGTGGGGGAAGATCCTTGTCTATTCCTTGTTGGGTGTTTCCCACCCTGAGCTCCCTCTGATCCATTCTTATATTGCCAGCTAGGAAACCCTGGGCAAGTGATATAACTTCTCTGTGTTCTGATTTTCTCCTTATAAATGGGCATAAAAAGAGAAGCTACTGTACAGAGGAGCTGCCTGGTGTGTAGTAAGCCATTGCTGAGTAGAGGCCATCTGTATACTCCATCTTGATAACCATCAGCACTAGCAGGCCAGCAATAGTCCTATAAGGCAGGTGTTATGACTTCATTTCACAGGTATGAAAAATGGAGGCTCATAGAAAGGATAGTTAATTTGCCTGATGACACAGCTGTTGTATATCTGAGCCAATAATCAAAGTTGGGACACTAATGCCACAGCTTGTGTACTTTCTATGCTGCAAGCTCATGTGCTTTTCTTTATGGGTAGGAATTTCATGGGCCCTGTCCCAAAGGATTCCCCTCTGGGAATAAGACTTCTTTCTGGTGAGGCTCACGCTCACTCATCTTGAGTGGGGCCAATAAAGTATTTCCTAGGGATAAATTTTCTGTTAACTCATTGGGCCAGGTTATTGGAACCTCTGCTCACTTCTGACTCTTCAGTTGATTAGGGAATTTAGGATAAAACGCTTTCAAAATTTACCTGAATTCTGTATTAACTGAGTTAATACGGAGGCCTCTCTGACCAGCTCACAGGGATCACACTCCGTGTGCCTGGAAGAAGGAAGGGGTCTTAGATGAACACCAAACTGCCAGACTGGCAGCCAGACATGAAGACATGAGGGTCATCTTCAGTTTGACAAACATGTGTGGAAGCTGGAAAATGGGAAGTCAAATTTCAAACTCACCCTGGCACTGAGCATAAGCCCGTTACCAGACTTGACCGATTTGCTGCTCCCAAGAGCACTGCGTGGGTGGTCAGATTAAAGCACCACTCCCGAAGGAAGTCAAATGCTTGTGTGACCAAGAGGAAGGAGCCCGAAGGCCAGGGAGACTTGCTAACTTCATTATCTGATTCTTCCTGCCAACCACCACCATTACAAACAGGGCTGGAAGTTGGCTCCCCTGGCGGAGCTCAGGGGGCTGGGACAGCCGAGGTATGTCTGGAAAAGAGAGGGACTTTGCCAAGGCAAGCAGCTCCCATTCCAGGCAGACCAGCAAATGAGCTGCTGCTTGCAGTCCCTTCATCCCAATCCCCGATGAGCCAAGGCCCGTTTGTGTAATAGTGCAAACTCAGGAGCTACTAAGAGCTAGGCTCGGTGCCAGGCCCTGAGAATGCACAGGTGAATGTGCACAGACCAAGTATGCTGTTCATCATTCTGTTTGAAAAAATGTTAATTGATGTTTTCCTGATCCTGAGAGTAATGTGTATCGGTAAAAAATGGAGAAAATTTTAATTGAATCCCTCATAATCTCCAGGGAGAAACCCTGAAAGCATTTTATGGTATTGCCTGCCCTTGTTGGCCAAGGAAAAGTAGGACTGGGAAAAAAGCCAGTTATGTGAATCTTTTTAAAATAGGATCCAAAATCTCGTAGTAAAAATATTTTTAAAGTTTTGATTGGGACTTGAAAAATGAAACTAAAATTTATGAAAATGAGTGTATGTTATCCTACATTGAACAGCTCCTGTAACATTGTAATTATAATAATCAAGGATATCTTAGACCCACTGCAAAAGCTTATTTATTTTAAATAAAATATTTTAAATAAAAACACTTTATTAGTGTTTTTAAAATAACAGTGCATTAATTTCTGAAACAAAAGAAGGAATCGAGTGCTGGATGGGCAGCTTTTGAATGTGAGGAATTGCCCTACTGTATCATAAGGTAACATTCTTTGCTTCATATTTTGCCTTTTGTTTTTTAAGCACAATAACAAAAGGGTCGTTTTTTACACTGGCATATTTTCCCAAGGACTTCTCTTGATCTTCTTAATTTAAATCCTTATCTTCTGAAGTAGCTTAAAGTGCTATCATCCAGGCTGATTTTGACTACTTCAACAGTTAGCTGATCTAACACTGCCAGATCCAGATTTATCAGTGTCTGTCAGTGGTTTGAGCAGTTTTCCAACATCACTTTCATTGATTTCATGAAAGCCTCATCTTTTGCAGCAAGATTTTAGTTTCACTCTGTAGTAGATGTGCACTATATTCGAATAGGATAATCAGATGGCTACACTGTCTGGCAGTCAGGAACCGAGGATAGACAGTTTGTTCCCCCATCTGCGTTCCCATTCACTGAGAGCTGTTGATCATAAGTCTTGCAACAATGCTAGAGTAAAGGTCTCCAAGCTAAAGTCAGCATAAGCAATGATTGGGACATGAAAGGAACCAGAACCCAGGAGAACCCTGGTCTGTGGAATCTCTCCTATGTGCCTCCTGGTGGGTACCAAATGCCTAGCAGAGGTAATAAACAATACCCGCCCCCACAACCCGCCCCGGCCCAGAGCTCTATCCCTGATGTTGTCTAAAGCCAGGGGATGACTGAATTGAGCCACATCTCCCCAGAATTCATTTTTTAAAGCTTCACTGGCTCTTTCTGTGCCTGCCTGCCTACCCAGGGGATACGTGTCTCTATAATGACCCTGTATTTTTAACATTGTGCCTGGGCATGATCTGAAACCAGACAAAGAGGTGGTGACATGACTTTGAGGTAACCCCCTGATTGGGGAGCTATGCAGATTTCATAAACTGCAGTTAGGAAAGTTTTCTCTGCGTAGTATGGATTTAAACAGGATTTAGTAGCATGAGAGTGTTCCCCTTGTTCTTCTTCCGTTGCCTCTCCCCATCTGGGAACAAATGCCCGGTACTTTCCAGTGGCTCTCAGTGCCAGGAGCCTCATCTGTAGAGTACTGTCTGAGGTCAGGTTCACCAGAAGCAGAACCTGAGATGGGGATTCCTGTGCAAGTGAATTATTAGGGAAATGCTCTTGGGAGAAGAGGAGTGAAGGCAGCCAAACAGGGATGTGCTGTCAGCTGGAATCTGCTTCAGCCTAATCCCATGGAGGCTCTGGAACATGAGTTGTACAACAGAGCAGGTCTCATCTTGAGACAAAGGTCAAACATAGGCTGCAGAATGCTTGTGGGAGAGGGTGTTGTAACCTCCAGGCAAAGCTGCTCCCATTCAGCCGGGGGCTGTTGACCCCATTTGTACAGGGGTTCTGGCTGGAGCACCAACACCATCCACACCGGGAGTCAGTGTTTGCCAAAGCCCATGCTCTGAGAGGCCTCTTCATCTCACAGCTGTAGTAGGAGAGTAGGCTGTAGAATTAAAGCCTTTAGGTCAAGCGGGCTTAAATAGCCACGGGAGGGCTGTATTGGTGCTGACAGGCGCCAGAAGGGTGATCCATGACATCCCTCCCTATAGCACCATCCAGGAGCGCATGAGTCAGGAAGCGTATGCTGAGCTCTCTCTTTCCTAGAGATGTCTTTGGTTTTCACTCTTTTTGCTTATCCCCACCAATATCCAACCAGAATTTTGTAATTTCTATTAGACTGAGTAGGGTAGAAGAGAGACTTGGAATAAATGTTATTTTTAGCATTTTGGAATTAACAAAAATAAGATAACTCAGCAGCTCTTGAATAATCAAAAGCAGTCTTAGGCCAAAGCTAAGTAAACTGAGGTCCCCTCAAGTTCCAGAGTAAATTTTTGAAGCCACAGTCATTCCTTCACACACATGCAAAAACTGAGTAAGTCTTTGGGGCGACAAATCTTTACTTGAAGAACAGGTAGGCCTTTGACTTAAATTGAAAACCTCTCTCCTGGTTTGAGAGGGATTTCCAGTGAGATACTGAGCTTTGCAAAAGGAGTTCAGAACTGGGTTGAGTAATCATGTGATTTATATATATGTTGGGATGCTCTTGAGAGTAGTTACACCAGGGAAACCAAGAGCTAAGGTCACCCTAGGCTTGGGCTCACTGCCTCTGATGCCCACAGGCCGCCTAGCTAGGATTTAGAGTAGGTTCTACTGGGGCCAATTATGGACAAGGCTTCTAGGGGGAGGAATATGAGGAGGAGAATGGTGACAAGAGGCCATCCTCAGTGAATCATTAGGAACAATCTTTGGGACATGCAGGTCTTGAGACAGCATTTAAGAAATTATTCTCTCATTTTCCTTATTGAAATTGCCAATGCATGTCCTCTGGGTTCCAAGAGCAGCCCCTCACCTGCCATGTAAATGTCTGTTTCTCTGCTGGGAGGTCTCCACCTTCTAAGCTATGTGCTCTTCAAGGACAGGGACTAACGTCTTTCAGACCTGTTCCCTCAGCACTGATCACGGTAGGTGATAGGATGACTCAGCTACCCAGTGGTTGCTCAGGGTCCATTCCGAATCCTGCACCGTTTCCATATTGTGTATGTGAACTTACCACCCGTGAGGGTTTGGGGGCAAGATGGATGAAGAAAACCTGGGAGGGAGGACTGAGGAAAGGTGTTCCTGAGAGTGGGAACAATTTAAGCAGATGCATGGAAATGATACCAGGCAAAGGGTGTTTGTGGAATAGTAATGTATGTGCTCAGTGGGTCAGGGGGGCAATAGCAGAAAAGGATGGGCCAAAATGGATGCCAACATTAGGATTTTGAGTTTTATTCTGTTTCTAGTGGAGAGAGGCATGTTTTAAGAAGGTTCCATTCCTGTAGAATGAACCAAAGAAAGGGAAGCTCATAGCAGTGGCTCCCAAATATCATTGCACAGCAGAATCACTTTCTCATATACCATTTATTGAAAATGCTCATCCCAGACTCCACAGTCTCTGAGTCTGCTCAAAGACTACTCAGTTGTCTACTCAGAGGCAACTGGGGTGTGACCCAGGAATCTATATTTTTAAAGATGCTCCCAAACTGACTCTAATGCAGAGGGTCCTGAGTCCATGTGAGGAACACTGGCTAAGGTCATGGAGAACCCTTAGAAAACTTAAATCACTGAGATCAGTCATTTCTGAGATAGGATGCTGAAAAGATAAACTAGAATTTCCTTTTATATATTCTGTCTCCTATCTTTTGTTTTATTTGTGTTGTGCGGGGATTTTTGTTTTGTTGCTATTTTCTAAGTAAAGTTTTATTGATGTTGAACAAAGAGACAAAAGCAATCAAATTATTAAGTGCTCAGCTCCGTGAATTTTCACAATGATCACACCTGAGAACATTCCCATCACCCGAGGAGCCCCCTTTCATTTACTACTTCCTTGACTTCTAACCCCATGGATTCATTATCTCTTGTCATATCTATTTTTTGTATGTTTGATAATGTTCATAATATATCAATATAGTAGTATATGTATATAATTTATAACTAGGTGTATTGTGGTAAGTGCTGATATTTTTTTCCTGATTGGACACATGATAAAAGAAAATTCATTCCACCTGTCTAAAGGACTGAAACTGTTGGCCTGAGCTGAGCTGTGAGTCTTGGAAATTGGAGAAGAGAGCATGGGCAGCATTTCAGAGCTGGAATCCACATGAATTGGTTCCTTTTGGCTGCAGTCTTGTTGCTGGCTGTGCTCATTCCCTCTAGAAATTGAGGGCCATGGAAGGAGAAAGGAGATAGGTTTTAGAGTCAGCCAAGAATGACCTTGGTGAAGTCACATGACCTCGCTGAACTTCAGTGTCCTGTCTTCTAGACACTCAGCAGGTGCTAGTTCTGTTCTGTACCTTCTCCTCTAAAATCTGCACGCACACTGTCTTCCCTTGGAAGTCTTGATTTGGCTTCAGTGACTCGGAGGGGCCCCATGGGTTATGAAGAGCTTCCTGGCTTTCCTTTGACCTTGGCTGTAAACCAAGTGAAAAGACAGCAGCTCCCCACAGCCCCTCTCCTGGTTCTCTCGTGCGGCTGAATGTAGAGTCCAGCCCAGGCCAGCTACACTGGGAACCCTCTGCTGCTTTCACACCCACCCTTTACCCTGGGATGCTTGTGGGGGGGCAACTCAACCCTTACCGCTTCAGGCTGCAGAAAATCCCTGTAGTTTCTTCGGTGTGATTTTCTTAGAGTTTGTTTTTCCTAAACTGGCAAGATCTTGAAAGGCAGGATTAGGGTGTGGGCTCAGGAGACAGGGGCCAGAAAGATGACTTGGTTGCCTTTTAATCCAAACCTTAGGAAGCGTCCAGCTCACATGTGGTCTGGCCCCGTTCACCAGGAGATCGCTGGGGTTCAGAGCCAAAGTGTTAGTTAAGAATGAAGAGTGGTTTTATCCTCTGCACCCAGGGAACCCATGGGAAGGGTGGACAGCCAGAGCAGGACTGGGACTTGTGCTGGTCAGAAGCTCCTCATCCCACCACAGCCAGCAGTGGCTGTTGTCTGAGAACTGCCTTAAAGAAGGACCATATCTCCTGAAGTTGTGATTTGCCTCCTGAGGCCACTTCCACACATCTGTCTTCGTGCAGCCAGCCCATCTGTTGATACTTTTTCTCTTTCAGGAGGAAATGGGCATTTCCTGTGAACTGCTGGAATCGGACTTCCTCAAATGCAGTGTGGGATTTCCTTTCATGAGGTCAAAGTCAAAGGTAAGGGGCAGAGACGGGGCATTTCCTTAGCAGTAGGCCCCTTCCCACCAGCCTCTGACTCTGCCAACTGCCTCCCCAGAAGCTTCCTCGCACACCCCTGCCTCCTGCAGCAGCTGGGGTGCCCAGCGAAGCCCTACCTGGGGATGGCCATGCTCCTGTCCATGGCAGTCTGCTCCAAGTATATTCCAGAGGGGCCGTGGTCACATGGTCTTCTCTCTGATCCATGCGATGTACCCCAAATGTGAGAGACATACCCTGGCCTTAGCACTTTGCACTTTGGCAAGCAGCATCTTTTTTTTTTTTTTTTTGTGAGGAAGATCAGCCCTGAGCTAACATCCGTGCTAATCCTCCTCGTTTTGCTGAGGAAGACCAGCTCTGAGCTAACATCTATTGCCAATCCTCCTCCTTTTTTTCCCCAAAGCCCCAGTAGATAGTTGTAGGTTATAGTTGCACATCCTTCTAGTTGCTGTATGTGGGACGCGGCCTCAGCATGGCCGGAGAAGCGGTGCATCGGTGCGCGCCCAGGATCCGAACCCGGGCTGCCAGCAGCGGAGCGCACGCACTTAACTGCTAAGCCACGGGGCCGGCCCTGGCAAGCAGCATCTTATTGGCCTTCTTAAAATGTTTTTTTCTGGGACATTCCGTGCTACTTTGAGTCCCCAAAACAACATAGGAGAAAATGTGGTCTGGGCTAATGACCCATAGTCCTGACTCTGTTACTCCCCTGGACAACCACAATTTTCTGAAGAGACCTCTTTTTTTAATTTTTTTTTAAAATTTTTTGTTTATTGCAGTAACATTGGTTTATAACATTGTATAAATTTCAGGTGTACATCATTATACTTCTATTTCTGCATAGATTACATCATGTTCACCACCCACATACTAACTACCACCCATCACCACACACTTGTGCTGAATTATCCCTTTCGCCCTCCTCCCTCCCCCCTTCCCCTCTGGTAACCACCAATCCAATCTCTGTCTCTATGTGTTTGTTTGTTGTTGTTATTATCTACTACTTAATGAGGGAGATCATACGGTATTTGACCTTCTCCCTTTGACTTATTTCACTTTGCATAATGCCCTCAATGTCTATCCATGTTGTCACAAATGGCTGGATTTCATCATTTCTTATGGCTGAGTAGTATTCCATTGTGTATATATACCACATCTTCTTTATCCATTCATCCCTTGATGGGCACTTGGGTTGCTTCCAAGTCTTAGCCATTGTGAATAGCACTGCAATGAACACAGGGGTGCATGTACCTTTGCAAATTGGTGTTTTCAAGTTCTTTGGATAAATACCCAGCAGTGGAATAGCTGGATCATATGGTAGTTCTATCCTTAATTTTTTGAGGAATCTCCATACTGTTTTCCATAGTGGCTGCACCAGTTTGCACTCCCACCAGCAGTGTGTGAGAGTTCCCTTCTCTCCACATCCTCTTCAACACATGTTGTTTCCTGTCTTGTTAATTATAGCCATTCTGACGGGCGTGAGGTGATATCTCATTGTAGTTTTGATTTGCATTTCCCTGATAGTTACTGATGTCGAACATCTTTTCATGTGCCTGTTGGCCATCTGTATATCTTCTTTGGAGAAATGTCTGTTCAGGTCTTTTGCTCATTTTTTAATTGGGTTGTTAGTTTTTTTGTTGTTGAGATGCATGAGTTCTTTATATATTTTGGAGATTTAACCCCTTATCCGATGTATGGTTTGCAAATATCTTCTCCCAATTGTTAGGTTGTCTTTTCGTTTTGTTGATGGTTTCCTTTGCTGTGCAGAAGCTTTTTAGTTTGATGTAGTCCCATTTGTTTATTTTTTCTATTGTTTCTCTTGCCCGGTCAGACATGGTGCTTGAAAATATGTTGCTAAGACCAATGTCGAAGAGCGTACTGCCTATGTTTTCTTCTAGAAGTGTCATAGTTTCAGGTCTTACATTCAAGTCTTTAATCCATTTTGAGTTAATTTTTGTGTATGGTGTAAGGTAAGGGTCTATTTTCATTTTTTTGAACGTGGCTATCCAGTTTTCCCAACACCATTTGTTGAAGAGACTTTCTTTTCTCCATTGTATGTTCTTGGCTCCTTTGTCGAAGATTAGCTGTCCATAGATGTGTGGTGAAGAGACCTCTTAAAGTTCTCAAAACATAAAAAATTCTATTGCACTTCATTTAAAAAAAAGTAGAAGAAATGACAGTCACTTTGGTATTTATAAGGAGCCAAATTTTCTAATCTCAAACAATAATGTGGTACAGCATATTCAGACATTCAGGGAGCACTTCTAATATGTGCCATTATTATAAGGTGATGCAAAGATATGTAGAAGATGTGATTTTTGAAGGCAAGACTAGAACTAAAAGACCAGGTCTGCCTTTTGAAATGGAAGCTATTTTTTTCTGCTATGATTTGAAGGAAATTTCATATTCCTTTGTCTTCCTTTTTTCCCCTAAAAAAAAAAATGAAAGCTTAGTCCTTCTCTCCTGCCTATGTCATAGAATTGGATTGTTTTAATCTCTAAGACTATTTGGTACCAGTACATCGTAGCTGTTTCGTAAACCAATTGTGAGAATGTTCTAGTGACAAAGAAGACTTGCTCATTTCTTATCACTTGAACCCATCAGCCTGCTCCAAACTACAGTGGCTCTTACATCCATGATTCCTCAGCCTTTTTCTTCCTCTGTTCCTCATCTGTCCACATTCATCCCAGGAGAAAGGAAACCTCAAGAGGTGGCTACCCTTAGAAAAGGGATTACCACTAGCTGGCAGAATACAGGCCAAATCCCATTAGACCCCAGATAGGGTGAGGATGAAGGAGGAAGACTGAACCTTGGACATCATTGCCTGTAGTAACATCTGTGGCACATCCACACACAAATTTAATGGATATCTATTGAGTAACAGAAAATAGACTAATTAAATAACTTTAACAGTTGCCATTTCATTTTAAAATCCAGCCTACATCCCAAATCACACCTAAGGTGTGTCTTGCTAGTTTTAGTCTAAAGATATTTAAAAAGAAAATTTATATCACTGTGACAGATGGATCCAGGATCCATAGAGATCCCAAGAGAAGGTCATCATAAAAATGAATACAATGAAAACAAAACAATCTTGAATTCTAGGCATTAAATTTTGTCAAAATTCTTTCACTCTCACAATAGTCATAGAGCCAACAGAAGTGTGAATGTTGGATTGTTGGGGTTTTTTCCAGCCTGGTAATGCTGCTACCTTCCTCCCACATAGAGATGTTAAGACCTATAGCAAGACTAAACCTGAAGGGGTGTGTGTGTTGGGGGAGGGGGTGGATTCCCTGGAGAAAGCCCAAGAAGTGACCCAGCAGGGATGGGCCTCCCTCTATCTACAGCCCAGCTTGCCTTCTCCTGTCCCTCAGACCTGTGGGTCATCAGGCTCCAGACCACCTGCTGAGCCTCATGACTATACTACTGGCATACTTTGGTTGGCCGTATGTTTCTGTCTGTCACAGCCAGCCTGCCCAGTTTCTGACCTTCTGTTCTCCCAGGCCTCCATCTCTGATTTTGGCTTCTCACCCAAATCCTTTGCTTCTCACCTCATCTTGATCTTTAGTGTGTTAAATTTAGATCTCCTGCCAGTTCTGACTTTTTGCTGGGACAAAACCGTTGAATTTCCCCTCCTCTGTGTCCCCCAGCTCTGCTTCCTGTCCTATCTCCATGCCCCACCCTCACTGTAAGCTGACAAGTCCCACTTTCTAGGCAGAAACTTCTATCTTGAAGGAGATGTCCGATGTCCACTATAGATGATGGTCCAATGTAATGGTCCAATGTTCGTTACTTTTAGGTAGCATTCAGTTCAGTAGCATGCAGTGTTGCAAAGTTAGACTATGGCCTAGATTTAGTCATAAAGGAACCTAAATACTTAGATATTAAATAGGTCTAGACTCTCAGAGCTTGATGGACTGTAAGCATCATTTTGTCCACCTTCTTTCTATTGAAATGCAGAGAAATTCAACGTCTTGGCCAAGATCACATAGGCAGTTTGTGGTAGAGCCTGGTTCTCTAACCCCTACCCAAGGGTTCCTGCACGTTCCCACACATGCCTGATATGTATATGGTGAAAACCATTTGCTTAGGGCAGTGTTCCCCAAATCACAGGATGCTCACCTGTACTGGCAGTTCTTGAGATGATTTTAGGGGGCTCATGAGATTATTTTAGATGATACATAGACTCAGCACTAAACAACGCTGACTCTAACTAACAGTGAGAAAGTTATTACCTTTTCAACACTCTTTCAATCCTAATCACATGCAGGAGAAAGTCTCCGATGGTGCTAGCATATCTTTAACACCTCCCTATCACTTGTTAATCTCCCTTTCACCAAAATGGAGTAGACCTGAGGCTCAGAGCCTTCAGCAGGCAACAGAATTCAACACTGCTTTGTTTTCATTGTATTTATTTTTATGACCACCTTCTTTTTATGGCAAGTGATCCTGGATTCCCGTCTGTGACAGTGATATAAATTTTCCTTTTAAACAAAAGAGTGAGGCAATAAAAATTCAAAGTAAATATCACACACGATATGATATGCGGATGTGCCAAAAATTCCAAAGATGGTGTGTAAGTGAAATTTAGAAAGTCCTGGTTTAAGAGACAAATATATCTCTTCCTAAAGAGAACCTCAGTTGCTGAAAAGGACAGCATGCCTCTCGCCAGAGTGTAGTCTGGCTGGGGTTTATTGTTAAAGCTGTGTCTCTGGCCTGATAATCAGAAAGATATGCACGAAAAATAAAGCTTGTCATGCAAATGAGCTTCCAAAGGTCATAAACTGCAGAAGGTTGTAGCAAACACAGTTTGTTTGGAATGACTGCTGATGCTGAATGTCACTTTCTATTTCCCTAGTATGAATTCAGTGTGATCTTTGATACAAGCCACCTGTCTGGGGAAGAGGAAGTTCTTAGCTTCATCATCACTGCTCAGAGGTAAGGGGGATTTAAAATTTTTTCTTCAAAGGTAAAAGATTGATGGGACCAGGATAGGACATGCCCTGGTCAAGCTTTGGTGCTGCCCATGATGCTGAGGAGAAAGAAACAGTTCAGTGCTAAAGCCCCAAACCCCTGGGTGGAATCGGATCTCTCAGGGCTGGTGCTTGTCTGGTTGTGCCTGTGCAGCTACCGGGTCAGACTGAGCTGCGAGGGACTGAGGATTATCCGGTCGGAGGTAATGATTTTACAGCTGAGGAGAGATGGGCCCAGACAGGTGAGGATTCCAGTCCAAGCTCACGTGGTTGGTTAGTTCACAAACGTCCTCTGTGGGTTGTCAGAGAGAGCTGTTTCTCATGGACATGCCACTGCATCTTTTGATGCAGGGAGAGGGCACCTGCAGCATGAGGGCCCGCCGGGCCTGCTAGCAAAGGCCCCCAAGAGATGCTCCTCAAGAGAGGGCTTGTCTTGGAAGCTGAGTAGACCAAGTAGAGTCAGGGAGGGGGACAGTGCAGTGGCGACTTCTTCCCTCGGGAGTGTGCTCCTGCCCCTCTCTCTCCAGCATAGCCGTGAGTGCCTGAGAGGGCCTTGGTGGTTATGAGCTGCCCCCACAAGCCGGAATCCATGCACGCCTTGAAGCGCCATCTGTATGGCACTTGGGTGACACCTGGGATGGAAGAAGAAGTATTTAGGTGGGTGAATAGGGACATACAAGCTTTGATTGGGGTGTAGGTTGGATATCTAAGACAACCTTTTTATTTGAATTTTTATTTGGAAATGATTTTGAATTTAACAGAAATGTGGCAAAGAATAGTGCAAGGAACTCCCATATACCCTTGACCCAGAGTTACCCAGTGTTGACACTTTGTCTCATTTATTTTATCATTCTCTTTCTATGGATAGTTTTTTTCTTAAGTTGCAGAAATCATGCCTGTTTACCTGTAATTACCTCAGTGTGCATTTCCTAAGAATGAGGCCATTCTCTTAAATAGCTGCAGTATAGTTATCAAAGTCAAGAAATTTAACACTGATACAATGCTATTATCTAATCTTAGGTTATCTAATATTAGATACCTACTAATCTAGTCCATGTTCCAATTGTGCCAAGTGTCCCAATAATGAATTTTTAGGCACTTTTCACTGGTCCAGACTCCAATCAAGAATCATGCATTACATTCAGTTATCATGTCTTTTTTTTTTTTTTTTTAAAGATTTTATTTATTTATTTTTGCCCCCAAAGCCCCAGTAGATAGTTGTATATGTCATAGCTGCACATCCTTCTAGTTGCTGTATGTGGGACGTGGCCTCAGCATGGCCGGAGAAGAAGTTGTGCGTCGGTGCGTGCCCGGGATCCGAACCCGGGCCGCCAGCAGCGGAGCGCTCGCACTTAACCGCTAAGCCACGGGGCCGGCCCAAGTTATCATGTCTTATCTATAGTTGCCTTAATCTCCAAGCCAAACTTTCATGCCAAGAGTCCTAAGTCCATCCCAGAGGTGGTCTGGAGATCTGAACCAAATACTTTGAAGGCCAAGGTCAGGCAAGATCCACAGGAAAAGGTGAGAAAACAAAATTAGGAACTGCATGGCTAATAGAGGCCAGGAAAATGGAAGGCAGACACTGGGTGAGCAGGCAGTGAAACCAGGGCTGAAAGGCAACCAGAGAAAGGTATGCCATGGAGTCACAAGGTTAGCACATGGTCCAGAGCCTGAAGACACGCAGGATCTGGGGTGCAGAGTGAGGCAAACAGCCTAAGCTTTATGAAACTAAAGCCCCCCTCCCCCCGACATGGTCCCCTTTGAAATGAGGGTGCTCAACCCAAGGCTTCCTACAAAGAGGGTAATGCCCTCGGAAACTGAGGAGGAGCTCCTCATCCCACAATCTGAATTACAAAGATCATTTCCCAGACTCCTCAGATGAGCCCTATTGGGGCCAGCTCAGGGGTGATATGCTGTGCAGGCTAACAGGGGCACTGGCTCGGCTGTGTGTCTGACCCCTAGATAGAGCAAGCAGTCGTGCTTTGGACCACCCTGCTCAATTCCATGCACATTCGTCAAGTGGCTGCCACGTGGAAAACAATGAGCCGAAGCTGAGGGGGAGCAGGGATGAGAAAGAAACCTCCATCTCAAGAAGGTTTCAGTGTAGAAATGGAGGCAGACACACAGTTTCCCACAGCAGAGGAGAGCAGAACCAGCACAGGGCAGGCAGGTTTCGCTCCTTCATTCCACAAACATTTGTCTGAACACTTACTACAAGCCAGGCACTGTGTGAGACCCTGGGAGATACAGCAGTGACTACAGTTGGCAAAATCCCTACTCTCGGGGAGCTAGTGTGCTGGTGGCAGGGGGACAGATAATGAAGAAATGAATATTTAATATCAGAGGGACATGGGAGTGTAATGATTCATCCAGCAAGCATGGCATATTCCCTGGCAATCATAAAGCAACCATTTTTGTCCCCTACTCTCTTGAAGCCCACTTGGTGGGGTTAGTTCTTTCCCTGTCCTTGGAGGAAATCCAGGACAGTCCTGTGCATTCTCAGGTTACTCTTGGGTAATGCAAAGTCCTACAATCCCTTCAAGTCTCAAAGCAAATTCACAAATCCATAATTACAGTTTCCTGTCCCAGGAAATAATCAAAACTTGATTTAAAGTTAAGGCTTCCTCCCTTGGCCAAGGCAAGGCTGCATGAGGGAAGCCTGCCTCTCGGGACGGTCTTGCTTTCCTCCAAGGGTGTGTCTACTGGCCCTCCCTCCTTTTCCTGAGAGCAATTTCTGAGCCCTCCACGCTCATAGCAGGGGTTGGGAGAGGTATAAGTGAACTGGGAAAGGTCTTACTTAACAGGCCCTGTGGCGAGTTCTCCCTGGCTGTGCAGGTGTTCAGAGCTGACTCTTTTTCCCTTTGGAGAACCGCCCCTACTGCTGGGGACTCTCCCCTGCACTTTCCTCATCACCTCCTCCAACCTCAGCCTCTAGGCAGCCAGAGACACCTTCAACTTCTGCTGCTGAGAGGGTGCCCTCCAAGACAGGACCAAAGGCGACCCTGCACTGGCTCTCGCATATAGATCCCAGTCAGCAGTCTTTGCCCTGACAGTCTCTGGAAATTCAGGGGACTCTTATGTGGTGACCTCTCGTTCACTCTGCCAAGAGAGGGAAGCCAGCAGCCCCTTCCCCTTATGTTTCCTGAGTGGGCATCAGACTGTTCTGATCAAGGTCCCCTGAAGCTTGACCTAAAAGGCAGACACCCTCCCCCCACCACAAACAATTTTCTCCAAAAACCGTCTTCAGAAGTCCTCCTTTCTTGACTGTTATATCCTTGACATTGTATCTTGGATTTTTGCCACCAGACGTAGTAAATCCTGGTCGAGTGCTTTCCTCTGAATTTTGGCATCTATTGTGCCTCAGCCAAAACTTACATCTTAACATCCTGTCATCCTCACCTGCTAAGTGATTCTTGAATTTTCACAAAAACACCAATTACCCAAAGGTTTGACTAAGATTCTTTGCAAGTCCTGAATCTTTCAATAGCATCCGCAGTCCGCTCTCGCCTCCCACTGATCGCTTTGCCCTAAGAGCTCTGGTCTCCATCTTTAGTCACTGGGCGTCTGGGAAGCTAAGGTCAGGCCCCAACACGTATAACCCACAGTGGACAGCAGCAGGGCTCGTGGGCTGCAGACGTAAGGAAGCTTTATTCTCATCTCCCATTACCCTTTAATTTTGTTTTCATTTGAGGCCTTCCTCAGTCTCAAGGTTATTTAAAAACTCACAGAATTAAGGTTAATTTTCCCTTTGGGAATGACTATGAAGCTGGAAGCATACGTTTTCAGAGCCCCTCAATCCACAACCACTATAGCATATATTTGCTTTTAATGTTGCTTTCTATATTTTTTAGCATTATCTCTAATATTTTGGAGAATGTTCTCTCTCCTAAAAATAAGAGCACAGCATATGGCAGTGGTCGTTTGACCTTTTTTACTGGGTTATCAAACCCACTGCAGGTGTTTTGCTCAGCACTCGTTGGACTTAATGAACATTCACGCTAAGTATATCCTATATATTGCTATGGGATGTGCAAAGTAGATGTAAATAACAACAGAGAGTGTTAAAATACAGCCCAGCAATCCTTAGAACCTGCACAACCTTCCAGTATGGCCTGGCTCCCACTGTCAGGGTGGTACTGCCGCAGGGTAAGAACATTTCAACACAGATTAAAATCGGCTGGACTTGCAAGCTTTAAAATCATGCAAGACTTGGGTATTTTTAATTCATACTATTTTCAAAATCACATAATTCATGTTCACATAAAACATGACTGTGATTTAATAGAAACATATGCAAAGCATAGAGAAGGTGGACTTCATTCCCATTGCTAGAATCCAGAAGGGCTTCACTGTGTAAGTGGCATTTAAACAGAGGAGTCTGTTTTCAGGCTGAAGAAACGGGCACGTCGGTGAGAGTGTGCACGGGACAACCTGCTCTGTTACACCCACGTGGATGGTGGGCATTGGGGTGACCTGGGGATTCATGAGCCATCTCTGAGAAAGTGTGGGGAGCATACAAGGGCCGTGGAAGATGGGGCTGAAAGAAGAGATTGGGCTGGGCCAGGGAGGGCCCGCGTAGCCTCAGCAAGTCTCAACTACATTCCAAAGGCAGTGGGGAACCACTGAAAGTTTTTGAAGAGGGCAGTGACTCAGTGCAACAGCTTGCCCACAGAGCACAAGATTCTTGAATTTAAAAAAGGAGGCGGATGCCCATTCACACCTGAAAATTCTCCTTCTCTTGCTGTTTCTTGGATCCACAGGAAACTCACCATTGTTGGTCAGATTCATCAATGTGCTCTCTTTGTCCCTTAGTCTCTAGGGCAGCTGATATTCCTGGGAAGGAACATTTGGGCAGGAAATGTGATATGGAAGAGACTTCCCTTGTCAAAAAGAGGAAACTCCACCTGCCTCCCAGCCCCACTCAGGGCTAATCAGAAGTGTCAAAGAAGGGGAAGCCAGCAACATGGTGGGGAAAACTTCATTAGAATCACGTGTCAATAGACCAGTGGCGCTCTGGTCTTAGGTACCCGTTGAAATCACCTGGGGAGCTCTAAAAACTACCAATACCTGGTCCATCCTCAGAGATTCTGATCTAATTGGTCTGGATTGAGGTCTGGACATTGTGATTTTGTAAAAGGCTCGTGGAGTGATTCTAATGAGCAGCCAAGGCTGAGAACCACTATCTGTAGTCCCTCACTCTGTACTGGGCACGTTTTCACTCAGCAGACATCTATGAAACACCTCGTATTTACCAGATGCAGTGCTGGGCACATAAGAAAATGTTAATAACTTACTAAATTCAAGAACATCCCTTTATATATGATAATATTGCTACATAGCATCAGGGAATGCCTAGTATTGGCAGCTTAAATAATTAAATATCAGAATCTTCTAATTTGAATCACAAATGTTAACGAAGCTATATTATCTGTTAAACACGCAATAGAATATTTCAGGCACTCATTTCTTTCCAGACATTGGTGAAAATCTGGTCTTACCACCCCAGAGGGCACCTACAGCACTTGACTCCCAGCTATGACAGAAAGATTCTTAAAGCTCCTTATCTGAAAAGCCACAGTTAAAAATATCAATCATTCCTTTCTTCTCGTCACCACCCTTTGAAGATCTCTTCCCTACTTGTGGATTTAGGAGGACGTAAAGTTGAGATTAAACAGTTTGTCAAGAGCTCTCCTCTCAGCAGCCTGGCTTTGCAGACCACGGCAGGCATCCCAAGTCACGAGCATGCAGAATGACTGGAAGCCTTTTGATGTTTGGTCGCTTTATCTCAACTTTTCAACTTAGCTCAGTCTGGAGCAGTCACCCGATGGCAGATGAGACTGTTGGGCCTGAGCTGCCAACGGCCACAGGTGGCTGGACAAATGGCAGGACAAGGGCTGGCGCTTCCATCAGGAACCGATTACTCAGACCTGGCAGGATGCTGGGTGGGGGAAGGGCACAGGCCCAGGTGTTGCCCTCCCATCCATAGGGCCATCGCCTCTGGTGTGCCCGTGGCGGTGATTCCATGGCTTTTATTCCTCCCTGGGAAAGGAAGAGCAAGGAAGTTAGGCCAGGTGGGCACCTGCTCCTGCCGCTTCTACAGACTGGCTGTCCTCAGAGTGATGGATATTACCCCATGTGCGGAAGACAGATGAGGAGTCAGGGGTCAGAGTCACAGAGCACCATTGTTTCAGAACAATAGGAAAGAGAAGGAGAGGATATGTGAGCACTAAGTATTGTCGCATTCAGCGCTTGCTAGGTGGGGGAGGAAGACAGTGGGGGCAGAGAGAGGACACGGAGCAGGCAGGAGCTCTGCGCACGTTCAGGGAATGGTGTGGTGGGGAGTGGTTCAGAAGAGCTGTGTGGAAACCTTAGCAGGTCTGGTCGACTCCTATGTTCCACCCCTGGAGGGTGAACTTGGCTTTCGACTGGGATCCCACATTCACTCTGTGTGGTAGAACCAACTATAAGTGTCAGGTTCACCAACATGTACCCAACAGCCATGCCTTTTCCCAAGTTAATAATCACAATTCATATTTGAAATAACATAGTAAAGGGAAACTAGATCTTCTCTTTCCTCCTCCCCCCTTCTTTTTCTCCTTTTTCTCCCCTCACCCCCCAACATCTGGTATCAGGAGAAGGAATCATGCTGGAAAAGCCCTGGTTTTGGAGTCAGACTGACCTGCTTTGTGATGAGTCCTTGGAGCAAATTATCTATCTGAGCTGCCCCTTACCTGTCAGAGGTGGGTCGTCCCCCTCCTCTGGGCGGGCTCTGAGGACTCAATGAGATCAGGCTGAGTAATGTGCCTGGCACATGGTAGCCACTCAGCAGCATCAGCTCCCTTGCATTCCCCTTTCCAGAATGACCTCACAGGAATCCCCATTCGGTGCTCTCTCACCCCAAGGGGGATGCCTGTATGTGGTCATAGTGTAGCCAGAAGTCTATAGCAGGAGCTCCCATGATATTTCTCATGACGGGGTTAGCCAGGGCCTCTCCCCTGGGTTTGGCTGTCCGTGGATGATGGGTGGTGCCTCCAGGTGGGAAATAGCTGCTAAAGGCCAGCAAACCCCTTCCTGGCTGCAGTGCCCTAACCTTGCTGGTCCATTATTCACAGAACAAGCACTTATAGAAACAACATGTGCTGTCAGCACCTACCCATAACCCCTCAGCACTCACCTTTCCCATGGACCCCCTGGACAGCTTCCAGCTCCTGCCACACTGCCTGAGGCTTTCTCTGACCAGAGTCCACTCACTGTATGCATAGGGCAGGAGCCCGGAATTAATGCCCCCCCACCAACAGCAGCAGGTCTCAGGAGTCAGTGGATAAAGGCCCAGCTCCTGTGCCCTCAGTTGGGAAGACTAAAGTGCATGCTCTGCACTGCCTCCCAGAATTCCCCAGCAAGACCAAGCCCAGTTGCCCATAGCGCTAACCTCCTGGATCACATGCCTTTATTGTCTTCCTTCCCTTCCCTCTCTCCCTTCTCCAGTCCCTACTGGTGTTTCCTGAAGTCGCCTCCCCAGTACACTACTTGCACTCACATTTTTGTGAGGGGAACACAACTGAGACAATAGAGTGCCCACTTTGACTCTGTACAGGGATCAGAACCAGAACTGAGGATAAATAAGGTGCAGCGTCAGCCCTTGGAGAATGTAGAGGCTGAGCACTAATATTGAGCAAAGACGCCTGCCAGATAGCTAGTGCTGACCAACGTCCATTCCTCTCTTCCCGCACAGTGGCAACGTGGAGCGCTCTGATTCCCTGCATGACAACACCCTCACGCTGATGGTGCCGCTGATGCACGAAGTGGACACGTCCATCACTGGGTGAGTAGCCCAGGACTGGGTTGCCAAAACACAGGGCTGCCCTGTAGTGGAACACTTTTCTTGTCTTTGCATGTGTAGCCAGGAGTCAGTGGCCCTGCTGCTTCCCCTTATTCCCAGCTTTGAATGCAGGATGAAGCTTTAGCTACAGTGACTCACCCCCTTCTCCCTCCTTGTTTTCTCCTCTTTCCAGCTACCCACCCACCTGCTAAGTAAGACAAGAAGTTTGATGAGAAGTTTAAGCCCCATAATTTCTTTGAACATTCTGTATACCTTTATATGCATATATTCCTGGCATCTACCCCTCTAGAGTGCCATATGGTAGCAGGCAGCATGATTCCTGGGATTAAAATCTCAGCCAAAGGCTACTGGGCCAGAGGTTACAGCCAGATGTGTCCCAGTGCCCTGGCCGGCTGGCAGGAAGGCTGGCCTCTCTGATTAGCCTCACAGTCAGTGCTGGCTTTGCTGTTTCTGTTAATCCTCTGCAGAGCCAGCTGCGGCTCTGCCTAATGTCTGTTGTGGTCTGCAGTGGGCAGGGACAATCACGACGGGCACACCATCTGCCCAGGTGAAGTCCACAGCCACTCGGTGCTGCTGGCGTTGTTGGAAAGCAGGGCTGTGGGCTGCAGGGACCCCAAACAACCCAGGTCAGTTTTCAGCCAAAGCCCAGGCCTGGAAAAATGAGAACTCAGTTCCTGTTTCCGGCTTCAGAAAACAGAGCACATACCTCTTTGACAGTGGAAAAAGGATTTGCACAATTAGTTTGGATCAAATGAGGACCCATTGAACCCTTGCCCCAAATGCAAGTTGAACTTTCTGGAGGTTCAAAGTTTCTCATTTTTCAGTTTTCAAGTGAAAACTTCTGGGTCGCGGCCTTGGCTAGAAGTAGAAATGTTAATACATTGCAGAAGGAGCCGTCCCTGCAATAGCTCACGCTCTGCTGGGTGCCAGGGAATGAGTCTCGGGCGTTGCTGCACTCTTGGCATTTTTCATCACGTTCTTGAGACGTGAGGCATTGGTGGAATATAGTTACAAATTAGCATAGATTTGCCTCTGTTTGTGGCTCCATTTTTCATATAGTTTATTTACTTGTCTCATCAGAGGTACAGTGAGAATATGCCCTGAACCAAGCCCTGTACTTGGAAACGAAAGAGAAAACACTTGCTTACTTGATCCTGTTGTCAGGCCCTCGGAGGCCTCATTGTGAGGTGTTAACAGCCCCTGATGAAGCCATCGGTTAAACAAACGAGTCACCTCTGATCTTTCCAGGAACATAAAGCAGGGCGAGTTTAAACGAACAGTTCTTGCCATTTGATGCATGTCTAAATGTATCTCACTACATTTCTAAAGTAATACACTTAATTTGAAAATAGATGAATTGCTGTGTCCATTCAGACTTGGTACCAAAAAACTTACATTATTGTGTTTAGGCAAGTGAACAGCTTCTGGAATCTCATCTAGAATCCATTGTTTGTCTGGGAAATTAAGTAAGTCTGGGCTTTGTCTCATCTTGGGATTTGTTCATATGGGCAATGTTGAAAACATCATTAGAAACTGAGCTCAAATTCTTTTTTTCTTTTTTGTGACGAAGATTGGCCCTGAGCTAACATCTTTTGCCAATCTTACTCTTTTTGCTTGAGGAAGATTGTCCATGAGCTAACATCTGTCCTCATCTTTCTCTATTTTGTATGTGAGATGCCACCACAGCATGGCTTGATGAGCAGTGTGTGGGTCCACGCCCGGGGTTCCAAACCCACCACCCAGGCTGCCAAAGCAGAGTGTACAAACTTAACCACTACACCACTGGGCCAGCCCCTGAGCTCGAATACTTAATCACATATTACATAGCCACTGTTTGAAATCTGAAGAAAAATGCTATCATCAAACAGCTTCAACTTTTAATCCCTAACTTCTAGTAATTTTGGTAGTCAGACAAATTTAAAAATTTTTAATGCATTTGTCACAGAGTGGGGTTTAGGATGCCAAATATATAATTCATTTATATTTATTTCTTAAAAGCTTGCCATAATTCTCCTCAGTCCACAAGATGTTTTTCAAATGACAAAACAGAACATGAGTAATTATAATCCAGTTTTAAAAAACTAAAATCAAAGCTACCATAGTTTTCTTCCTCATTTTAGAAATGTAATCCCAGGACATGTGGGTATAAGTAGCTTATTGATTTGACCTAAGATGAGAAGACATTACTGGAAATGTCTATTTAGAAAGTATAGGTCTGGCCATGTCCATTTACAGGAGAAAGAAGTTACAATTTCAGAAAGGAAGCATTTGGTGGAAGATGCTGGAGGCAACCAGGTTCTGGATTAAATAGACACAATGTGTGGGTTCTCAGGACAGCAGTGACCGTGGGTGCTTGACCGTGGGTTGCTGGACCATGGGTTAGGATAACGGATTTCATACTTGCCTCTTTCAGAATCATGTCTCCAACCTCCTTTGTGTATGGCGAGTCTGTGGATGCATCCAATTTCATTCAGCTGGATGACCTGGAGTGTCATTTCCAGCCCCTCAACGTCACCCTTCAGGTACTTACCCCTGGAGACTGTGTCTATTATGGGGGCCAATGGAAAGGCCCACAGGAGGTGTATTCTATTGAAAGGCAGCTAAAGGGCCAGGTTCCTTCCAGAAGAAACTCTTCCCAGCCTGGTTGGCTAGAGTGTAGTATATGTGTGTGTATGTCTTTTCTGTAACCACACACAGAATTAATCCCCTCCCTGTCTGGCACTCTACTGTGTAGACCCATCTGCTTTTCAACACTTGGAAGGAGAGCCGCTGATGAACACTACCTTTCCCCAAGAAGGCCCCTGGATGCTGAGGCCCAGGCCAACATCCCAGCCCAGATGGACCCCAAACACCCTTTTCAATTCTCCATCCTTCTTCACATTATGGACAGGGCAGCCTTGGGGATTTGCCGTGTCCCCTTCCTCCTGGGGTTCTCCACACTGACTAAGTCAGGAGCCCACTCCTCCCAGAGAGGGACAGCCTTTCAGAAGTGCAGTTTCACCAGAGCAAAGCAGTGTGTGCACAGGTAAACTCCCCATGGGAGGAAACATGCTGCTCTCTCACAGAGCAATGGCAGGCTCTCCCCAGTCCAGAGGCATCGTTTCCAGCAGGTTCACTCACTGTGGACTGTGGACATTGTGAAGGATACTTTTCCTTCTCTAAACCAGAGGTGGGCAAACTTTTTCTGAAAAAGGCCAAAGGGTAAGTATTTTAGGCTTTGCAGGCCGGACAGTCTCTGTAGCTACTATTCAACTGTGCTACTGTAGTGCAAAAGCAGCCCGAGGCAATGCGTAAGCAAAACTGTAGTTATGGGCACTGAAATTTGAATTTCATGTCATTTTTACATGTCATGAAATGTTACTCTTCTTTTGATTTTTTTCCACCATTTAAAAATGTAAAACCATTCTTAAGTTTGCAGACTGGACAAAAACAGGTGGCAGGAAAGATTTGGCCTGCAGGCCATAGTTTGCTGACCCCTGCTCCAAAGTACAGATTTTCAGGCCAGCACTGTTGAACATGAGGATCTTTGAATATAAAGCTAGAGGGACCTCAGTATCATCCAGTCCATTCTCCTCAACTGACAAACACAGGGAAATGTAGGCCCGCGTAGGAGAGGACGTGCTGCGGGGCCCAGAGCTGGGAAAGGCGGGGCGGGGGCCAGCACGGGTCAGGCATTGACTAGACAGCCTTGTGTGGCTCAGCACCCTGCCAGAACCTGTGAATGAAGTAAAGAAGAAGAATATGGGCCTGCCTCACCCGCGGTGCACCATAATCTATATCCCACATCTCTCCAGTTCTAGCTCCCGGAGCTATCCCCTGCCTCCACTCCATCCTTCCCCATGGAGAAGATGGTTTCCTGGTCTGGCATGTACTGCTATGGCCAAATAATTATTATTTTCTTTCCCTGTGGCCACTCCTATGTGGACCGAGGGGATGACAAATAATGGCAGGGTGAGGGTCCAGAGAACGAGACAGTAAAACATTTGTGGGCTCTCACAAACAATGGTCTTCCTCTCTCCAAGTGTTCTCCCAAGCAAGAGACCTCTGAATCCATGATGGATAACACATGTCCCCAGCTTGGAGAGGATGCACCTCCCGACCATCTAAGCCCCAGCTGTCACCCCTTTGCTTGATTTACAAGGGAAGAGGGAAAGATGTGGTTAGACTTGCTCTTGAGACCTTAGAGTGATTGCTGTGAATAAAACCTCTGTGTTTCTGAATTGCTTCTCGGAATTAGTTTCTTTTTCTCCATTGCTTTTTGTAAATGGATAGAAAACAGATAAAGACCAGATGGAGTTATTTCATTGTACTTAAATCACCTTCATTTTAATTACTTACCTACTCTTATACTTTTTGAGATGTCTTACAATAAAAGATACAGTCAAAAAATTATTTAGAAGGGTTCAAATGACACAGACCATGTAATGAAGTGGGTATAGGTGTTGAAAGGAGAAGGCAAGAAGGAATAGCAGTTACACAAAAATGTTCTTTTCACCTTCAGAAAAAAAGAAATCTGAGGGCATGTGGTTAAGTCATGTTTCTCTGAAGGCATTTTTACAGGGAGCTTAAAGTTTGGTATTCTGACAAAGAGCTTTCTTCACATCTGACCTGACATAGGATACAGGCTAGAGAATCACCTTGGGAATGAGTGATTGCATGCCCCTTAGATAAACCTCTTGATTATCAGTTGCCTGAGGAAGTACATAGCATTCCGCTCAGGATTAAGAGAGTTGGCTGGGTCTAAAAGACGGATGGTGTGTGTCGTTGATTAGAAGGAGATCCTCTTGTGTTAGCAAAGCTGGCAGTTTCCTTGAGAATTCTCTGACAACTCATTTTCTGGTATAATTGTCATTGTTACAACTGTCCCGCAAGAAAGCCACTGATCATGTTGATGGTGATAATGACCAAGAGGTGGAGATGGCGGGGGAGGATGGGGTCAGGACTATGGGTAAGACTCATCTATGTTTCCTTATTCTGGCAGCATCATTCCTGAAGAAGAGCTCAAGACTTGCCATATAAAGAGATTTTTCTGTATCTTTTAAAAGCTATTATTCAACAAACTATGTAATTGTTTAAAGACTCCACTGCAAATGTGGATGGAAGAAAGGCAGAAATACTAGTTTTGGGCCTGGTTTCTATATGTCATCAGAGCTTTCTTAACAGAGCCATTATAATTTGTTAACCATTGATAGGCTTTTTTTTTTTTTTTTTTTTTTTTTTGCATCAAGAGTTAATCATCTCCCTCCCCTGAAAAATAATGAAAAATAAAGCAGATGTTGCACAAGAACACTTACAGAGAATCAAATGTTAAGACATTTGTTAAAAATAAATAAATATAATATAAGCTCTCCCATCCATCTGGCTCTGATGAGTGAAATAATGCAAATCAAAATCATTTTCTTCTTTCCTCCCTGACTCGTGCTTTAATTGGGATTTCCCAGACATGTCGATAGGTTGCTTTTCAATTCTGTGCTCTCACGTTTCACTTCAAATTAGTTATTTCAATTGTGGTTGGATATTCCTTCCTTTTCTTGTCTCTTTGGGTTGTTGTTTTTGGTGAATTTTGTTCTTTTTGAATCAAGAGTTGGCAACAACTGCTCATCCACTCTGTCATTTTGTTGCTGTTCTTTGAAGCAGAACGAACGATTGCAAAAAATGAAAACACAGTTTTCTAGGGAAGAGCTGGCTGGAGTTCGATCTTTATACCTTCTGTCGTGTGTGAAGACCTGGTTAGATTTCCAGCCCATCTCCGGGCTCTGCTCTTCTGACCTCAACTTCAGAGACACCTTGAATCCTGAATTCTCTCTCTACTGGCCACCGAGCTACGTTTCATTTCTTCCTCTCTCTTGCTCCCACCCATCTTTTTTTTAAATAACATCTTTATTGAGATATCATTTACATATCTTAAAGTTCATCCATTTGAAGTGTACAACTCAATGATATTTAGTATGCTTAAAGAATTATGCAACCATCACCATAATTAATTTTAGAACCTTTTCATCACCCCAAGAAAGAAACTTCCTACTCATTAGTAATCACTCCCTGTAGTAGTTTCTTATTGCTGCTATAACAAGTTACCACACTTAGTGGCTTAAAACAACACAAATTTATTATCTTACAGTTCTGGAGGTCAGAACTCCAAAATGGGTCTCACTGGGCTAAAATCAAGGTGTCAGCAGGGCTGTGTTCCTTTTTGGAGGCTCTAGGGAAGAGTCGGTTTTCTTACTTTTCCAGCTTCTAGAGGCTGCTGCATTCTTTGGCTCATGGTCCTCTTCATCTTCAAAGCCAGCAATGGCTGGTTGAGTCTTTCTCACAATATACCTCCCTCTTTCCCATATAAAGACCCTTGTGATTACATTGCACCCACCTGGATAATCTAAGATGAACTCTTTATTTTAAGGTCAACTGCTTAGCAATCTTCATTCCCGCTTGCCATGTAGCATAACCTATTCACAGGTTCCATGGATTAGGCTTAGGCTGTGGACAACTTTGGGAGGCCATCATTCTGCCTGTCACACTCCCCATTCTTTCTACCCCCAGCCCTACGCAACCACTACTCTACTTTCTGTCTTTACATGTCTACTCATCTTTATTCTCCTTCACTTTCCATTTTTTCCTTGAGTTTCATGTTTAGCCTTTGTTCCATCTTCTTTTTGTTGTCGATCTCTTTGTGGCCACCATCTTTTCTCTCATTTCTCAGGAGATGATGGGCTGCTAGAGACAGAAAATAAGGAGGATGTTGGTGGGGGGAGATGAGAAGGTCAAGTTTTACAGGACCAATGCTAGGACAGAAAAGATGTGCACAGATGTCATTGAGCAATATTAGCAAGTGATTAGCTGCAAGTTAAGGAGAAACCAAAACAACTGGATAATGTAGTAAAAACAGCACTTTCTGTAAGTTAAATCATTTGGTCTGGGGACAACTCACTTTGTCTTTGAGGATCTCATTTATCTCAAACTGCAAAAGGAAAGGGGTTGGACCAGATCAGTGGTTCTCAAAGTCTGGTTCCTGGGCCAGCAACATCAGCATCTCCTGGGAACTTATTAGAAATGCAGATCCTTCAGCCTCACCCCCCTACCACCAGACCTCCTGCTTTAGAAACTCTGGGCGTGACCTTCCCCCCAGTCTCTGTTTTTAACTAGCCTGTCTGGTTATTCGGATATATGCTCAAGTGTGAGAACCACTAGACTACATTGACTGAATTCCCACCAAGTGTAATAGTCTATGAGTAAATTTCTAGGTATGTAGAAAGAAATATAATTGTTAGCAGGAAGAAGACAAGAAAATGCTAAAGGAGAATAAGGTAATTTGAAAGTTTGGAGTTTTTAAATGCATGTTAGGATTTCTATTTCATTGAAATCTTTTATCATTTGATATTTCACTTCACTTCAGGTCATAACCTTCTAGATCCCAAACCCTAGGGTCTCTGTGTGTCACTTCAAAGAATTTTAGAGTATATATTACATGAAATGAAGATCTGTATGTCTATTAAAACTTGCTATGTGCGTCTCACACCCACAGGTCTATAACACTGGGCCAAGCACCCTTCCAGGGTCATCTGTCAACATCTCTTTCCCCAATCGACTGTCGCCTGGAGGTGCAGAGATGTTTCATGTTCAGGAGATGGTGGTGAGTTCTCATTTGTTTTCACTGTTGCTTTCAGACTTTAGCTAGCTCATTCACATTTTGTATTCCACGCCCAGAAATTTTAAATCATTCTAACCTTTGGAAACATATCTGGAGAAGCAGGAGACTTGCAACACTTGAATTTCTACATTGAGACAGTTTGGTTAATGCTGTAAGAAGACCTCTTTGGAGGTGGGAAGGGTTGGTTATGAACCTGACTTCTGGGATAGATAGACTGGCTCTGGGAAACCCCAGCAACTGCCTGCAGTCTTGTGTATATCTAATTGCAGTGTTCTGAGGGGAAGATCCACAGCATCATCAAGATTCTCAAAGGGCCACTGATGCCTGGAGGATGAAGGACTGATTCATAAGACATAGTGTAGATTGAAACTCAAGTTTATATGCAGAACATGCAATTCTACTTGATTCTAAGTCAACTGTAGATGATTTTCTCTCAAGGGAAGCTTGATAACTAGCATATGATCATTCCCACCTGCCTCCTTGAAACGTTCTCATTCTCCTTGGCTTCCAGGACATCACATTCCCTTGGTTTCTCCTTTCTCAATGGCTTTTTTCCTCATCTCCCCAACTTCTACAGGGCTTAGGGTCTCGTTTTTTTACACTCAGTCTCAGAGATCTCATCCAGACTCATGGCTTTAAATTCAGTCTGTGCTGATGACACCAGATGTTTCTCTCCAGCCCAGATCTCTCCCATGAATTCCAGACTTGGATAGTCAACTACTTTCAGGCCATCTTTACCTGGGTGCCTAACAGGAATCTCAGTCTCACCAAACTGAACTCTCAATGGTACCTTTCCAAACCTGCTCTCTCATACCCTTCCGCATCTCAGCAAATGGCTACTCAGTCCTTCCAGTTGCTCAGATCAAAAACCTTGGGTCATCCTTGACGCCTCTCTTTTTCCCACACTTCGCATCCAATCCATCGGCAAACCTAATGTCTCCATCTTCACAACAAATCAGAATGTTACCAGTTTTTACCACTGCGCTACTGGCACCCTGGTCCAAGGCACCATTATCTGTCGTCCAGGCTATTGCAGTAGCCCCCTCGCTGGTGTCCCTGCTTCTGCCCTGGCCCCGCTGCAGTCGGTTCTTGATCCAGCAGCAGAGTGAGCCTTCCAAGATGTAAGTCAGGTCATGTCACTCCTCTGCTCAAAACCCTCCAATGGCTTACCCACCCGCCATGTTCTTCCAGCACCTCAGCTAGCCTCACGGTCTATCTCCTGTCACTCTCTGACTTCATCTCCTCCTCCTCTTCTCCACTCTCTTTACTCCAGCCACACTCCCTCCTTGCTGGTCTTAGAGCACAGCACACCTCCAAAATTTTGCCCTCAATCTTCCTTTTACCCAGGATGCCCTTCCCCTAGACAGCCACATGACCTCCTCCCTCACCTTCTTCGGAGGCTTGCTCAAATGTCACCTTCTCAGTGAGACCTTCCCTGACGGGCCTCTGCCCCAGCACTCTTCATCCCCTTTTCCTGCTCATATTTCATCATCTCCCTCATCCAACTGACATACCGTATATTTTCTTATTTGATGTGTTTATCTGCCTCCTCCTGGCCCCTACAATATAAGGACAAGGATTCCTATCTGTCTGCTCACTGCCATATCTCCACGGCCTAGTGCAATGTTTGGCATATAATATATGCTCAATAAATATTTTTGGACTGAAAGAAAAAGTCCATAGTATAAAACAGAGTTGTTTGCTCTTTCTATGTGAATTCAGGATAAGTTTCATATTGATAAAAATTGCCTTAGAGTGCCTCAGAGTCTCAAGTGGCTGGGTGTGAGGGTAACCCCTCCTGGGAAGGACTGGCGCATGAAGATCAGGGGAGTCAGTGCACAAGGAGAGCACATGCAGTCCATGAGAGGATCATGGAGTCATTGCTCTTTATATTGGCACGTGAGGAACAGCTGGCCAGACATAGGGACAGTCTCTGCATTGATAGCTTGGAAATTAGGGCAGCAAGGCCCACAGCATGTGACAAATCTGAGCCCACAGTTGAAGAGGATGCTGCCCACAGGAAGCTCAAAAAAAGTTATGTGATGGCGATAATGGTTTCTGGCGTTGCTGTCCTCTCGGGTCATGTGGGCTAAAAACCTGGACTGTGTGAAATGTTGAACGTAGAACAGGTCACCCCTCTTGAGTTGCCTACTCAGTCATTTACATCCCTCTTGATATGCCATTCACATTCCATGAGGTGCCCATGTGTCTGAGCTCTGCTGAAACAGCAAAAGAAAAGCCCTCAGTGTTCTGCACTTACAGCGTACCACCATTCGAACTTAGCATGAGGTTAGTGAATCACATGTGGTCCTGTCTGCTCTCTGAAATATTAATCATACCAACCACTCCACCTTTTGCCCAATGTCTAGGAATGTTCTCCTCATAGAGCATGCTCTAAGAGTTGTTCACATAAACATCCATAGTGTTGTTGAGAGAATTTTTTCCACACAGACAAAACTGTTTATTGACTGAAACAGGAAATTTAAGTCACTCAGATTCTGAAGGTATCTCAGAACACCACTTTTCCTCTTTACTAATCATTGTACCAAGGAAAAGCCACTGGAAAGGACTTTGGAATGCATTTATAAATAGCTGGCTTGCTTGGAAGGCATTAGAAGTGGTTTTCCTGAAGATTTGCAGAACTGCTTGACTGTTAGTCCAGCTGAGTGGCCCCTCAAAAACCCAAGTGGTGTGAGCTGGCTGCATTCTGTTCTTTGAGTTCTCAGAAGCAAACTCTTTGGATTTTTGAAGGTGTATTTGGAATTTTCACAAAGTCTGTAGCAGAATTCTCAGGCCAAGTCTTCAGTTGGATACACCAGTCCATGGTCAGAGGCCTATGGCCTTTTCATGGTGTAAAAAATCAAATTCGCTGGCAGATCTCACTAAGGTAGTAGTGAAGCACTTTGTTCTTATGAACAGCCATCACTGGAGACCAGAGTGATGATGAGACTAGAAACATGGAAGCTGTTGTGTGATGTGATGCAATGATGGGGCAAGAGTCCCCAGGTCCTTGTTTCAGAGGCCCGTAGGCAGCACACCCTCTGCTGTAAAGCCCACAGGGCTGAGAGCAAGGGCATCCTGCAGCTCAACAAAGTTGCCAGCCTCAGCCCCTCCCTTGCTCAGCAGGGCCTGAGAATGCTCACTGGGTCAGGTGTGGCTCATAGTGCTCATGACATTCTCTACTTTGGCCTTCTGGGACTTGGAATAGAGCAGGGTTTTCATTCTGGGGATTTGGGTGGCTTGGTGCAAGTGGAACTCACTCCTATTAGAAGAAACTAGCGCTCATTCCTTGTATTACACCAGGAGGTGACCCTAAGGCCTAATGGCATTCCGTGCCTCCTCCCACTCTCAGCCACCACCATTCCCCAGCCCTGGACAGGCTACTGAGCAGCCAGGCGCCAGCTACCTGTTAAGCCAACTGAATCCCAGAGGCAGATAACAGGCATTGAGGGAGAGCCCATCTGTCATCCCTCTCCACACCCCATGGGACCCACAGATTGTTTCTCTCCCTCTACCAGTGCCCTTGGTATCCATATATGGTCATCATCCATATAGAATGCTGCAGGCAGGCATGCTGGCCCCTGGGCCCTGGGCCATCATCCCACCTACAGCCCTGAGCTATGACATAGTTTCCCAACTGTTGGTTCAGAATTCATTCAGGCGTCTCTGGGGCTGAAGCTGAGGTCCCTGGGCAGGACGGACCTACCTCTAGTTTTCACCAGAGTGTTTTATATTCTTCCAAACGATTTCTTGAGGTCCAGCTGCCTGTGAGAGGAGAGTGCCTTTGCTTACATGGTAGAGATTTTTATGAAGAGCCTAATGAAGTGTGACCACTTCATACTTCCAGCCATGGTTCATGATCTTCTGTCCTTGTAGCAAATACCTTGAGCCCCTCTTCTCTGCTTGTGTTTTATTTAGAAACAGAGCCATGGTGGTGGTCTGAGGAAAGACTATCAATTTCCATTGCCTCCCACCCACTGGGGTTGTGTGGAGCCCTGTGGGGGGCCACTGACTTCTCACAACACAGCAAAAATTTGGGCAAGCCACTGTGAACACAGGATCCCTCAGGAAGCCAAGTTGGAACACCCGTGAAAATAATAGAGAGAGTGAGAGAGAGGGAAAGAATGACAGGCTTCTCTAGTCCGTCTACAATAAAATCATTACAAGTAATAAATCATTCTTGATTTATTTTTCAAACACTGGCAGAGCAAGCACCTATTATGTGCCAGGCTCTGAGAAGAGGAATAAGTCACACAGCACTCCCAGAAATTCAGTCTTGGCAGAAGACAGATATGAAATGTAATTGCAATACCATGTAACAAATGCAATAATGGAGGTATGCCCAGATCCACGGATGATACAAAGATACAAAGCTGACTCTGAGGAGGGGGCAGGAAATGCTTCATGAAGCAGGCTCTTCAAATCAGGACTTGGAGGATGTGTTGGTGTTCACCAGGAGAAGAGATGAAGAGGAGAACACTCCAGACAGAGGGAATGGTCACTGTATGTAAGTGTACGATGGAGGCAGTATCTGGTTCTCCATTCTCTCTTCCTGCCTCTTATACAGATATGCAAAGGTAATAGTTCTCTGTGCCTTCTCCCGAGTGTACAGCAGATAAATATCTTGGCAGCAAGACAGGGAGTACTAGACGACAGTCATTTCCTGTGACAATTAGTAAGTTAATCACTCCTTGTGGAGTGCTTGTGGACCTACACCTTCATTTCTTCTGACTTAGGAATGGGAAAGTCCAAGCGCCCTGCTACCAGAGGCTGTCTAACCACACGTCATAGACGTTGCCAGCAAATGATCCTCTTGCTGCCACAGAGGGCAGTGGCTTCTGTGAGTCAGACAGCCCATGGGAGGCAAGCCATAGCCACTTGCTCTTTAGAGAAGGTTCCTTTTTGAACTGAAGATATAGCTTCTCTCACACAGCTTGATGGGAACCAGCCTGGAAAATGTAATGGCTACACTTTGTTGTAGTTCTTCTGCAGAGATTAGCCTTTTAGCAGAGCCCAGGAGCACAGGTCTAAGAGAGGGCCAAGTTAGCACATGTCACAAGCTTTATGGCTCATGAAGGGAAGACTATTTGAACTTCGGCAGTGGTCCATCTCCAAAGTTAAGTTTTACTCACAGTGTTTGAAGGTTCAAGGGAAAGGATGGGAGGTTTGTCTCAGGACTCAAGCTTCACTTGCTGACACTGAAAACCTGTCTGTGAGCAGCTTTCTAATGCTGGAGGAGGAGGCTTTGGGGTTTGGCTCTTGTTAATATACAAGAAGGAAGAAAAGTTATAAATGATGGCTTGCAGTGAAGGGCTGAAACTTTATTCCAGGTGAAAGTACTGGGTTTTTCAAAGAACTCTGATATTAATCTAGAAGAGACATGAAATGAATGCCCTACCATTCTTTCTTCTTCCTGCAAAACCATCTGAAAGGTTTACCTCTCTGGGTTGCTCTTTCCTTGCTATTGGGCAGTCATTCTCAAGAACTGACCTGATTTCCAGGAATTAAAATTGGGTGGGAATGAGGGATAATTTTCCAAGGAGATACATCAAGAACTTTGCCATAGGACACCATTAGGGTATTGATGTCAATATGACATTAATACCAATATCTGTTAGAATACCCACATTGGTGGCAAGACTTATATCTTAGAAAATTATAAAATTCTGTCTCCCCTCCATGTATGGTATGGACACCAGACAGGGCTGCCCATGAGCTAATTTATGCAAAAGTGAGTCACTTAATATGAGAACTTCAATTAATTTGTGATGAGGATGTCCATATCCCTATGAAAAAAAGATGCACCTGATAGATCAGTGACCACACAGAAGCTTAAACTTAGAAATGGAGGACTGAATTGTTCTCCCCAAGGATGATCTGGGGAAGCTTCTTAATGAGAGTGGTGTTGGGACCATCAAATCAATCACATTTAATCAAAGGCTAAAGAATAAAGTGGGGCCGGCCCGGTGGCGCAAGTGGTTAAGTGTGTGCACTCCACTGCGGCAGCCCAGGGTTCGCCGGTTTGGATCCCGGGCGTGCACCAATGCACCACTTGTCAAGCCATGCTGTGGCGGCATCCCATATAACGTGGAGGAAGATGGCATGGATGTTAGCCCAGGGCCAGTCTTCCTCAGCTAAAAGAGGAGGATTGGCAGATGTTAGCTGAGGGCCGATCTTCCTCACCAGAGGGAAAAAAAAAAAAAAGAATAAAGAAATTTCAAAAAATGAATACCATTTACTGCTGTCTTGTGGCTTTAATAGGCTTTTTCATGTGCTGTCAAATTTAATCCTCACAGCACCTCCATAAGGTAAGGTCATTATCCCAAGTTGAGGAACCAAGACGAAAAGACTTGCCCCACGTCACACAGCTGGTAAGTCTTTGAGCTAGGTTTGTTTCCAGGTCTGTCTGATTCCAAAGCTTATGTGCTTCCCACTCTACTGTACTTTACACCCCTCCTGGGAGTGTGGCTCATTCCACAGTCACCAGAGGCAGACTGAGTCAACTGAACAGACTGATGATGAGCACACCACCAAGAATCACCCACTAAATGAACAGAGTCAACACCAGGACAGAGAGGCACCAACTGCTATCAAAAGAAGAACTAATACCAGAGGGTGCAATAACAAGGCAAACAGAAGATTTTAGAATAAGCAGGATAGATGTCTTCAAAGAGATGTAAAGAGACATTGTTTCTATGAAACAGAATAAATGAGAGTTTTGTACGTTTAAAATTTTGATCATTCAAGTGAAAACCTCAGTATATAAGCTGTGTAGTAGAATGGATATAAAAGAATAAAGTAGTGGGTTGGAAACTTGAGTTGAAGGATTTTCTAAGAATGTAGTGCAAAAGGACTAAAAACAATCCAGTTAAACTTATTATTCCATTATTTTATAACATTCTGGAATGAAAATCCCAAATGACCTCAGTGTAAGAGTTAGAAGGCACTAAAGGTGGAATTGAAAGATTCTTGTCTTGTTTTGGGGGAAGAGTTTATGTACCATTAGCTCAAAGCTTTGATAAAGTTTAATATGTAAAAATTTTAAGGGAAACTTAGAGTCAAGACAATGTAGGACATCCAAACCACTAAAGAAGAATTTTGAAAGAAAGATCCCATGAAGAAAATAAATAAATAAATAAAGATGGCAAGAATAAATCCAAACATATCAATAATGAAAATAACTGTGAATGAATTAAATGCCCTAGTAAAAGACAGAGACTATTAGATTGGATTTTTTTTAATTTAAGCATGAGTTCCTTTTACGAGACACACCTTTAAAAGTGACCCATAATATAAGGCATTCAAAGAAAGATAACACAAGTGCTAACCAAAAGAATGCAAGTATAACAATATTAACAGCAAACAAAATAGAATTGAAGCAAAAAAATCATTAAGCAAGGCAAAAAAATGTATTTCGGAATGATTAAAAATACAGTCCACTGAGAATTTGTAATATAAATGAACTTGTATGCAACCAACCTCACAGGTATAAAACATATAAAGCAATACCTGATAGAAATACAAGGAGAAATTGACACATTCACAATCATTGCAGGAAAATTTAATACACTTTCCTCAAAAATCATCACACAAGTAGGCATAAAATAATGAGCATTTGAATAATGCAGCTAGCAACTGTGACCTCTTAAATAGAGACCAAGACGGAATAAGTCAAAATGTCTGGGTTTCATTAGTGCTCCCCTGCCTACCAGCTTTTGGTAACCTTGAGGAAGTTACCTAAACTCTCTAAGCTTATTTTCCTCATCTGTAAAATGTGCTAATAATAGTACCTACCTCACATTGTGAGAATTGAAGAAGCTAATGTATACAGAGCAATTAGTAAAGTTCATAGTACATAAATAAGGGAATGCACATTCTTTTCAAACATATGTGAGCATTCACAAATTACCCATGTGTAACACCACAAAAACAAATCTTGATAGAATCTTAAAAGAGTAATACAAGCCACATTCTCAGACCACAATGCAATAAACTTAGAGGCTAACGACAAAAGGTTATCCAAACAGCTAACCAAAAACATAATCACTTGGTAATTTTTAAATGCCATTTTAATTAACTTTTTAGATGAAGAAATCAAAGAGGAAGGGATTAACAAACTAGAAATGGAAGACAATAAAAGTCTATTTGTGTCAAAACCAATGGGATGTACATAAAACCCACAAGAGGAAAATGTCGCTACTTACATGTCGAAAACAGGAAAACTGAAAATAAGTGAGCTAAACTGACAACATAAAAGCTAGAAAAGGGACAACAAAATAAACTCAACTCTAAGAGAGTAAAATGAAGATATTATTAAAGATAAAATGGAAGTCATGAAATAGAAAACAAACAGTAACAATAACAAAAGTATTCCACATCAATGAAACTAAAAAATTTTTTTTGTCCAATAGACAAAGCTACAGCAAAGTTGATCAAGAAATAAAGTGATGATGCCAAAAAACAACATGAGAGATGATAAAAGAACTACACTCAAATGGAAAAGATTTTTAAATACTTTTCAGTTTTATTCCCACAAATATAAAACAGCTGAAAGAAATGCATGAGGTAAAAAATCCAACTAGACCAATTACCTTAGGAAAAAATGTAAGGGTAGCCAAAGACTTATGCTTTAAAAAATCACCAGGGCCGGCCCCGTGGCTTGGTGGTTAAGTGAGCACGCTCCACTGCTGGCGACCCGGGTTCGAATCCCGGGCTCGCACCGACGTGCTGCTTCTCTGGCCATGCTGAGGCCGCGTCCCACATACAGCAACTAGAAGGATGTGCAGCTGTGACGCGCAGCTGTCTACTGGGGCTTTGGGGGGAAAAATAAATAAATAAAATCTTTAAAAAATCACCAGACCCAGATAGCTATATAGGCAAGTTCTACCAAGCTTTCAAGGAACAGATAATTTCTGTGTTATATAAGCAGTTCCAGAGAGTAGGAAAAAATGAAGAACACTCATTCTAGGAGACTAAACGTAACCCTGGTTCAGAAACCAGAGAGTGAGCACTCACACATAAATGAAAACTGCAGGCCAAACTGACTTTGAAAATACATATGAAAATTCTTTAAAAACAGGTGTTTCCAAGTTGATTCCTATTAGAAGAATAATATATTCTAAGTAAAGTGGGATGCAATCCAGGAATGCTAGGTTGATTCTCCCTGAAGAAATTGATTAATATTCATTATTTTAATATTAAAAGAATTAAAAGTGAAATAACCAGATGATTATCTTGATGAAGGCTTCTAAAAATCCAAAAGTTAAATTTAACAAATTTATGATTTTTTTTTTTAATTCCCAGTGAGGAAAGGCATAAAGGAAACTTCCTCAACTTAACAAAGGTCCTCTACTGGAAATCTATAGAAAACTTCAACCTAATTCTGAAACATTAGGAGCTGTCCCACCTCAGAGAGGTGCAAGGCATGAGTACCTGCTCTTGTCTCTTCAGTTTAGTAGTGTTGGAGGTCTTGACAATAAAAAGAAATGAATAACGTTTACTGTAAAGAAAGAAGCAAAAGTATCACTATTGCAAACAATGTTACTGTCTCCCTAGAAAATCCGAGAGAATCAACTGCCTGAATGTGAGGCCTTGTGAATGCGGAAAGCAAAAGCTGGGGCACACTTATAAGCTACCTGACGTTTGAATGCTTTCCCCAAGCATTCACAGATCCATCAGCTACAGATGGAAACGTTACTGGATCAAGGTGTTTATGTACAACCTCTGACCAGACATTGGCTGATCACTAAGCTATGCTGATCCAGGACAACCCCTAGGAAACCAGGCTTAAAAATGAAAACAAGTGTAAAAAAATACTAAGCAAAGAAATCAGAGACTACACACTCCGGGAGAAACAGACTCCACAGAATTAGTTTAGGCAAGTCACTAAACAAACAAACAAGAAAAACAGAAAAAGTAACAACCACCACCCCCAAAAGAAGGGGTAAGAATCTACAGTTGCTACAATATTTATCTAAAATGTTCAATTTTTCAAAAATAAATTATGAAATGTGCAAAGAAATAGGTACAGAGGAAACAGTGTAAAGAGGGAAAAGAGGAATCAATAGAAGCTGTCCCTAAGGAGCCTGGATGTTGGACTTAGCAGTCAAGGACTTCAAAGCAGCTATTATAAGTATGTTTAAAGAACTAAAAGAAACCATGTTTAAAGAATTAAAGGAAAGTATGATAACAATGAATCATCAAATAGAAAATATCAATAAAGAGATGGAAATTTTATAATTTTTTAAATTTTATAAAGAATCAAGTGGACATTCTGGAGTTGAAATTAAAATATCTGAAATGAAAAATTCATTAGAGGGGCTCAGTAGCAGATTTGAGCTGACAAAGAATCAGCAAACTTGAAGATAAATCAGTAGAGGTTACCCAATCTGAACAGATAGAAAAAAGAATAAAGAAAAATTAGCAAAGCCTCAGAGGCCTGTGGGACACCATAAAGCATACCAAAATACACATAATTGGAGTTCCAGAAGGAGAGGATAGAGAGAAAGGGACAGAAAAAATATCTGATGAAATAATTGCCCCAAACAGTGGAAGTGTATAGATTCCATCACAGTAAATGGTATGAAGGCAATTAGCTATCCATTTGGGAAGAAATTACAGAAAATCTGTACTTCACTGAAAAAAAAATACATGTATTAGAAAGTTATATGTAAAGAAGAAGAAGTCTTAGTAGAAAGTACTGAATATTTTCATAATCTTTGGGAAGGCTCTTCTTCCTGAGCAAGTCATAAAATCCAAAACCCATAAATAAAAAGATTGACAGACTTAACTATATGAAAATGTTAAATTTGGGTGTGATCAAAATACATAATAAAGGTATATAAAAGATATTTGGGAGAATATATTTGCAACATAGTTAACAGACAAATAATATGTAAATGACTTCTACAAATCAATAAGGAAAAGGCCAAAAATTATAAAAATGGGTGAAGGGATATTAACAGGAAATTCACAAAAGAAGAAATTTTAATGACAAATAAACATATAAAAAAATTTTAGTGGCAAATATTAGCCTCACCAGTAATCAGAGCAATGCAAACTCAAATGAAAATGAGGTTTTTTTCCCCCCATTAAACTGGCAAAACTCTAAAAGATTGTTAATATTCACAGTTGGTTACGATGAGGAGAAACGGGCCCCCGCAAATACTGTTAGTGTGAAAGGCAATTTGATAGTAACTAGCAGAATTTAAAATATGAATTCCAACAATTCCACTTTTAGGAACCTGCCTCAAAATTCTCACATAATATATCCAGCAGAAATTTCTAACTTTTTGATAGTAGATGTGGATTGTCATCATTCTCAGCATAAATTTAGGCTTTTCCTATTTTGGTGAAGTAGAAAATAATACTCTGTTAGGATTCTGAAAGGAAGCTGTTAGAGTCAGGCTAAGAAAAGTAATAGTAATAATAATAATAAACATTTTATTAAGAACTTGTTACAGATGAGGCACTGTCCAAGTACTTTACCTGGACAAATTCATTTAATCTTCATGATATTTTAATGAGGAAACGGAGGCAGAAAGGGATGGCCAAGGTCACAGAGTGGGTAAGTGGCTAACGTTGGTGTTCACTCTTAACCACTAGACTGTACAGCCACATCCAAGCCCTCGTGACAGCCTTTTGTCTGGACACGTAGCTGTGTAGCAGCATTAGCATCACCTGGAAGTTAGAAATGTAGAAATACAGAATCTCAGGCTCCACTCAGACCTGCTGACTCAAAATCTGCGCTTTAACAAGATCCCCAGTGAGTCATTTGCACATTAATATTTGAGAAGCCCTGGTCTAAAGCATGTTACTTAAATCTCTCTGAGCTTCTCTTTCCTCATCTATAAAATGGTGATGACAGGCTTTGCCACACAAGGCTCTTGTGGGGATTTTTTTAATCCACGTGTTCATTCATTCAGCAAATACTTTGCACCCACCGTGTGCCAACACTGGGTTACCATGGAGAACAAACTGGACAAAAAATAATAATTTCCAGCCCTCATGTAGCTTACATTCTGGTGGAGAGAGACAAGTAATAAATAGGTAAAACACATAGTATATTACATGATGGTAAATGCTATGGAGAAAAAGGAGGCAAGGGGATGAGAGTGGGAAGAGTTGTTGTTTTACATCGAGTGGTCAGACCAGGTCTCACTGGGACCTTCGTTCAGAGTGAGGGGACCCAAGCTGTCTCAGGAGTTTGTGATGTGATCTTCCTTGCGCATGAAGGCCTTTCCAAGTCTGTGTCTCCTGAGAATTCTCTCCCCATGATTTTAGCCCTACTTAGTTTCTCTCCTTTGAAATGCCAGCCCCCATGCCGCCCCTGCGTGGTGTCCAGATTGGACATCCAGGAGTCTCGGTGTGTGTGCTCATTAGCACTCACTCTGGGGGAGCTTTCTGCCACAAAGAGAATCCCTTATTTCGCTGGCAACAGCAGTTGACAGTAACACTAATTTTTAAAGCCAGATGGTGGTTAAAGCAGATTTCACATGAGAAAAGTCCTGGGTTTTATGTCTGAGTTATGCATGGAGGATAATTGCTACAAGGAGTCTCCCCTGCGGCAAGCTTGCTGGAGGCCAAGACTTGACTTGTACACAGGCGGGCCTGGCACTTAAAGCAGCCCAGCAAATAACCCAAAGTGAAATCCAACAACTCATTTTTTTTTTTCAGTGTCTCGACTACTCTTTCCCATGGCAAACACTTGCTTCTTTTTTCCCCTTTCTTCACCCTCAGTTTTTTTCTCTAGAAATTCGAGGGCTTACCCTGTACCAAGTCAGCGCTCCTCCTGCTGGGAGGTTCCTGCTAACCAGCATTCAAGGCTTAGAAACCCCTCCCCAGGGTGCAGAGTCCTTGGGTGATGTTCATTCTTCTCCTTGATATCCTGTAACTTAAATGGTGTCATGTAAAGTTAACTGTTATTAATACAGCTTATGTTATATGATAACAGGATAAGAGAGAGAAGAAAAAAAAAAAAGAAGAAGAAACCCCTCTCCAGCAGGAGGAGAGTTTACAGCCCTGGGGTGGATTGGAGGGATTATATGATCCAAGTCTCTGCCTTTGGACAGAGTAGAATCGAAACATCTCCCCAGTACAACAGAACTTCCAGCAGGTTCTCTTAGTTAAGCCATTCTGCTACCCCCTCGAATCTCATTTTTTATAACTATCCTCAATTCTCCATGCTCTAATTTCCCTGACCTTTTCTGAGCTAAAATAGAAAACAGTTGCTTAGCTCCCTTTGTGGAGAGGTTGAGCTGTTACTTAGTCATTCTTCCCACTTCTCTTCCAAAAAAGATCACAATTCGTTTAGTTCTCTTTTTCCTATCCTAGGCCATCCTCTTTGCTCTCTCCATATTCTCCAAATAAATAAAAATTCAAAACTGAGTACCAAATACTGTGCCTCTTTCTCCAACCTCTCCTCATTACAAACCGTTATTCCTCAGGCAGGGAAGACCTCGTTTACCGTTTGAAAACATGCTGACTTCTACTCCTAATAATTTCTCTGTGTAACTTGCAGAGACACCTTGAGGTTCTCTGTAAATAACATCAACAAGGAGATCTTAATGGCCAAAACCATGAGGTCCAAAACCCGGCATGACCTCCCACCCACCTTTCCAGGCCATGTTCTACAATATCTTCTGCCCCCAACCTCACCCCTGACCTTGTCTTCCAGCCACTTTGGACTATGAAGGCTCGTGAACCACCACTATGCACTTCCTTAGGCCTCTTGACCTTGCTAATGGCTTCTCCCTTCCCTGGCTGTAGAAAGCCCATTTATTCCTCAAGATCCAATTCACACATCCTCTCTTTCATCAAGCCCTCCCAAGCCCTTTCCAGATAGTCCTGCCTCAGGGCCTTTGCACCTGCCTCTGCTGAGAACACTCTTCCCCCAGATCTTTGCATGGCTGGCTCCTTCTCATAATGCAGGTCTGAGCCCAAAGTTACCCTTTTCAGGGAGGTCTTCCCTGACCACCTTAGCTAAAGTTGCAAACCCCCATCAACTCTCTGTCCCATTCCCCATTTGTAGCACTCGCCACTACCTGAAATTACTATTTTTGATTGTCTTCTTCCACAAGATTAAAAAAAACCATGACAGTAAAGGTCATAGGTGCCTTGTTTTCTGTGATTCCCCGCCGTTTGGTGCTTGGACCGTAGTATGTACTCGCATAAATGAAAGATTTGGCTACTCCCACTGTTAGTATCACCATCACAAATATTTCGCTCTGCCTTAGGGTCAGGTGTGTGCCCTTAGACATTTATACACCTACTGTTAACATGTCTAATGAGCACCTCATATGTCCTAGGAACTCGGGAAATTTGCACTGAATCGAAATCCCTGAATAGAGATGTTGTTACAACTTCCCTTAACCCACAGCAGAGGTTGCCTTGACTTCAATGTGGGAATAAGTAAGAAGGTAAAACTTTGAAATAAGGGGCTGAATCACTTATCAGAACTGAAGGCTTCTAAGAGCAAACCTAAACACAAATTTTGGTCAGAGATACTATGAAAACATGTTCTCTCTCTCTCTCTCTCTCTGTCTCTCTCTCGCACACACACACGTCAAGTCTGCTGATCTCAGCAATGGCTTCAAACCGTTTTTTTTTTCTTCTTCTTTCTGCACGTGTCTGAATGTGAGCTGAATAGTTAAGTTCCTGAAATGGGTTAAGATTAGGTTGGCTTCAGGCTTCAATCTTTTTTCTTAACAGAAGCCAAACACTTAAAAGAGGGAAGATGGCTGATTGAATTCTGGAGCGAGAGTTACGTTCCTGGGTTCTTGGGTCAATTTTAATTTTGGCTAAAGGGAGAAAGTGTGTGTGTTTCTGTGCTTACACTCGACACACACCCTCTGGAAGGTGGGGATAAGCTTCAGCCTGGGCTGTGCGTGCACAGTGTGGTTCAGAGGCTGCCCTTTAACCCGTGTGGACAGAGTGAATGAATCAAGCCAGCAGTGCTGTCTCCATGCTGACTGAGGGCGCCGGCCTTATCAAGGAGTAGAGGGTCTTGTGCTTATGGCTGCTGTGACATCTGGAAGCATTAACGCTTCATTGCAGCGTGAGGGCAGCTGGAATGCCGATGCTGAGGTGCCTGGTGTTTTCTGGTCTCCGACATGAATAGACCTTAAAAGTTGGTGATTATGCAGTTTACTTTCCTTCAGTCTTTTTTTCATTCCTTAAAAGCAACATGACACAGAGCCCTGTCATTGCAGGGGTGATGGGCTGTTACCAAAGTCGATAACAGGAAATCTCACTGAGGATAAACAGCTCATCGGTCATTGCCAAGAAACACATGGTTCTCATTTAACCTGCCGAGGACTAATTGTGTATGCTTCGGAAGCACAAAAACAGGAAAACTCCTTTCTGACAGACACACCAAGTTTCTTCTGACCAAAAGCAACTTTCTCAACGTTGTTAGACACTGGGAAGTAATTATCTCCCCAGCTGTCAGGGAGCCAACTTCACTTACTCCTCCTTCATAATCTAAACCTATGACCTAAAGCATATTTCAGGCCTCCCATGAAGTCTTGAAGCTTCAGACTTAATGAATGACACAGGTTTCTCTGTTCACTGCTCTGCTGTGTATACTCTGACAGTCAGTGTGAGAGGTTAGAGAGATGGTTACACATGAAACATAGCATCCAGAAAAATGATTGTTATTTACCTTCTGATAAAAGGATAGTAATAAAGGAATACATCTAATAAAAGCAGAGATAACTCAGGGAATCAATAAATCTGCTACTTTGTCCTTTAACATACAGTGATTATGAGCTTTGTTCTTCACCATAGATGGGTCCAAGAGCTAGAACCAGAATTTAAATAAATCAGTACAATTCCAAGGACTGTGTTGTGTCCCGTATGAGGGCTACTGACTCATTTATTATCCAAATCAACAAACCATTCTGCTTCCAGAATGTTTCATTATCTATGGAAGGAAAACATTTTTGGCATGCCTGTCAAGTGCTCAGATAACATATTTATGTCTCGCTTTTTTGCTGAAGAGAATCTGCCCGCATCTGGAAATTCTTTTGTGTCACTGCTTTTCTGAAACTACATCCCATCTGTATCACTTTAACTCCGGTAAAAGGCCGTCCCCATGCTTGTGAAATGGGCCTCGTCTGGGGGGGCTTGTCTTTCTCTGAGTAAATGTAAATGAATTGTTTTACAGGGCAGCCTGGTGGCCTGCGCTCCTGCCTTTCCAGTATGTTGGCCCGTCACACCCAGAGGAAAAGGGTGCAGGGAGTAGGGAGGGAACGCCATTGTTTTAGCCAAACCCTAGAGCTGGTGGGAAAAAAAATTGGCTTTTATCATAAGAAGTGAGATTTTTTTATGAAATAGTGGTAGGCTCATACAGAGGTCAAAATTGTACAATGGATTGTGCTCTCCCTTCCCTCTGGAATGTTGGTTTTGAGGTTCTGCCCCTTCATTTTCTGTTACTATTTTGGTCTCATTTTCTGTTACGGTTTTGGTCTCAGTAACACTTTGACCTTTCGGACCTAATATAACTTTTCACAGCGGTGGTGGCCTCAAGGGATGGGGAAGCAAGTCTTTTATTTAGAAGATAATTTTCAATTAGAAAGAGAGAAGACATCTAGAGTTGAAGTTACAAGCTTTTCAGGCTTTTTAAAGTTACTGTCTTTTCCTTTCTAGAAATTAAATGACAACTAGATCATTCTTAAACTTCTCGCTCCTCCTGCTCCATCCCCCAACTCTGCAGGTTTCGGAGCAGCTGTTATTCGTGGAGCACTGTTATGTGCTTTCGTTTACCCTTTTTCAGTTCAAAAACAGAACATGGCTTTTCATTTGAGGGTTGAGGCTGGGAGGGACTGTCCAAAGCTAGAGCCTCATATGAACTTACCTCGCCTTGTTGTGATCATCAAAGTGTGTTTCTTCTTCGGAAATCAAAGTGGTTTTCCTTTTTGTCTATTTGTGTGAACACACTGGAGCCTCTAGCTGCACACAGAAGTAAATACCAGAAAATCAGAACTTGCTAAACTGATAAACAAGGGGACCCTTTTCACAAAGCAAAAGAATCCATAACTCTTTAGAAGGGTCCACCAAAAGATGCCTTCGAGAACTCCTACCTTTAAATATGATGCATACGCACAAAAATTGTGTTCTCAACCTTTCAAATACATTAGTAACATAAAAGTAGGCATGTCCACTATAAGAAACTACCCAAGATTATCATCACTGGTTTTCTGCCCTTATATTAAATGGTATCATTGCAATTGAAAAAATCAGGGTAGATAAATGGAGCCTTTGAGTATCCACCCCTTCTATTATTACATTATTCTTAAAATGAATTAATTGAAATAATTAGCAGTATTACAAAGTCTTAAAATGGTGATACATGAAAGGATTTGTCTTAGGATTTGTTATTAAAATATTGTCATCTTTTACTGATCTTTGGTCAATACCAAGAAACACTCAATAGTAAATCATAGCAATGTGATTTAACATAAGGCATAATCTAAAGGACTCTGTAAGACTGAAAGACTGTTTATCACAGTTTACATTTTGCTGAATGGAAAATATGTAGCTGTTATTTATCTTTCTAGTAGTAAACATCTTATATCAGCCTAATTAACCAGTTGGTATCATTTCTCTATCATTTTGAGTACTGTTTTTATTTCAAACCTTGGAGTCCTAAAATTAATATCACCAAAGCCATTGTGGTAAATGTTCAGCTCCCATGGCAGAAAGGGGACTTATTGTCTTCTGATGTCTTGGTTCCAAGTGTAGGCAATAAGTAATTGAATTAGCAAAGTAGGCATTCAAAACATTCTCTGGATTTTCAAACTCAAGGGGCGTGTGAATTCAGAGGAACAGGTGGTGAGTCAGGGAACGGGTCATGTTTACCCAGTTGCCATCAGCTGTGATTGGTGTAACATGGTATGGAAAAGTGGCCCAAGGATGTAACAGAGAACATAAAGTCAATGATTAACACATAAATGGGAGTTAACATGAAACACATGTTATTCAAAAATGAACCTATGCCCCGTTTAATCCAAGACAATTCAACAAACAGTTTTTAGATCAAACTTCACCCGAGACCCACATTGGTAAAGACTCCAAGCATGGCTCATGGGAGTTTGTTCCTCTGCTAGTTTAATCTTCTATTTCTCTTTTATTGGCTATGTACTGCATTCAAGGCAGTGCACTTTGTACATTAAGCCAGGGACACTTTGGTGACCTTTCCCATCCCTGGAACCCAGCCAGCTGGAGTATGGTCAAGGAATGGGGCTGATGCAGGTAGAAAGGGAACATCTATGCCTTAGCCTGTTAAAAATATACCAATAATACCACATTCCTCGGGTGAAAAGTGGTTCCTTAATTTTGAAACCTGTTAATCTGCCTTCTGGATAACTTCCTTCCCTCTAAAATTTGCCTACAAGGCCCTCTGCCATGTCCAGGCCCACCTCTCCTGCCTTGTTCTGCCCATTACTATCCAACATTCATCTAATATTAGCTTCAGCCATGTTGAACTCCTAGGCTCTCTAGACTCAAGTCTACTGTTTGCACCTCCATGCTTTTGCATTTGCTGTTCCTCTCTGCCTGGAATTACCTTCCCGCTTCTGTCTTTACTCTCTAGAATTTTTCTTTGTCCTCTAAGATCCACCTGAAGTGCCACCTCCTTTGAGTCAGGAATGCATATCATGACAGGGGCTGACTTGTTGGTAGAGGGAGAAATTTGTAGACAGGATTTATAATCACAACAGGAGCCCTGTTCTGAGGGCTGTGAAAGGATAAACCATGAGATGATGGACCGGGTGTGTGCGAAACAAAGGCTGTGCAGCCTGGGTGCAAGAAAAGTGGAGCAGGGCAGGGAGCTTCCTGGTGGGGACTTTGGAGATGGTGTTCCCTCCACAATCAAAGCTTATAGGTATATGACAGGTTACTTAACCTCTCTGGGCCTCAGTTTTCCTATCTGTGAAATGGGGGTGAAAATTAAGGAGACCGGATGTCCAGTTTGCCTGTCACATCCCTGATAGATGTCTCTGTCTTGCTATTCTATCTGGTTGACTCTCCCACTTCGCTCTCAAAAATGTCCCAGTTCGGACAATAAATTGTGTAGTCACCCTACTGATAGCAGTACCCTCTGTACATGGGTGTTGTAACAGTTCAGTGTATGCCATAGCTCTTAGAATAGTACCTAATGTTAGCTAGTATTTTTCCCATTTATATCTGAACTCAGTATGGAGATGGGGCCTTAAGCAACTGGATTTGGTTTCCAGGGTGGTGATATACTTGGAGCATGAGACTTAGAAAACAGATTGGAGGACTTTTCTGTCCCTCTGTCCTCAGGCCCAGGGACAGGGACTGTGTTAGGGCTGCTCTGTTCTGGAACCCTGGGGGAGCCCTGTGTCCTCTCTCTCTCGCTCTAGGTCGGCAAACAACTCAGGTACCTTATGCAGTGCCCTCTCCTGAGGCTACGACATGGAAATGCCCTGTTTCCTCCAACCCGTTTGTCAGACCACCACAGCCTGGAGAGTCTTTAGTAAAAGCTCTAGACCTTCCTTTGAATGGTGACATTCAAAACAAAGGGTGGATTCTCTTTTTCAGTATCATATCTATGGAATCGGCCCCAATTCGTACTTTGAACCCAGTATTTCATGAAGCAAGATTTTGCCGGACCATCTAGAGTGTGCAGGGGGCACTTCATCCTCAGACAGTCCTGGGACCTTGGAGGCTTCTGACCACGAAGGCTCCCCTGACTGAGGCTGACCCGCACTCTGCCACCAAATGATATCCACATTCTCCTTGGGCTCCTGACAGTTTCCCAAATCACTACCATCTCTTGGTTTCAACTTGTACAATATTTTCTTTGGGGTCGGGGTATGGGGAGGAGACGAGGCCAAATGCCAACAGAAAACCCTCAATAGCTGCCTTAGCAGAATTCAGCCTTCACATTGAGTCCCGCATCCTCTTGTCCTTTTTTGTGTGTTTGGTAAAGTCCTTTTATTCACATTCCAATAGACATGGACCTCTTCCAGCTCCCAGAGGTCCTGGAAGATAAGCAGCCATGTCATGGGAAGCATTTGGACTCAGATAGTCTGGAAAATAGATGGGAAGTGAGTGGGTAGAGATGAGCAGGGGGCAATGGCCACAGAGTCCTTGGCCAGCCAAGGAAATGAAGCTGTTGGACATCAGCGCTGTGGTGCTTGGATTATCGATAGTGCAAGGAAAAAGCATTACTTCCCCTGATTTTGAGTAAAGAGAGTGGTTAGGACTAAGTTTGGGGAATGGATGGTCAGCAATTGCTTATCTATGTAGTGGGAAATTAAGTGACCCCATGCTCTAATGAAAACGCACAGATGGTCCTCAAAGTGTGGAATTAGCAACTCAGAACAGCATTAGTGACCATGTTGGCCACCATCCTAATTTTACACATGAGGAAACTGAGGCCCTAGAGACTTGAATTGGCTGTTAGGAGGCAGAGCTAGGGCTGAAGCCCAGGACCATCGTGTTCATCAAGGCCATCTGTGCCACAGGATTCCTGCACTGGGTGCCACTTGCTACCAACAACCAATCACGTGACTGTGGACAAATTATGGTACTCGGAGCCTCTGGTTCCTTATCTGTCAACTGAGGTCACGGGACCGCATGTTCTTGGAGCTGCCTTCCAGAAACAACATTCCAGGATGCTCTGTTCCTTTTCCAGCCTGAGACAGCACAGAGTGGCCTGGCCTCCCAGCCAGTAGGCACTTTTATCTTCCATGGTCCGGGCAGGAGTTGTTTTCTGCACAGTGGCAGAAATGGGTCAGGATGGAGGACTCTGATATTCCTAGGCTTCTTGTCTCCTGGTTTCTTCCCTTTGACTGGGGTGAGAACAGGAAGGGATGGTGTCTCTCCACCTCCACCCCTCCACGACTCCTGCCCCAGCCCCCTCCTCAACCTCCTTACCAGAGAGGCAGGGAAGTGGTTACAAGCAGATCTCTGGAGCTAGATGGCCTGTGTTCCAACGCACTCTGCAGCCTGCCAGCTGGGGGACCTGGCCTCCCCTTGCCTCTCAGTTTTCTCCATCTTTAAAATGGGCATAGTAATAGCACTCACCTCAGAGAATTGAGCACTGAATGAGCTAGTATGTGTAAAACACTCAGAGCCTGGCACACAGTGAGGGCTCAACAAGTGTCGGATATTATTGCGGTTATCGCATTTGTGTCCGTCCAATATGCACACCAATCCCTCTCCTTGATGACCCTGGCTAGGAACTGAGCTGTTCAACTTGACCTGAGAGAGCGTCTACAACAAGATTAGCTCGTCTTAATCAGATCCCTGCAGCACTAAGCAACCTTCAATCTCCCTTTGAAAGAGGACCACCCTGAGCCTTCCAGAAAAACGCCCTTTCCCCAATTGAAGTGATTCCCATGTAACCACAGTCGGGAGCACAACTGGCTGAGATTTTCATTCACCACAGCTTTCGTCTCTACTTCCCTTCTCCACGTTCCACTGGGGCAGATCCAGTGTCACATGGGATCACATCACGTCATCATCATCACCGTGTTCACAGGCTGCCCAAGACTCCTAAGGGGAAAGAGGGAAATGGAGCTCTGAGCCATGTCTCTGCCCCATGGGGTTGGCGCTGAGGCTTCAGTTGCTTCTCACCCCCTTGGCCGGCCATCCTAGCTGCCTGTCCTTCTGTGTTGGCGTTGTGCAGGGTGACAGCGCCAGGCTCCTCACGCCCTGAGCACGTTAGTGAAACCAGCTGGGGTGGGGCTCTGCTTCTCTGCTTCTGCTCTCACTTCTTCCGGCCTGGAAACTCGAAGGGCCAATTTGCAGAGCTGGAACTCTGCCCCATCCCTGATTTTAATTAGGGACGGATGCATCCTGCGAGGCTCAGAGGTTCTGTTCTCTAAGCCCAGACCAATGTGTTTGGGTGGCCACGCCTGGTCCTCATAACAGAGGAATGTGAATGCCACAGGGCTGGAGAAGGACCATTTTTCCAGTGGCCTTTCAGTGAATGTCCACTCCAGAAGACAAACGAGGAAAGTGGAGACCCATATGCTTCACAGTGAAAAATGATTGGAATTAAGAACATGAGCACACACATTCACATTCTCAAATGCTCAAAGAATGTAAATGTTTTCCATCCATGATATGTTGTATATGCCTAAATAGAGGGCAGCCCCCAAGTAACACAATCCCCCACTTCCCTAAAGAGGTAAATTTAACAAATGTTTTGCCAACTTAGTAGGAATCAGAACTGTGGTTTCTTTTGGGGTGAGGGATGGGAATTGACAGGAAAGGGGCCAGAAGGAACTTTCTGGAATGATGGACATGTTCTGTACCTTCATTGTGGTGTGGTGATGTGGGTGATTTCATTTGTCAAAATTCATCAAACTGTACCATTAAGATCTGTGCATTTTAGTGAATATAAATTTTACCTCAATAAAAAATATAGTTAGAAAAATGGATTAATCAACTATAATATTTAGCCTAATCAAGTAGTTGCTTTCTTAAAATTACATGAGAATAATATGTTAATTTTATTACTGTTTCCATTCACACATTTCACAAAATGATTTTAGGAAAATCTTTTGAGATCATCTTTTGAGATCAATATATATCGTTACTAAGCCACGTTTTTAGTCAACAGTTTTCCAAAACGTATCATCTTCAATTCATCTAATTTATTTGAAATGGAGAGCATTTTCAGTCTGTTTGATGCTGAAATTTTATTGCAAGACACAAATACCTATTTGCATAACATTTCAGCAGTTGTTTTTCTTATTTGTCTTATAAGTGATTATTCATAATCCTCACTGTATAAGCAATTTATATTTTGCTTTCTAACATGAGCTTTAAAATATTTATCACAACTTATAAGAATTGCACCCCAGGAATAATCACCAAATCTCTGTTAAATTTCATCGCCTCCTTCCTGGTAATTCCCTTTAGTGACCTCTCAAAGCATCAAAAACCAACATTGATTGAGACCAGTTCTGGCTGGTGTGTCTTCCCAGATTTTGTGGTTCAGATAAAGCACTTGAGAGAGTACCAAATTATGAGATACTTTTAAGAACAGTAAGTCCCAAACTATGAGAGATTTGTAAAGGCAACACTCGCTTTTCTAACAATTCATTTGAAGAAAGAAACTTTCATCTTATTTTCAGGCATATATAGTAAATCCTGGCATATGTGTTCAGACCAAAGATAAAACAGAGATTAATTTAGCAAATTTGGCGGTCTTGTTTTCTAGTTCATTATTAAAAGATTAGCATTGTTAGCTTAAGTTAGAAGTTTCTTTATGTAAAAATTTTAAAATAAACCTTGCTCCCTACCATGAATGAGAAGTTGAAACATTCTTGAATAGATTCAAACATACTATATTTTACTCAAGGGCATTAAGGATAGGAGAGTTTAGTTTAAATAGATGATTCTGGTTAGAAATAGGATTATAAACACAATCCTAAATTATGAATTACTGATTATTAATTTTGCAGCTTGACCTTAAGTGGTGTCCAGTCTTCAGCTACAGCCAGTATGATATGGTGATACATAAAAAAGACTTTGTTTTTTCAACAGTTCCTCAATTTAGACATCAGAAATAGTGTTGTTCTTAAAGAAATCAATGTGGAAGACTATCCACTATTGTTTTGTTTTTAATGTTGCTGTTGCTCAGCCGAGTTGGCACCAGAAGCAAAATCAGGTAACTCACCAAGAGCTCACTGGGCATGTAAGCTCCTATATGGCTCAGTGCAGTGTTATTTTTTTTGGTACCAGAATCCTGTTTTAAATGACATTATATGTGATTGATGCTCTAGTTGGGAGCAGAGATGGGAGCCCAGAGCAGTCCTGCTTGATGCCCCTTCTCCTTTCTAGGAAGACTACTAAGGGGCTTCACAGCACCCTAGGGGTTCCATGGAACATAGTTTTGAGACCCTCTGGCAGTGGGCCATGCATCAAGTCTTGATCTCAGAAGATCTGGGTTCAAAACCTGGGTTCTGATCTCTGTGATTGTTGGCAAGTGACTTAACCCGGGTCTCATTTTCCTCATCCAGACGAAGAACATGAATGCTTATCTCAGAAAGTTGCTGTAAGGATGTTTGTAAATGTGCTTTGGAAACCGTGAAGTGTAAGGTTTATTTTATTCCTTAGGTCTTACTGTTTCCTAGTCACATTTCATTTCCTTGTCTCATCTCAATTATTTAAGGACTTAGGATCCACATTTTCTGTTATTTGGCCTTGTTGATGCTACTACTTCTGCCTTTCAGCTTTTCAGCTATCATTGTCCATGGGAGACTGGACAACGGGAAAAGCTGACTTTGGGATCTACCGCTACCACCTCTACAATAAGGGATTCCAGGCTTATCCTCCATTCTTGGGACAGACCACTCTGACAGATTTCTTTTCATTTTCAGGTGGGCCAAGAGAAGGGAAACTGTTCTTTCCAGAAAAACCCAACCCCCTGCATCATCCCTCAAGAACAAGAAAATATCTTCCATACAATATTTGCTTTTTTCACAAAATCTGGAAGAAAAGTCTTGGTAAGAATTTGCTTACTGGTTGGATTAATATGGGTGGTCCTCATTAGGAAGTTTGAGATGAGAGGCCAGTTTTCCGTTTGGCATTTATTATTTCCCAAATCTGGTTTTAATCAGTTGGCTTATAAAGTCACAAGGACTGTGGTCAACTCCTATTTTCAGCCTGAGGTTTCAATCAAAGTGTTAAATTTATATTCCAAATTACATTGCCTGGCAAAGGGAAAACCTTTGCAACCCACCAAGCACAAAGTAAAATATTTCTCCAACTAGTATGAGTCTAATCAAGAATGATGGTTCTTGTACAACCACTTTGGAAAACTGTTGGGCAGGATCTACTAAAACTAAACATAATCTGTACCCTATGACCCAGGAATTCCTCTCCCAGGTATATCCCCAAGAGAAATGCTACTTGTATCCCCCAAAAGACATGGACAAGAATGTTCACAGCAATCTTATAGTGAAAAGCTGGGAATAATCCAACTATCCATCCACAGGAAACTTAGTAAACAGTTGTGGTATATCCATACACTGGAATATTACAGAGCAATAAAAAACCGCTACACACAACATGAATGAATCTCACAGATTCATTCTGTGAGGTTGCATGAAAGAAACTACAGACAAAAGAATGCATATTATAATATTTCACTTATATGGAGTTTAGAAATAGCAAAACTATCAGTGGCATTGGAGGTCAGGAAAGTGGTTACTTTTGGAGGAAGATCAACAGGAGGGGGCATGAGGGAACCTGCTTAGGTCCTGGAAATGTTCCACATCTTGATCTGGGTGTAAACATGTGTAAAAATATATCAAGATGGACACTTTAAGATTTATTCTGTTTACTTATAAGTTGTACCTCAATTTTTTTTTTAAAGTAAAGGTATTAAAGATGGAATCATACTGCTTTTCCAAAGCCTCCTTTCCCCATATCTTTGATTATATATCTTTAGCTTCTTATTTTGGCCTATGCATGTCTCACTCACATTTCCTTCCTTACTCTCGTTTCCTGTAGAACAAGTGAGACTTTCCTACTTGGAAGGTTGGGATTTTTTACTTACATAGTACTGATGATATGACTATTTTTAAAAGTCCTTAGGATTGTTAGATATAGTGCTATCTAGTTGTTTGACAGATACAACTCTGTATCTGGCTGAAAATTTTACCCCACACGTGAAACATCATGAAGATATGTATATACGTTTTGGATCCTGCGATACAAAATAAGAGAATTCCTCTTTTGTAACTTAAATTTGGAATTTAGGTTTCTATTGATAATTCATGTATTTTCTTGGTGAAACATATATTTTTCTTTACTCCTGTGTTTTCTTGAGTCATATGACTTCTTAGCCCTCTAATTTGCTCTACCTGAAACATGGGCATAAAAGTATATTTGCCACTGCACAGATAGAAATTCGATAATGTAGGAAATACATCTTGTGTTCAAAACTCATAAGATGAATGCTTTCAGAATGAGTAAATGCGTTTCTTTTTAAAAACAATTATTTCTCTGTGCAAAATCCAGTTTTTTGCTAGGATAAACCAGTGAGCTGCTTTCTCCCAGTTGCTTGACTTGAAGGCATGTTCTGGTGCTTGCCTGGCGGGAAATCCCTCAATTGCCCTCTGGTGGTGAGAAGGAATGATTGCATCTTCTATGGATGTCATCTACCTGGAATTGCTTTCGTCACCAGAATAGAAGCTCAGGGAGCCCTCTGTTCTATAAATTGCCTTGGATTTGTCTTTGTTCTTAATATCGTTTGCCAATTCTTGGATTTTTCTTCTCAGGACTGTGAAAAACCAGGAATTTCTTGCCTAACAATGCACTGTAACCTTAGTGCGCTTGCTAAAGAAGAAAGTCGTACTATAGATATTTACATGCTGCTAAACACAGAAATATTGAAGAAGGTAGGTCCCAATGAACTGTACTTTCGGGGTTCATTTAAAAGCATTTGAATTGGTTTCCTCATGAAGCTCTGCCTGCCCCTTTTAAAACTTTCCTGGCAAGTACCATTGGTAATTCTGATGCTGGAGGATGCCAGGGAAAAATACCAGACCCTTCTATTCAAAGTGTGGTCTGAGGATCAGCAGCACCAGCATCACCTGGGAGCTTGTTAGAAATGCAGAATCTTAGACTCCACTCTAGACTTACTGCATCAGCATCTTCATTTTAACAAGCTCCCTAGGTGTTTTATTTGCACATTTAAGTTTCTCAGACTTTAGCTTGCGTCAGAATCACCTGGAGACCTTGTTAAAACACAAATTCCTGGGGGCGGAGTCTGAGATTCTGTATTTCTGACAAGCTCCCAGATGACGCCAATACTGCTGGTCTGAGGACAGCATTTTAGATCAGGGTTAGCAAACGTTTTCTAGAAAGGGCCAGTAATAAATATTTGAGGTTTTATGGGCCATGAGTCTCTTGCTCAACTCTACCATTATATTATGATAGCAGGCATAGACAGTCTTCAAACAAATGGGCATGGCTGTGTTCCAGTAAAACTTTATTTACAAAAACAGGCAAAGGGCCGGATTTGACCCATGGGTCATAGTTTGCCGACCCCTTGTTTAGATGACACCTTGTTTCAGAGAAGTCCAACTTTTAAACCTCAGGCCACTTTGCTATTATGAGTTTATCAAAAATGGTTCAAAAAAAATACTTCAGTCAGTGAATTGGTGGCCCTTAAAAAATCATACAAATTCAGGCCCGCCTGGTGGCGCAAGCAGTTAAGTACGTGTGCTTTGCTGCGGTGGCCCGGGCTTCACCGGTTCGGATCCCGGGTGTGCACCGATGCACCGCTTGTCAGGCCATGCTGTGGCAGCGTCCCATATAAAGTGGAGGAAGATGGGCACAGATGTTAGCCCAGAGCCAGTCTTCCTCAGCAAAAAGAGGAGGATTGGCAGATGTTAGCTCAGGGCCGATCTTCCTCACAAAAAAAAAAATCATACAAATTCACTATGATTTATTTTAACATGACAACTGCTGAGTATGAAAGGCCAAATCCAACAAGATGCTTTGAAAATAATCACTTTTGAAGATAAAACAAAATATGCATGTTAGCCACCGAGATTCTATTTATTTTCCTTTGGAAAAACTAAATGTGTTATAAACCTGTCGGTATATGAATAAATATCTTTAGAAAAGTCATTCTAGTGTTATTTTTTAATTAGGCATGGCAGTAACACGCTGACCTGAGAATACACAGGCACTGGGGGATACGGAGTGTTTTACCCACTTTCCATCTGTAGCTGGTGCAGCCCCCACACACCCGTGGAGAGCAGTGGACAATTCTGCTTTCCCTGGTTACCTTCGGAGGGAAACTGGTTTGGTGCAAGTTGGGCTCACACAGCAGTGCTTACCTGTCATACCTCTCCCTTAAAAAAGGGCAGTGTTGAGAGAGGACCACGCATGAGTTAGAGCACCACTGGCCATCCTGCAATCCCAGAAGGGAGTCTAGAAGTCCTGCATCACAAGAAGTGCCTTCCTGGCTTGGGTCCCTGGGTCAGATTAAGGGGCTATGATTCTGTATACTTACCTGCCCTGTTCATCTTCTTGACAAATGGTCCTGGGACAGCTTTATTCCCCATGCCACACTTGTATCAACAGAGCCCTGATTATGGCACTGATGGTGGGAAGCCACTCTGACTTCTCCATCACCCTCAACCCAGATGGCTGCTGCTTGCCCTTCAATCATTTGTGCTTCATTTAACTGCAAGGCTCCAGCCCTCTTTGTACACTGCTCTGTGGCCTGGTCTTCTGCATCTGTCTCTCAGTGATCAGTGGTGACCTTTTGCAAAGAAACATGTCCCACTTACTCCTGTCCCCATGGGCCATCTAGACCAGTCTGCACCCCAAGAGAGCAGAAAGCTGTGGGAGTGTCCTATGTGGGTGTTGGAGGATCGTTCTCCGTGAAAGTGCCCTTTCAGCAGAAACCAGCAGAAATTCCAGGTACAGAGGAAAGCCTAGACTGAGGAAGCTAGATGAGGCCCCTGCTGCTCCCAGAGCTTGAAATGCAGAATGTTGGTCCCCTGAAGCCGGCCACAACCTCCCTTGGGGAGTAGCACAAGATGGCTCCAGGAGTCTTCCCAGCCTCCCTAAGGATGTGGAGCAGCGCCAGCCTTGTGGTTTGCATGGGCCTATAGTTGTGTTTATTTTCCTTTGACCTCAAGATCCAGCCCCAGACGAGGGAATTTGAGGTTCTATTGTTTTGACCTTAACAAGTTTTCGTTTGAAATATAGGATCTGATTTTTTAAATTGAGGATTCAGGTTTCTTTGAAAGTGTTCTTCTTCTACAACCACTGGGGCCTGTCTTGTAGCAGACTCCTCATCTGCTCAGCCTTTAACTTTGACAGTTATCATCATCATCATTGTTGTTATTATTGTCATTATTAATATCCAAGATGAAGATGATGGTGGTGATTATCCAAGATTGAAAATACAGTATATCCTGACACATAAAACCACAAATTTACAAAACCGTTAAATTAATAAAAGATTATTTGCATACAAAATTATTTACTGCTTAATGTGAGCTAACTGGAGCAGCTTCTCAGTTGAGTGACAAGCTTCTCAGTTGAGTGACAAGCTTCTCAGTTGAGTGACAAGCTTCTCAGAAACATTTAAAATGTTTTATTGCTGTTTAAAAAAAGAACAATAATTAGTGCATAACTCCCAGGTAAATATATAAAGTGGCATCCCCATGTGTCCTCCCAGGAAGGTTTTTGTGGTTTCTTTGGCAGAAATGAGCAGAGGGCCCCCCTCAGAACTGTTTCTATAGAAAGAGTCCTCAACTTTCATTGTTTTGAGTAGGTTTAGCCAAAAGTGGGTCAAAGCTGGCATCTGATATATACAGTCACATGCCGCATAACGACATTTCAGTCAACAACGGACTGCATATATGACTATGGTCCCATGAGATTAGTACCATATAGCCTAGGTGTGTAGTAGGCTGTACCATCTAGGTTTGTGTAAGTACCCACTATAATGCTCGCACAATGACAAAATCGCCTAACGACGCATTTCTCAGAGCATATCCCTGCTGTTGAGCAACACAGGACTGTACTTCCTTGCGTCGCAGGCAGGCTGAGTAAATGTGGGCGGGCACACTACAAGACACCTTGCTGGCAGAGCCCCAGCCACCCCCGCAGGTGGGAGGCCGAATGCTCCAGTTGTCTGCCCTCTGTTTCCACGATGGAAGCCAGGCTGCCTCTCCATTCGGCAGCCAGTGCAGTACCACCTGTACCACTGGCTCAAGGTTCTGGCCCCTTCCCTAAGCCATAGTTTTGCCAACCGCTGTCTTTTTCCAAATTTCTTCTCCGTCCCTGCCTTGGAGCTGTTTTCTCATTATCTGGATCAGCGGCTTTGAATCTGAGTCCACACCAACCCAAGGCTTCTGACTGATTCTGGCTAATGGGCTTTTCTTGAGTCTTAGGCGTGCCCACGCCCACCCCAGTCCCCCTTCTCCTCAGGCCATCGCCTAATTTATAAGCCAGATGCTGCCCTCTTTCTCATCGCTCCACCAGGTGCCCTCTTTCCGTGTTAAATGGCTTTGCCACCCAAAGCAGTTTCATTTAAGAGCAAAGAAAGAGTTAAAAGTAACTCGTGTAAAGGGTTTGAGGGTTGTGGTCAGGGCAGGAAGATGCTTGAGAAATGTATATCAAATGCCTGCTGTGGAATGCCAGGCCTGGATTTGTTGGACACAATTAAACAGCTTTATTTATTCTCTACTTTTTGTGAATATGTCAATATCACTATCCAAATATCTGGCTCTTACCACTTGGAAACCACAGCACACAAGCTTGTGTGTGGTGATGGTTGGCAAAACTCCATAGTTTTTCAGCATCTACCATATATGAAAGAATTCTCAAGACGGAGACTAGAAATCTCTGTTTATGTGGGTGCCTGGGAGGGGGAGGTATCTAGTTCAGTGATAAAATTTTTGTCTCTCCACAGAGAATCTTGGAATTTCAGTTCTGCCTGGTCCCTCAAGGTCCAGCCATTGTCCCTGAAAAATCTTACCACTGTAAGATCATTGTGTTGTTTCCTCCACAGGACAGTTCATCTGTCATTCAGTTCATGACCCGTGCCAAGGTGAAGGTGGACCCAGCTCTAAGGGTGGTGGAGATAGCCAATGGCAACCCAGAAGAGATGACGGTGAGTCAGCCACCCCGGGGACAGCCCTCTCAGAGGGTGAGGAAATCTGAGTGACTTGGTCTGGAATTTGAGGGTAAAGATGCTCTCTGAGCCAAGATGTTGGCTTTGTGGTAGACCCAAGATCATGCCTGCCTAGGCTTCCAGGCCCCTATGGAGAACTTCTGTGGTCTGCTCTTGTTGTGATAGCATTGTTCTTAAGGATGACATTGTTATGTGAAAGCTCCCTGCTGTGACCAGCGAAAGGAAAAATAGTCTGGAAGTACCCTTGACAGGGCTTGGATTTCCACCCTGAAGCCAAGACTATTTTTATCTTTCTCAGACCTTTCCCTGAAACCTCATCTGCCTTCCCAATCACACTGCTCCATGGATAAACACTGGGTATTTTAAAAATGAGTTGTTTAAATAACTTAAAGAGGTCACATCCAAATTGCAAGTCCTAAAACCTTCTCTTTCATTCTTTACCTACCCCCTTGTCCTCCATAAAGTACAGTGGCATGCAGGCCTCAGAGACATGGGAGGGTGCCACAACCAAAAGGCTTGGATGTGGGGGTGTGGGAAAGGCTGGAGGGAAAGTGCGGCTTTGGAATTTTACTGCCTTGTATTGTTTTTCAGGGGTGGGGAGGGGAGGCTTATCCCTTGACACCCACACTCAGATCCTAGGCAAATAGAAAGGGGAGACAGCAGCCTGCGAACCGGTTTTGCCAGTGAGCTGTGCAATGATGTTCCCTTTTTGCCTCTCCTTCCCTGGAATTTATCTTCTCTCAAAGGAGACTACTCTCTCTTGAAAGAGTCAAGGTTGCTGTGACAAATTTACAAAAGTGATAAATTCATAAAGATTATTCACTTATAAAGAAAAGATTAACATTTTCTGATAACAATGGTGACACCACATGTCTAAATGTTAGGATGGAGATCCAACCAAAGCCCACTCTTGTAAGACCCTGGTTAGAAAGGGTTCATATAGAAAATAAATCTCTGGGGACCTCAATAAAAATCTCAGTCCTGCTCCTATTTATGGAGAGCAGGCGACGAGAACATCAGCTCGCACAGAATAAATATGAATCCGTGAATGGTGAGGGGTATTAAAGCTGCACCAGGGCTTAGGCATTCCATACTCAGTGCAGGGAAGGACAGTCAGATATAGACCTTTCCTCCTCTAATCACATTGAGAAGTGGTCCAAGCAGTAATTTTAGTAACAGAAACTGAATGAGATGAAGTGGAATGACACTGGGGTCCTTCACTATGTGGGGTCGGTTTTTCTGGCAGGTCAAATATTTGGAGTTGGCTTTTGGCTTTTGCCTTTTCCTCCCTGCCTTGCCTCCATTTCACTGGTAATTCAGACCTTCACCTGAGAAGTGAGGGAGAAGGGTGATTCACTGCTCATTGTCGTAGCCCTGGTTACAAAGTTTTATAGGATGAAATACATGCCCAACATGAGAGGTTTGGAATGTTCTGGTAGACCACAGTATTCCCGATTCAGAGCTAATGGAAATAATTAACGGGTTTCCTACAGGTGGAATCCCTTGGGTAGATGAAAAAAAAATATATCACTGGGCACATTGCCTTCGATTAGAACACTAGGCTGCGGGATCCAGGAAGACATTGCTTGACATCCCATTGTTGGATTCTGAGTCATCTGTATGCCCCCAAAATACCACTTCCATTAATTACTGTTCCATTTTGAGCACTATGGTGATATTTTCATTATCAAGAGTTCTTTGGAAGAAGCTCTCATTTCAATTGATTTTTTTCCAGTACTCCCAAGAAAAAAGTAGCACTCGTCAGAATCCCACAATGCCCCCTCTCCCTCCTTTCTATGACTTTGCCTTTTCAATCCATGAGCTAAGATGAAGTTCTGCAATCTGTTCTCAACTTTCCTGGCAAAAAAAAAAAATCTTTTCTGAGTAGGAAGATTTGTCTTTTTAGAATAAACACGTTCTTCCCTGCATGATTCTTCTGAATGCCTGGCTCTCTGTCAACTGTCCATCTGAGGGGAAATTTCCATAGAGGCTAGCCACCAAATTTAAATCAGGCAAAATTTCACAAGATTTTAGATTAGGCACCAAATTTTTATGGCCTTGGAAGGAACAGGTAATGTATTTGCAGCTGGTATCTAGCAGGGTGTGGGTGTGAATAGGAAAACAATCAGATTTTTAACCACATAAAGTGTACCTGGTGGTAAATTTAACTGATAGGGAAATTAAATAATTTTCCTGTGATATTTTTCATTTTTATGCCATGGTATCAAGTGCTTTACAGAGCATTTGGGTAAATACCTAGAAATACATAATAGATTCTTGAGACATTTGCCCTAATTTATCAATAAATAGATCCAGGGGTACTTCCCAGGTGAGATGTTAGCATGTGTCCAAGACCAACCACACCAAGCTTACCTGGCTTTGTGTAGGTCGAAACCTGAGAATTCCAGGTGAGACCTGTGGGACTGCATTTGGTGCTGGTTTCCAGGTGCCAATCATATGTTGAATTTCCTGGTTGAATTTCTATTCAACCCAACACTTCTTACTTTTCAGGGAGATCCAATTCTCAGGCTGGATGAGAAGCTTGTATGAATTACATAGCAAACCTATTTTCTTGATATTTCAGAATCACAAAATATATGATAGACATAAATCCACAGATGAATAAATAAGTCATTGCCTTGTGGAACGTGCACCAGGCAGGAGGGACTGGCTCGGTCTCATTTCAGCAGAATCAGAGTGGATTAGAAGGATATCTGGTAGCTCTCAGAATTGCCAAGAAGGCTGGAGAACCAGACTAGGGATACGAGAGGAGTCAAGAAACCTGAGGGGCCAAGACCACAGGCTCAGTCAGGCCACAGGAACAGCCTGGCGTGGTGCCCTGGACACAGCTGTTCCTCGCTTCTCTCAGCCTCTTGCTCTGGGATCTGGCAGGAGCCTCTCACTGGCTGAGGTTAGGTCCCTGTCACTAGGGGACCAGGCACCCCAGGGAGAGCAGGTCACTGGTCTTTTAGGCTATTGTAATATAACTTCACCCTCGCCCTGAGATTCACACAGAGGAGGATTCCTCAGTGCTGGAAGGGGTTCAAGTCTGGGCTGCTAAAAAGTGACAAATGTCCACTCCCATGTGCTTCTCTAATACTGAGGGTCAGTATCGGGCCAGCCAACCCCTGGCTCTTCTTAGGGCTCCCATCTGAGCAGAGTCCCTGTTCAATCATTTAGAGCACTTTTTTGGTGGTAACTCTCTGGGCAAGCTGCAACCTTAATAAGAAAACATGAAAATCTTTGTCGGAAGATGGTTGAGGAGTGTTTGTATTTTTTGCTTTGTTTTGTTTTGTTTTAAGAAATAATGTGCTTGAATGAGCAATGCTTCCTTGCTGATTTGACAGGGCAAATGTTTGGGGCCCTTCCCCTTCTGCGATGGTGCCATAGGAGCCATATATCCAGAGAGGCATTCACCTCCCTCATGCAGCCCACTGCCATCAGCATCCTTTACCCTACGAGTCATAATTTTAACATGTCTACTGTGCCCTCCCTGGGTTAGAACCACTAAGCCTCTTCCTCTAGCATACGAAGGACCTGAGACTTGGGGAAAAGAAGTGACTTGCCCAAGATCTCGCAACGACTGAGCCAAGGACAGTGTCTAGAACTCTTGACTCCCAGCCTGGTGCTCCTTTCCCCTCTCCCCTGCAGCCACTTAGTCTCATGGGGAGGCATTGAGCCTTCTTGGATGAAAGGGCCTGGACAAATGCAGATTAGCTAGTATGGAAAGGAAAGAATTGACTTGTTTTAAAGTGTCTCTGTTAAAACCACCCAGGTGCCCTTGGAGCCCAGCCAGCTCCCTCGGGCTGAACCTGGCTCTCCTCTCCCCAGTTGGGGCTTTCCCTCCTCGGTCTGAATTAGACCCCAGAATGAAGCCTCATGACTGCAGCCAGGCTTTCACTTCCAAATCAACCTGCCCCGTCAAGCACTGATTGATCAGGACAGCAAGTTCCAACTTCATTTTCTCTGAAGCCATTTAGGTTCAGTTCACAGTCTTGGCCCTTTCAGGAAGTCAGTCCTTCCAGGTGGCCTTTCCTCTGTGAATAGGGAGCACTGCATCTCCCCTTGGGCATCAGAAAGCCTAGGTTCAAATCCATTTCCCTCATGTCCTAACTGTGTGACTTTGGGTATCAGGTAACCTCTGAGCCTCAGTTTCCTCGTCTATAACATGAGAAAGCTGCTTTCCACTGCCTGGAGATTTGCCCTTCCTTCTCTCTACCATTGCCCCCAAGTAAAGACGCAAGCCAGGGTATCTCAACCAGAGGGGCATCATCTAACATGGTAAACAGATTTACTCCAAAAGATGGCTCTTACAGTTCCTTTGTTGTACCACTTCTTGATGCAAACTGTACAATTTTTACTGTTGCTAAGTAGATCGTGACTTGTACTTTACCATTATGTCACGAATTACAGTTAAAATTGCGTTCCACATTGCTAGAGAGTTTCTCCCCCTTGAACCGCAAGTTACATTGAGATGTAGGATGAAGAAGAGGGTCATGGGAAGGTCACCACCTCCCCCATCCTGTACCATCATCAAAAGGTGGTGGGCAGTCCTCGTCTCCTCACCCACCACCCCCACATGTGAGAATTAAACTATAACCATAAGGAATTGAGAAAATCCCAGCACAGTTTGCCAAAACACGAGTCATGTTTCGTAATGGTCACCATTTGCTTGTTCACTTGATGAATATTTATTCAGGGCTTGCTAAGGGCCAGGCACTGTACTAGGCACTGCAGATGCAACAGGGAACAAAATAGACATGGTCCCTGCCCTCCCAGAGCTGACTGAGGGGACTTCCTTGTGCGCAAGGAAGCACACAAAGGTTTTATTTCAAATTGAGATTAGTTTCATGGAAGCAACCTGCTTTAGATTGAGGGGGGTCAAGGAATGTTTTCTCCAAGGAAGCTGAGACCCAGAGAGTGAGAAGGAATTAGCTTGCCAAGCATGGGGAAGAGTGACCCAGTTGGCGGGGTCAGTGGAACTGTATGAAGACCCAAACAGCTTGCCATGTTCAAGGCTGAGACCAGTGTGGCAGGCAGCTGGTGAGCAGTGAAGACATCCGTGATGGAAGACATAGGCAGGGTCCCTGCCATGTAACGCCAGGGGACAGTTGCAAAGGGAAGCCATTGAAAGCTTCTGTTTTGAGCAGGGAATGGTATGATCCAATGCATACTCTTTAAAAATCACAGGCTACTGTGTGGACAGTGGATTGTAGGAGGAAGGGTAGAAATAAGGAGGCTAGTTAAAACGTTATGACTGTCACCTGGCAAGAGGTGATGGTGGCAGAGGAGATAGAAGTGGACAGGTAGATTTGTATCAGTAAAGACGTGGCAATTTGTGCTAGTCACATGTAGGGAACCTCTGTCCTAAAGGGTTGGCAGAGATCAAATGACATCGTGGTGCAAAGGCCCTTGCCGGTGCATCCACATGGGCATTCAGTTAATAGTGGCTCTCACTGCATAAAGAGATGGCCAAGGGCAGGATGAACCAAATGGAGAATAAGCCTCTCCCTCCCCCAAATCCTCAAAAGTCTTGGTCAGTGTACTCTAAACCAATGATTTCCAGTCACCATTACTTTTTTTAAACAACAGAACCCATTTCTAAATTGAAATATGCTTTGGTTGAATCAGAGGTGGGGTACCTGGAACTCCCCAGATTTTTATCTCCACTTTCCCCTGGTGGTCTTTGCACCCCCTCACTGAAACCCTGGGCTCTAGGGAGCCCAGGGAAACCCTGCTCTGGAAGGTTGCATGTTAGGACAAGGCTGCTGTCCAATCCATCAAATTCTCTCACTAGACACAAATTGTACCCCCGTTAAGTATGAACAAGAATCATTGCTTACCCTCAAGACTTCCACAGCACAGACAGGTGAACAGTGCTCAAGCACACATGTGCGCGCACACACACGTACACACAGTACGGTCATGTGTTGAGAGTGCCTGTGCTGAAGAGGTTAGGACAGGCTGCGTGGAAGGAGGGGCCCTGAACCAGTACTGAAGGAATTTTCTAAGCAGACAAGGGAAGGTCAGGCATTTCCAGATGGTGTCTTAGGTGAGATTCTCAAGAAGCAGACCCTGAGATGAGGATGTGTACAAGTAGTTTATTAAGGAAGTGCTCCCCGTGGGACCGGGAAGGCAGTGAGGAGACGGGATAGGGAAAGGGAAGGAAGGGGAAGATTTCGGAGGACCCTAGCCTCAGCCTGATCCTGTGGGGAACACTTCAGAGTGGTCCACCTTGAAGCAAGGGAGCTGGGTTTTCATACTCCTGTTCCTGTCAGTCATTGACTAGGGGCTGCCCCAGGAGGTAGTAAGCACCAGGGTACTTCACTCTCTCATGCACCTTGATGGAAAGTGATTTACAAAAATCGCCCTCCACTCGAAGCGAAAGCATGCAAAAGCTAAGGGTTGGGCATCGAGAACCGATAGAGGAACCTAAGGGGATCTGGGCAGAGAACCTATAGTGTTGACACAGATGGAATAGTCTCTGCTCCACGTGCACCTCCGTGTCTCATTATGCATAATGACTTCATAGTTTTAGATTCGTTTGTATATGTTCAATTCCGTGAGTGCTGGGAATTTGATATGGTTATCTCCTGTTACTCTCACAGCACCCCCGTGCATGAGGTATTATTACTCCCATTTTCTGTTGAGGAAATTGAGGCTCCAGAAAGTAAAAGGACCTACCAGCCTGAGGTACCACAGCTTGTCAGTGGAAGAGCCAAGACTGGCTGCCAGGTCTGCCTATTTGCAAGCCCCGAGTCTTCCTGAATCCTTTGCTCCTCTGACCTGTGCTGTCCTGTTGCCCGACGCCCACACACAGTGGGAGCCCGGTTCTGAGCAAGTGGGAGGAATCCCAGTCATGGGTGGTAAACAGCTGGCCCTTTGTCTTAGGAGTGAACCTTGGCTCTGGTGGCCTCAGAAGCACATCATGTTCAGACTTAGTGGTCTGTTGATTCTGGAACTCTTCCTTTTGTGGCCTGATCCCTAATCAGATGCACAGCTACTCATCAAGAAGAGAATTAGCGCTCCTTGAGGGCCCTGGCTAGCTTGAGATAAATGAGCTGCATTCCCCTCCTCCCTTTAAAGAGCCGTCTTGAGGATTATCAGGAGTAATAGATATAAAACCTCTCAGCACAGTGTCTGGCACACAGTAAGTTCTCAACAAATGTGACCCGTTATTAACAACAAAGGAATTAACACCAGCCCAGTTCATTTCTTTGCAAATTCTAACAGAGCAAGGGATTTCTGAAACCCTGCACCTGGCAGGCGGGGGCGTGTTTGACATCTCTGTTTATCACAGTGCAGACTTACATCATCGATCTTGCCAATTGCAGTTTATTTTCTGTTCGTTGATGTCGTCTCCTGAAGTCTCCCTGCTCCCTTGAGCTGGGTGCTTTCTGAAGGCTATGTTCTGAGAGCACTGTAAGACTTGGTTCCGCTGAGAACATTTCTCCCAGTTCCCACAGCCATTCTTCCTTCTCCCTCCCCCACACTCCCACTGGCTATTAGATGTAATCAGAAGCAGGTGGAAATGTCATTTCATTGTCCCAGATGTTTTTCCCTTTCCACTTTTTATTCTACATAAATTCCTTCCCTCTGTGAGACATGTGTGATGTGGACTGCAGAGAGCATCTTGCTGTTGTAATTGACCTTGAGCCGACCTGGGTCTGGGGTTGAACCTCCCCTCTGGGTGCTGACTGAACTGTGCCCCAGCACTGCAAGCCCTTGTGCCCCAGCACTGGAAGCCCTCCATCCAGCAGAGGCCTGGGCCATTGTGGTCATGTTCTCAGGCCTTATGGAGACCTGAGTATTTCCAACTATGACATTAGGCGTATTTGCAATGGTCAGAATGTAGAAGTTTCCAGAAACACAGAAGTGAATCAAGCACTGTGGTTTAGGTTTGCCAGCTGCCTCAGACTGGAAGTTGGCTCCTGGTCGTTCCCTGATGCCAGCTTGCCAACCTCAGGTGCATTAAACTTTACAGCAGCAGGCAGGATGCCCAGTGCTGGGCCTGCCATCACCCCAGCCCAATGTCTGTCCTCCTCAGAGGCTCTGTTGAGGCAGGTCCTCATGCTCCTCATTTCCTTATGCTTTATTATTAACATCCAACGTGTAAGCCCTCCAGCTTCAATCCGCAGCCTTGCCATCATCCATCCCTTCGCTGGTCAGAACTTCTGCTCTCCCCATCTCCCAGCCTCCTGCCACCCTCTAAAACCAGACTCCCGTTCGTCCTCAGCTTTTTCGCCCCTTTCACACCACCTTCTTTCATCCTGGAAGCTTGGATCTTCCCTGGGAAAACCATTTCCCCTGCAACCCTCTTACTGGGGCTGTTTGTTCCTTGAACCCCCACATGAAGTTCTCCCTTCTAATCTATATTCATTTTGCAGCTAGAATGCTCTTTGCAAAATGCAAATCATGTCACTCCTCTGGTTAAAACCCTCCATTGGCTTCCCATTCCTCTTAAGATAAAGCGTATAATTCTCAATACAGCCTCCAGCCCTTTCTGTCTCTCCAGCCTCATCTCACCCCTGCCAAGCTCACTCCTACCACAGAGGTTTTACACATGCTGTTCCTTCTCCTTGGAATAATATTCCCTCCCCTCTTTGACTAGTTAACTTCTGCTTATCTTTTAACTCTCAGCTCAAGCAGTTCCTCAAGGAACTCTTGCTGACTACTGTGCCTATCTCAGAGTCTTTTATAACCATGAACCTCTCCCTTGGTACACTTTTCAAAATTATAATTTTGCATTTATGTGTCTAATTGGCCAGTATTTTCAATGAGCTGTAAGCTCTGTGAGGGCAAAGACTGCCTCCTTTATTCATCGATGAACCCCCACAGTGCCTGGCACATAGTAGTTGCTACATCCGCCTTTGTTAGATGGATGGATGGATAGACAGATGGACAGATGGGGTGGATGGACAGATGGGTGGATGGGCAGATGGATGGATGGATGGCCAGGACTATCCCAAAAGAAATAACATTTGCAAATATATTTTTGAAGTAGAGAGAAGAGAAGCACACTCAGAGACTCCAGCTTCAAATCCCATCATCTCTTTTGTTGCAGACTGAATCACATTCATGCTTCATCTAATGTTATGGCAGAAAGGACATTGAATTTATTAGTTTGTGTATTCACAAATCACATAATGAATCACCACCTTGGTTTAGGTGACAGGAGAACATGCAATTTGAACCCTTCTTCTGTAAGAATTCACAGTGTATGGAGTGCATCGACCGGAAGATACATCACTACCTTGCAGAGCAAGAAGGACTTAGAGCTGGGACTATGAAGTGCTCAGCTGTGGTGTTAAAACTAAGCTTTGTGAAGCCGTGGGTTCCCTGAGTTGGTTCACGGGATGCTGGGCCTGGGGTAGGGAGGGACAGGCTTGGGAAGAGGGGCTGAGCAGGCTGGGCTCTGACTGCCCACCTTCTTTACAACTAGAGAATCTCCACTGTTTTCTGTTTTATACCTTGGGATGCTACGATAGGTTTTCTCTGCTAAAAGAGGTTGAAAATTGCTATGTTTCTAAAAGCTCAGAGAAAGATTAATTCTGCTGAAAAGAGAGGACTAGGTCAGGCTTCTTGGAAGAGGAGACGTTGGAGCAGAGTCTTTTTATTTAATTTTTTTAGTCTTGGCTTTAAAATGCTAGTTGAAAAATTTTTTAAATGATAAAAAATAGAAAAGAGAAAAGGTACCCGTGATCTCAAGAAACACCTATGTACTTTAAAACTTTCCTACCGTTTTTCTGCAAAGCTGAAGTCTTCTAGATATTAAATTGATATTCTGATTTTTTTCGCTTTATCATTTTTCCCATGTTATCATATTTTCAAAAGTACTTAAAACTTGGAAATCAGTCAAAAAGATGATTGCATGTACTTTCAATAGCATACTGAAACATTCCCTAGCGCCTTTCTACTCAAAGTAGTAGAAGCCCTGCATCACGAGACGTGCCTTCCTGGCATGGGTCCCCAGGTCAGACAAAGGGACTATGATTCAGTAGACTTACCCATCCTGTTCATCTTCTTGACAAATGGCCCCGGTGACAGCTTTATTCCCCATGCCATACTTTCTACTCAAAGTAGAAAGGTCTACTGCTCTGTGAACCAGCAGCATTGGCATCACCAGGGAGCTTATTTGACGTGTACAATCTCGGGCCCCAACCCAGACTCACAAATTCAGAATCTGCATTATAACAAGGTTCCTTCCGTGATTCTTGTATACATTAAAATTTGAGAAAAGGTTTAACAGACCTGCCTAACTCTCTAGGGCCTAGATTCTGTGAAGTTACATATTAACTTATAGAAGACTGATAAGTTATCAATGCCTTTTGCCAGTAAAGATAAAATGACTTCTGTCTCGAAGAAAATATAGTCTTAAAGATTATAATTTATTGCCCTGTAGGGTATTAACCAGTTTTATATCTGATTTCAGCTTTCTTTTTTTTTCTGTGACTACACACATTTTCAGATCTTTCTTTGAACTAGCTTTGCCATCCTGCTGATTCCCTCAATAATGAATTAAGTAAATTTTTAAAGTATATTTGCTATATATTTGTATGAGAGTCATGTTTTTAGCTTTTTGAAAATTATACTTTGACTATCTACTCTGTGATTGATCATAATTTACTTAATTATTGCCCTATTGTTAGACATTTGGGATATTTCTATTCTTTACCAATATAAATAACCCTGCAGTGAACATCTTTGAATATAAATCTTTTTCTGTATTTTATGTTTCTTGCCTTTAAGTAATTTTTAAGTACAAAACTAATGGATCAAAGGGTCTAGACATTTTTAAGATGAGTGATATTGGAGTTTGTCAAATGGACAAGAATGGAATAGCGTTCCAGGTGGAAAGCAGCCTGCAGAGAGGCAGGAGACCACAGGTCTCACGGGGGAGATGACTCTGACTGGCTAGAATGTGAATGAATGTCCTGCAAGGGGCTGGAAAGACAGGAAGGAGACTAGATTGTAAAGAGCCAGGTACCCTGAATTAAATACTCAGTATAAAGAGAAGCCATTGATAGCATAAGCTGAGAAGTGAGCTGATGAGACTTGTGCTTTAGAAAGACAACTCGTAGCACCAGGGAGGCCACTCCAAGTCTCCTGAAATAGTGCTGATGAGAGAATACCAGACCTGAACTGGGGCGGTAACTGAGGATGGAAACAAGAGAATGGAGAGAAAGGTATTTAGAGAGGTGCAGGGGCTTGGCCAGGATCACCGACTCGTCAGTGAGAGAGACAAGACCTGACTGTCCATGCTTCTTGACTCTGCGTGGAGTCCATGCTGCTGTTTCTGCCTTTGGCTTTTTATCTATAATGTGACTACTTAGAACTGCAGGATGCTCATATCATCACCCACAATGAGTTTATTAGAGTCGTGATGTGTGGGAACCAGCTCTGCCAAAGCATAGAGCAGACGTCCAAGAAGATGAACGGCTTCACTAAAAATAAGAAAAGATTAAACACACATTCCAGGGAAGTGACAGGGCTTTCTTGTGGAACTTGCCAAACTAAACTGTAGTGGCTACTCTTAACTGTCTCTGTATCCACCAAACCAGACCTCCAGCGTGGCTTTGCCGGGGTGCAGATTTCTGACATTGAGGACAATGCAGTCAGTGTCCCTGAGAAGCTGTCGGGGTTATCCAAGGGGCTGGGCTTCACAGCTGACCCCACTGAGCTCACAGCCTGTCTCAGCAATTCATTGCCAATGAGAAGGCTCAGCAGACTCTTATTACATGACCACACACCAGGAACTTTGACAAAACTATCTTATTTTCCCTTTCAGACCCCCATTTCACAGAGGAGGAAACTGAGAGTAGTATCTCGGTTGCCTAAGGTCGCACCTCTTGGCCGTAGCCCCTCCTGGTTCATCTGTACAAGACACCACAAGAGGTTTGGAAGGTGGGAGGTGACTCGATCCACAACTTTTTAGGGGCAAGAACCCAAAGGCTTGAATCTGACTTAAAGACAGGAATCTCTATTCGGAACCAGATAGAAAATAGTGGCTTATGACAACAGACTTTAGAACCCATTTCTGTCCCACCGCCTCCCACCCCCAAGTATCCCTCCTTCGGGATTGCCTGTGGCCTAAAAATCACTCTTTGTAATAACCCCTAAATGGGTCATATGGATAAATAAATTGTGGTGTATTCACACAGTGAAATACCGTACAGCAATGAGAATAAACATGCTACAACCTGGATGAATCTCCCAAATGTAATGTTGAGAGAAAGAAGCCAGACACAGGAGTTCACACTGTGCCGCTCCAGTTAGATCGAGAACAAAAGCAGGTGGAGCTAATCTAGGCTCTTAGAAGTCAGCATGGGGGTTGTGACCGGAAAAGAGTGGGAAGGGGGCTTTTGGGGAGCTGGTCACATTCTATTTCTTGATCTGGGTGCTGGTTACACAGATGTGTTTAGCATTCAGTATATGAAAATTCAGTGAGCTGTTCACTTAGGTTATGTACACTTTTCTCTATGTATATTAGACATCAATTGTTTTTAAAAATTAAAAAGCCAACCATACACAACCTCAAAAACAAGCTCCCTACCAGCAATGATGATGCTAATAGGAACACCCACCATTTGTCAAGGATAGGCTCTGCCAGGTGCTATGCTGGGGCCTCTGCGTGTATTATCCCCTTGAATTCTCTAGGGAGATGCTGTTCCCTGTTTTGCAGATGAGAAAAATTAGGCTCAGAGAAGTAAAGTACCTTGTCCAAGGTCACATAGCTAATGAGTGTGTGCTGCAGAGAGGCCTCATTTCCATTCCCGGAGTGACTACTGTGTTTGATAGGCAGTTTTCTTTTGTTTGTCCCCATGGAGGAAGGAATGCCCTGCCCCATTTCCCTTGAGATAATTTTCTGGATTCAGGATCTGCAGGTGAGGCTGTGGCAGCCCATCTGCCTCATGAATGACCATCCACCCCCTTCCCCGCAGCACACACACACACCCACCTACCCCAGCTGTGGGAATGGACACAGTGAGATAGTGATGGTCACGTTTTCTTTCCTTATCACCTGGGAAGAGACAATGAATGATCCGTTTAATCAACAGATAGTCGTTAAAGAGAGAGCCACTGTCAGCCAGACACTCTGTGGTATGATGATGACAAGCTCAGATTTCGGGGTTTAAGGTTGGCTAGACCCGAGTTCAAATCCTGACTCTGCACTTAAGCTACACGGCCCAGAGCAAATAGCTTGTCCTCTCTGGGCCTCCATGTCCCCCTCTGTAAAATGGGTGTTGTATGAATTAGACAAGAGATTGCAAGAAAAGCCCAGAGCCTGATATGGAGGAGCATTCAAGAAATGTTAGAGAGAGATGGGAGCCAGGCCCTAAAAGGGTAACATAAACAGTACCGGGCAGTATCAAGTCAGTACTGTGCCTAGTCACCGCTTGAGGCTTGAGCAAGGGGTAGGACCACTGGGCTCTGGTCATCAGCGAGGCTTCCTGGCCGGGGCAGAACATCAGCTGGCCTCCAGGGTTCAGCTAGGTTTAGATAGAGCTTCCCCAAATGGGGATTCCAAGGATATGGCACAGCTTAGACAAAGACCTGTGGGTAGGCCAGCCTATCTGCAGCCATGGGAGACAGTGACTGCCCAGAGATGGGATTTTTGTCTCATCAGCAGCGAGGAGCTTGAATGGGACAGTGGGGTGTTAGGGAGGGTTATTGGGCAGCAGAGGACACAACAGATGCTTTGAATTCTACAAAACCAAATTCACCCATGACTGGTGGAGCTAAAGCAGAGCTAGAGGGTGCAGTCAGTGTTGAGCTATACATGTTAAGCAATCAGTCCTCTGGCAGGAGGGGTGGGGAGGGCCCTGGTTTGTTTGCCAATTTCTGTGGTATAAATACTCCCACCATGGCCCATTTCAAACTACCATTGCAGTGTCGCTAGATGTGGAGTTGGGAAGAGATGCACGTGGTTGGCTCTTGTGAGCCGAAGTGAGCCAGCTCCAGCAGACCACCAAGTTTCCATAAGAGTCAGGAAAACTTGCCTCACTGAGACTTGGGCTCCGATTACATATAGCTCCCATTGGAAACCAGAGCACAGCTCCTCGAGTGAGTGCCTTCAGTGTGCTAGGCACTGCCGTGAGACCCAAGACAGACTGTGTCCCGGCCCTTGTAGAGTCCACAGGCTGTTGGGGAAACTGGCGTTTATCAAATAATCATACTAAGTTATACACTGAGCTGAACACTCGGAAAGAAGTACTACTGTCTCACATGGAGGGCACACCCATGTCCTTTGTTTCAAAACCATAATAAAGGGAAGACTGTTGTTGTCTGCTCTGAATCAAGAACATAGTGTGTCCTCTAAGTTTTTCACCACACTTATGTATACCTCATGATATTTGAATCAGGCTTGTCATTACAACCCTTTCAAGAACTGGGGCTTGGATTTCAAGTACCTTTTCAGATCCTAGTGAAAAATCCATCAGTCTACAACCAGGAAAGCACTCAACAGAGTCCATTCTTTCATAACAACAGTCTGGACATATCTCTCTGTTTCACTCCACATGTCAAGCCCGGGCTGGGCTCCATCATGCTATGAGTACTTCCGTTTGGGAAACATTCTCACTTTTGCTTTGCCTCCTAGGTGGTCTTCGAGGCCTTGCATAACCTGGAACCCCGTGGCTATGTCGTGGGATGGATCATTGCCATAAGTTTGCTAGTAGGAATCCTCATCTTCCTGCTGCTGGCTGTACTGCTCTGGAAGGTGAGTCTGGCAACTGCAGGTCCCCATGGAGTCCCTACCCATGGATGCCCTGCTCTCCTGCCTCACCAAGGTTAGAGCTCCTTGGAAGAGGTTTTCTGTTGGAGCTTCCTTCATGGTGCAGGTACAGCCGAGGGAGGGCAATGAATGGAATCTTGGCTCCTCTTGAGGTCATTCACAACTGAGGATTGGACCACTTTAGAGGGAGAACAAAAATCTCACTCTTCTGTTTTCCTGCCTTCCCACCAGTCCTAACATAAGATAGTGGGATCCTAACTCCAAAACAGAAGCTTGGGGAGTAACAGCTAGGACTGTGGTGGCTTACCATTTAGTTGAAGAAAAAACAAGAAAAGAAACTACAGAGCAACTCTTTGTTCTTTTCCCATGAGAATATGAAAGAGATTTCTGCCCACAAGACTTGGTAACTGAGATGGGTACGAGTCTAGAGCAGCTGCATCCTAAGTTCTCCCAACCCCATGGTGACCCAGGGTGTAGATTTGCCCTGCCTCCTTCACCAGGGAACACCTGCTCATCTTTCATGTTTTGCCTCTTGTCACATTCTCAAGGAGAAAGGAGTGTCCTCACTCCCAAGTCTAGGATAGTTTCTTTGCCTCACACTCTCCTCTCGGAGATCGGGAGTCCTTTTACTTAGATCCTCTATATCATCAGTAATGGTTTCAGAGACATATCTGATGGAGATCTGTCTCCTCCACAGGCTAGTGATGTTCCAGGTGAATGGGACCCACGTCTGTTCTTGTTTGCACTGTGTCCCCAGCTCCTAGAACAGCTCCAGGGACCGTGGCCGGGACTTCCTGACGTCACAGCCCTGCTTTTCCACTGTTCCCGGTTCAGAGGCAGATGGAAACAGCCTCTTACATTATTATGGATGGATGCTTTAAATTCACATAATTAGTTTTTGAGGGGATTACACGATACTTTGTGTTTATTGATCAAACATAGTAACATATCAATAAGGGAAAAAAATAATAAAACACTCAGGAGTCCACATCCCAGAAATGACCATGGTGAGCACAGCGTCGGCTCTTCTTGACCTTTTTCTCTGTGTGATAGACGTAGATTAGGCATTCTGGTAGCATCTACTTACTTTTTAACAGTATGTTTAAAATTTCCAGTAATATATTCGATTTATTTTCAGGCACAGCACCTCTAAAATTAAAGCAATGGGTTCAATTATTAATCTGAAAAAAGTATAATAAATATACTGCAGAGTATCCAAGAAGTCTAGAAACACAGGAAAAATAGTATTTTTATTGTACATTTTTTATTTATTTTATTTTATTTTATTTATTTATTTATTTTTTTTGGTGAGGGAGATCAGCCCTCAGCTAACATCCGTGCTAATCCTCCTCTTTTTGCTGAGGAAGACCAGCTCTGAGCTAACATCTATTGCCAATCCTCCTCCTTTTTTTCTTCCCCAAAGCCCCAGTAGATAGTTGTATGTCATAGTTGCACATCCTTCTAGTTGCTGTATGTGGGACGCGGCCTCAGCATGGCTGAAGAAGCGGTGCGTCGGTGCGCGCCCGGGATCCGAACCCGGGCCGCCAGTAGTGGAGCGCGCACACTTAACCGCTAAGCCACGGGGCCAGCCCCATTGTACATTTTTTAGATTGACGATTGGACTGATTGCTTTAAATTTAGAGATACTTCACCTGGACTCAGTGTTTGGAAGTTGAAGATGAATATATTGAGCATATTACTTGAAAATAAGTTTATCTTATGTTCCCATGCTTTTCGGACATCGCATGTATTATTTTGCAGCCTATTTTTCTCTGAACACAAAATTGTAAACATCTTTTCATGTTGTTAAAAACCCATTTCCAGCACTGTCTTAGGGCTGCAGATGTCTGCAGATTACTCATCCCATCCTCTGATGCTGGAATTTAGGCGGCTCCTGGGTTCACACCTCTTTTACCAGTACCGCAGTGAATATCCTTGGAGCCAAATATTTGCACAAATTCTTCGCTATGTCCTTAAGATGAAACCCTAGAAATAGAATTACTGAGTCAAAAGAAATGCATATTTTAAGGCTTTTATTACATATTGCAAGTTGCCCTCTTGAAGGGTTAAAGTGCCCATTTTCCAGTATATTTGCCAGGAGGAAGATATTACCTTTTTTAAAAAATCTGGCAATTTATTGTTTGTTTAGTCTGCATGGCCAGATAGATTCTTATTCTCCATTTTCTCCAACTCCAACTCCTTCCTGCCAGGATGGCTTCTGGTCTGTGGGTGGAGAACAAAGCCAGCTCAGTGTTTGGGATCTGAAAAGACAGTATGGGCTTTGGGGGGTGTGTGTGTGTGTGTGTGTGTGTGTGTGTGTGTGTGTGTGTGTGTTTGTTACTTCCTTCTGCCTTTGTATGGACTTTTGAGATGAGAGGAAATGCCGTCATCCATGGCTGGGTACGTGGGACCAGACAGGGACACAGAGTGGGGAGCATGGTGGCCATGCCCCATTCCCTCTCATGGCATATATGCCTTTCTTGTGGCCACCCCACTTGGCTCTGCCACCCAGGGGTGGCCCATCTCCCAAGCACACGCTCCCGCCTCCTTCTGCCTGCTATCTGCTTAGCTTTGCTTCTGTTGTGTTTGTTTAAAGAATTTGGTCGCAGGAGGTGGCTGTCATGGGAGTAGCCAGCACCCTGAGGTCACCCAGCTATGTGTGATCCAAACTGCTAGGACCTGAGAAGGCAGACATTACCCTCTGCCATGGACTGGGAGAGAGAGTAGAGTGGTGGCAGTCAGGGGACCTTAACCCAGACAAGGGTTGCCTTGCAAAAGAGGTGGAAGAAAAGGGTCTCAAAAAGCTTTGAGGAAGCTGTTGAATGACACCTCATCATCCAAGAGCAATATTTCATTTCAGCTGACGTTTATTGAACACTTGCTTTGAACCAAACACTGAGTTAGGCACCTGGATGCAACAGTGATTGTGACTCTTCCCTGCCCTTGAACGCCTCACCATCTAGCACACTGACCTGTGAACAGAATTGAGGGTGGTGAGTGCTGTGAAGTAACTTCTCCGGAAACTGAGAAGACAACACCGTTGATCCCCACCCCCCACCCCAGGCGAATGGAAAGGCCGTAGAGTACAGTGTGTAGCTGAGAGCACAGGCTTTGCAGGCTGACAGCTGTGGACAGGACCCTGGCGATCACCCCTGCCAGCTGTGTAGCCTTGGGAGAGTCGCTGATCTTCTGTGACTGGCGTAACATCATTCTACCACATCCGTTGGTCGAAGCAGTCACATGCCAGCCCAGGTTCAAGGGAGGGAAAATAGACCCTGCCTTTTTTTTTTTTTTTTTTTTTAATTTTTTGTTTATTGCAGTAACATTGGTTTATAACATTGTAAAAATTTCAGGTGTACATCATTGTACTTCTATTTCTGCATAGATTACATCATGTTCACCACCAAAATACTAATTACAACCCATCACCACACACATGTACCCAATTATCCCTTTCACCCTCCTCCCTCCCCCCTTCCCCTCTGGTAACCACCAATCCAATCTCTGTCCCTATGTGTTTGTTTATTGTTGTTATTATCTACTACTTAATGAAGGAAATCATACGGTATTTGACCTTCTCCCTCTGACTTATTTCACTTTGCATCATGCCCTCAATGTCCATCCATGTTGTCACAAATGGCTGGATTTCATCGTTTCTTATGGCTGAGTAGTATTCCATTGTGTATATATACCACAGCTTTTTTATCCATTCGTCCCTTGATGGGCACTTAGGTTGCTTCCAAGTCTTGGCTATTGTGAATAAGGCTGCAATGAACACAGGGGTGCATGTACCTTTGCAAATTGGTGTTTTCAAGTTCTTTGGATAAATACCCAACAGTGGAATAGCTGGATCATATGGTAGTTCTATCGTTGATTTTTTGAGGAATCTCCATACTGTTTTCCATAGTGGCTGCACCAGTTTGCACTCCCACCAGCAGTGTATGAGAGTTCCCTTCTCTCCACAACCTCTCCAACACATGTTGTTTCCTGTCTTGTTAATTATAGCCATTCTGACGGGCGTGAGGTGATATCTCATTGTAGTTTTGATTTGCATTTCCCTGGACCCTGCCTTTTAAAGGGAGGAGTGGCAAAGGGTTTGTGGCTGTCTTTAATCTGCCACATACATGATGTTCAGAAATATAGGCAAAATCTTAATCTTCCCTTTAAAAGTCACTATTACAAAGGAAGATTTGCCTAACTGGAAGGTTTTTTATTTTAAAGTAGATGAAACCTCATCTCTCTTCCATTGTGTCATAGATAAAATCGTAATTGAGCTCCTTTGGGGAAAATAAAAAAAAAGTAAATCTTGGTGCAATGTTCATGAATGCACTCAACATGCAGAGTGGGTAGTCTGTTCAGGCAAAGCTATAATGCAGTAAGGAGCTGGGCAGAGGGAGTTTCTTTAGGAAAAATATTTTCTCTCCCAAAGGGCTAACTAAATATGGTGACTTGATAGGACGTTGAAAGGGCAAATGAAATGTATGATTATTTTGAAGACCTATATATTCATAAAACTTCAACTGCAGACCTCTTGTCAACTCTGATTCCTATGTCTATAGCCTAAGATTGATGCATTATGTATGGTGAATAGAGATCTAATATCACCTTGACAGTCCACTGCGCAGAAATCCGTTGATTAATAGGCCTAAAGTCCAGCCTAATATCTGAGTTATATGGACAGTCTTACTGGTTGCGGCTTTTTATCATATTTCACACATAATTCACTTCAAAGGCAAAGCCACTGAGTGGTAGCCAGTTGCCACTACTGAGCAGGAAACACTTCACTAGGGTCTTTGACGACAGGTGGGCAGTGCTCAAGTCCTCTTCCCTTCATAGAGCCACACCTCTTGCAGCTCCCTTTAGAGTAGCTCCTGACACTGCTACCTGTGGTTGCTTGCCATTGCCTTGAGCTCATGAGCCCAAAATGGTTGTTCCCGAAAATGTGTCACATACATCATGGCATGGTACCGAAAACAGAACAAAGCAGCTGGCTGGGCTGATGCATTTTTTGTGCCACACCGGCCTGCGGGCCAGCATGCTTTACATTTGCAAGATAGCCCATGCCTTCATTCAGCAAACAGTGTTGGATCCCTACTAGGTGGCAGGCTGGGGGCAAAGGGACAGAGGTAAACAGCAGAGCCCTCACTCAGTCTTGAGGACCTCTGGGAAAGGCAGTTAAGGGACCAGAGATGGTGGCTGAGCCAGACATGCCCTGAAGGGTGAGCAGCACTTGGCCGGGTGAAGGAGCCTGTGCCACCAGCTCCTGGCCCCTCCTACACATCACTGTGGTGCCCATAACATGCCCATCATCCACCTAAGATAGAAACACCCTACAGGGTCTGCAAATGCCTTTTCCAGACCTGAACTCCAGGCTCCCTGCCTAGCGCTCAGCTTCCTCGTCTGCCTCTGGGCAGACCGTGGGGCCTTCCAGAAGGTCCGCCTGCTGGCATCCCAGGCACTCTCTCATGCTTGGCAGCAGCAGGCCCTGGCTCTGGTGCAAAATCCACAACAAGGGCCCCAAGCTAACCAGACCCTTCTTCAAATACTGAAATGGATCCTAATCAGCTTGCCCAAAGCAGGGATGTTAGCAGACACCGGGAGCCATAATTTAAACTTTATGTGCAAGGATCACAGTAGCCTGCCAAACCACCATGTGGGAAGAAAACTGAAATGTGAAACTCTTAAGGGCGAAAAATCCAAATGAGTCCCCTCTCCTTTCCTTTGGCTCCTGACTGGGTTTGAGGCGGCCTGGGTCTGGGCCTAGTACCTCTTCAAGACAATCATAGAGGCCTGTTTACGAGGAGGAATGTTCAGAGGTACAGTAGGGATAAGGACTTCCTATGTAACTCGCATCTTTAAGGAATGCCTTCAACTCATTAAGCTAGCCTTTGAGTCACGTGGTAAGAGAGTGAAGATGCTAGGATGCTCTTCCTTTAGAAGAAAAAGCCTCATTTAGGGCCCCAGGCTTCTCTCTCCTTGCCCCCCTCTCTCCTTCTCCTCCCCTCCCCCATCCCTTGTGCAGTTTGCCAAAACATACAGACCACCACTCAGGGAAGGAGAAAAACTCCACATCCTCCACTACTGCTTTCAGCAAGGAACCTCTCTCCCCTCTCTCCTATTTGCCCCTTTGCAAGCCGAGATGACTTGGGGCAAAGGGAAGTGCCATTGCCTTGCCAGCCCTGTGACTAATCTCTTCCCAAAAGGCCCGGGACCTGCTAGCTCTTCCCTTTCACAAGTGGTGAAGAGGCAGGCTGCAGAGTGTCCTAGAGAAGGCCTGCCTCTGGTCAGCTGGGGCTGTTCCAACAGTCTGCTGCTTTAGAACTGGCTTTGGGCTCATGGTTTTTATTTGAGAGCATTACTTCTGACCTCAAGCAGAAACACTTAGAAAAATAAATCTGTAAAATGGCTCAGAGACTGTGTAAGGTTTGTCAGCCCCTCCAGGGTCATTGGGGTTATCACCTTCCCTCCAACCAGGCTGTGAGAACCCATCCTTGCCTCTCCTCCAAAGAAAAAGAATGGACACGTGCGCACGTGAGCGTGCACACACACACAAACACCCTTCATGCTGTCTCAATCAAAACCATGTGCCAGAGACTCTCAGTGGGGACTTATTTATGTTTGGAAGTAAATATTGGGCTGATGGTGCACTGTTGAAATATCAAGACAGAGACATGCTATGTAAATAGTCAAGTCACTGAAGAGACCCAGAAACAGGAGGCCCTGAATTAGTCCAAAGAAGGAGTGAGTCTGAGGTCCTTGGAATAGCTGCCCGAGAGGCAACCCAAAGACCAGGGAAAGAGGGGGTGGGGATCTCGCAAGAGACCAGATGCCATGGAGTTGTGCTGCGAGTCCCTCAAGCCAAAGTGGGCTGGGAAGGAGAGGCTGGTGCTGCAGGGCGCAGACTCCAGAACTCCTTCAGGCTGTCTTACCTCCTGGGCCGCATGCCTCAGGCAGCACCTCCCTAATTAGGGCTATTCAGGGGAATCTGCCGTTTCCCTAGGAGTCTTCTAGCAGCTTTTTGATCTAAGTTTATATCAGAAAATGGTGTTAAATCTGTCAGGAGAGATCAGGGAGCTGCTCTTTGGGGCTGCGGGCTCCTATCAGGACCAGCACACAAAGCCAGAAGGCACACACTGCTCCTTCAACTTACAGCTGAGCAAAGGTTGGCTTCAGTCTCTCCTCCTCTAGGGTTTCCATGAGTGTTTCCTCTGCTACAGACAGAACAATTATAAACAGAGCCTTTTGCCCCTCAAGTGGCAAAGCAAGCCCTGGAAGTTTCCAGAAAAAGTGCAGAAAAACATTGACTTCACTGGATTGGAATTGAGTGTGGGGCTGCTGAGGGTCCAGCTTAAACTCATCACTATTCATTTCCCAGCACCCTCAGTGTGGGCTCAGATGCCAAAAAACAGATTTGCCCAACATTTCTCAAAGGTTTTCCCCAAAGTAACCATGAGCGCTAACAAGAGTGAGAGTATGTGCCTAAGGGAGGCCCGCTGCAGGAGAGAAATGTCTTTGAAGTCTTGTTTTATCTCAATTTTTAAGAATTTTATAATTCCTTGCACTTTATAATTTATACTGTATTATAAAAACTGAAAATTCAATTTTCCAAAATCTTTGTGAAAAATTGACACTGGGCAAGGACCCTGTGCCTTGTTCGTTCTTTGTGTGAGTCCTAAGTACACAGCTGTGTGCACGATAGGCTGCAGTCTCGAGTTTGTTTTGGGGACCAACAGAAAAAGCTGTCGTGTTTCAGGGCTGGGAGAGGTCTGAGAATGCCATCCGTCATTTGGGCAGAGACAAAGACACTGGGGTTCAGAGCCAGAAAATGACCCTGTGCTGCAGTCCAGGGTGTAGTTAGTTGGAGAGAGAGCAGGACTCTGGGCTTCCTGTGTGACCTCCCTCCCATACGACTCTTCTGAGTAGGACCTACGGCACTGGCAGGCCTAAGATGACACAGTTGTTCAGGGGACCATTGCTTGGTAACTCAGAGCCTTGGGCTTTGGATTCTTTATCAAAAGGCTAAACAAAAAAGGTGGGGCCGGGCCAGTGGTGTAGTGGTTAAGTTCCCGCACTCCGCTTCGGCAGCCCGGGGTTCACGGGTTCGCATCCCAGGCGCGGACCTACACACCGCTCATCAAGCCATGCTGTAGAGGTGTCCCACATACAAAATAGAGGAAGATGGGCAACGGATGATAGCTCAGGGCCAATCTTCCTCACTAAAAAAAAAAAGGCTAAACCAAAAAGGCTCTCAACAAAACACAAAGGTGATATTCTCCTTTTCTGAATTAGTTTGATCATGTAAGAGACAATATTGGTTTGACAGGACTACTACTAGGCCATATGGCACCTTTGTGCAAACTAGTAAATGATACCCCTTCCTCAAGATACTTCTATATGTCAGAAAAGTCAAAAAAAATCTACTGATTTTACTAGAAAAGACACTCTACTGCCATCTGCTGGAAAATAGTTGTAATAAATTTACATATCTGATATCTGCAATGTGATTGGCACCACCACGCCCATATGCAGTGCACAGCCTGCACTACTGTACCCAGCACTCCCTAGCCGTGAGAGTGGATTGTGTTTTGAGAAATGGTGTTTGGGATCCAAAGAAGGACAAACATTAGTGGCAGCTCCAAGCTCCCATCCAGGAGACTACACACAGGCTGTGTTGGGAACAGGGCTCTTGAGACCTTGCAGTGTTGGAGTGGGACATAGAGTTTGCAAGGCTGTATCTGAGAGCAGCTCTACAGGCACTGCTCGGGGGTGGGGGTGATTTTCAGGGCTCATGCTGACACCACTCCACTCGAGAGAAAAGAGCTTGCTTCTGGATGCCTGCAGGAGATGGCGGCACCTTCACTGTGTTGGTAACAAGTATGACGTACATAAAACATGAGCACACGAGAGCCACATGTGTAAGTTAGTTCAGGTGCTCTGAGTCCTGGCTAGATTGTTTGTACACTCTCTATAGCAAATCCTTACACTAGCACAGCTATGAGAAAGTGAGCCAACTTGTTCTTCTTAGAGATGGACAAGAGAAGTCTGTTCAGCAGGACAAAGTACAATGATACTCGTCAGCAGTTACAAAAATCCTCTTTATATCTAGAACCCTGTCAGCTGCCCCTCTGCCACCCTTCCTATGGGTATTGATTCATTCAGTAAGCCAGACAAAAAATATCGAGTTCTATATCAGTCAGCTTGTGCTGCATAACAAACCACCCCAAGTTTAGTAGCTTAGAAGCAAGAACCATCTGTGTAGCTCACAGGTCTGTGGTTCAGCAGTTTGGACTGAGTTCCACTGGGCAGTTCTTTAGTCTTAGCTGGAATCACACACTTGAGACAGCTGGGCATTGGCTAGCCTAGGAGAGCCTCAGCTGGGTGGGCTCCCATCTTTCAGCAGGCTAGATCAAACTGGTTCACGTGGAGCCTGGGCAGCATTCTGAGAAAGTAAGCAGAAGTGTGCAAGGCATCGTGAGGCCTAAGTGGGAACTGACACAACATCACCTCCATTGCATCCAATTGTCGGAGCAAGTCACAGCGCAGATTCCAGGTGTGGGAAATAGACTCCGCCTCATGATGGGAATTGCTGCACATGGTAAAGGGCTTGGATACAGGGGAAATGAAGGATTGTGGGCATTTCTGCAGTTTATCCCTGGTACCACGTACAGGTGAGATGCTGAGCACTGGGGATAGAAATGCACAAATCCTGCCTTCAAGGAGTCCTAAGACAAATGTGGAAGATAATAAGGGAGCAGACGGTTAAAATTCTGCTTGATTAGTGCCACGGTAGAAATATGTTACTTCTCTAAAATTAAAAATGAGTAACCCTGAGATTACTGTAACATTACACCATCAGCAGGCAGAGTTATGTGGTAAAGGATCTTATCTCCGTGTTGTATCCAGCCTTATTTTCACAATTATGTTCTCCTCGGCTGAGAAGGTACACATAACATGTTTGCCTGGTCAACCACATCTTTATCTTTGAAGAATGATATTTCAAGCAGTTACTTCTTAGACGTTTCCATTAAGTCTTGGGTTGCTTTTCTGGCCTTCTATGGGTGTGCTTTGAGGATGACGACAACGACCTTTTTCTAATTATCCAGATCATTCAGGCCAATCTCCCTTTCCACAGCCTTTGCAGAGGGGATAAGGTGGTAGAGATTTGAGGAGAGAAAAGTGGGGTGGTGGGTCACATGTCAGAAAGTGGGGTTCTGACAGATGTGGTCTTATGCTGAGAAGAAACCTCCATGTCTGAAAACACTAGGAACTCAATGTCTGCCTCTGAAACTGGCCTTGAGGATCAAAGCTCAGAACACAAAACCCTTGCCAGTTGTTCTAAGAAAGCTTCTACTCCTGCCCAGTTGTTCAGACGGCACCACTTGGTTGACTCCTCTCAAAGTGAACTCTCAGGATTTCTGTGGCAGTGCCTGTGGAGATGATCAGCTCTTTCTTGGCAGCTCTCTTGACCGTTCTCCTCTTTCACTGGGCCAGTAAGCCCCCTTTGGGGGATAGGAAGATGGTGCAGCAAGACGATTCCTGACCCCCACCTGCTTTCTCTTCTTTGGGGGAGCTCATGACCATCAGGGTGACTGGATGCTTGGCTCCTAGTGAAGGAACATGAGGACAAATGCACAGACAACAAAGTTAGATATGCCCACGAGAGCTAGGTTTGCTTATGATTTGTTTAGGGCACGTTTTATATGTACATCGTTGTTGGCAGCAGACTGCAGAGATCGCTAGTCTTGAGGGTTTTCAAATATGACTATGGTAGATATAAGCTGATGATAGTGTAGTACCACAAATCTGCAGGGCAGCGTGCCTCCCAGCAGTGGACCCGGTGTGCATGTCTGTTTCGATTCCCCTATTCGAGAGAATTAAACAAGGATTGGAGGGCAAGTAATTTACTTGGAAGGTAGTCTCAGGAAACACTGATAGGGGAGTAAGGAAGCAAGACAGGGAAGAGAAGGAAGCCAATAAAGGATGTGTTATCAAGCTGGATATCACTGTGGGCAAGTTCCACTGGGAACTCTTGGTAGGACATGCACCTCAGGGTTGCTGCCCCCAAGGAGAGAGGGGGCTGGGGTATTTGTACACCCACTCCAGTCAGTCATGTTTAACGGCAGATGCAAGGAGGGATGTCTGACCTCAGAAACAGAGGCCACTGATGCTGGTGAGCAAAGGACAAGAGATGCCAGGTCTCCTTGAGCATGGAGGAAAAGGTGAGCTGGGAGCTGCAAAATGTTGCTTAAATGTCTGGCCTGTGATGACTGTGAGAAAACTAGAAACTCATCTTACCATAGGTGAAGAGCCAAAGGACATCAGAGGGCAAAGTCTTTTCAGAACAAAGCTAAAGGAAACTGCCATCCTGGATCAGGATGAGACGCCAGTTCGAGGGGGGTACACACTGCTGGCTGTGGTGCACTTACAGTATGAGTTTCATAGGTCTGAAAGAAAGATCTAGAGGACATCAAGGCATAATGCAGACCTGCAGACACTTTAAAAAGCCTATTATTTGAGAGCAGTACTTATCAAATTATTCCACAATGGCTAATATCTCTCAGGATATTAATAGGTTTATCAAAAGCCAAATAACCTTAGGAAATGTCAGGTCTTGGGTTTCTTAGATTCTTTACTGAGCGTTTATTTGATCCTTTATTGCTCTACTGTATATTATGACTCTCAAAGAAAGAAAGAATGCATCGTTTTCCAAACTTTTTTATTCCCAAACACCTACGAATAATTCTCAGTAACTAGTGTTCCCCAGCATAGAGTTTGGGAAACACTCCACCAGAAGCACTTTACAAGGAACAAACAACTTATCATAAGATAGCCTGCAGGAAGTCCATGCATTTTGAAAAGTGGCCCCACAAAGTGCTTTTTCTAAATCAGTCTAATCTGAGGAGCTTTCCAAGCCTTCCTGGCACTGGCAGTGTAGGTCATGCCGCCTCCTTGGAACCAAAATGGCTGATTCCCCATAATGTCTGACCCGGCCTCTTCTCTTTCTGCCTTTCAGATGGGCTTCTTTCGCCGAAGGTACAAAGAAATTATTGAAGCTGAGAAGAACCGGAAAGAGAACGAAGACAGTTGGGACTGGGTCCAGAAAAACCAGTGACCTGCCACGCCAGTCACGTGACCCAATCATTCGCCTGTCATCCTTGATCTTTGTATCTTCCATATTTGGAAGAAAGAATCTTCTCCAGATTTTTCGGAGGCCCCACTGATGCTGTTCTCTTCCTCATTCTGTTAAGCCCAGGTGCCAACCTGAGGCAGCCACTTCAGCCAGGTCACATGACTGGAGCCACCACCACTTCCTTTTAAAGATGAACTCTGAACTTTGGAAAGCAAGCTACAGAGCCGAGCAATATTTATGGATGCAACATGCGTGGTCAACCCTCAGGGGAAAACTGTTACCTAAAAGTATTTTTATAAATATAAGCCTTTTATACTGATTATGTCTATATTTGTATCAATGTTTTATTATTTCTATTAAATAGTTATATAATTCACTCAAGCACTGATATCTGGCCTGAAATCTTGGAAATACATGTACGTTCATACAAATTTTAAAGGATAAAAATCTTATTGTACTTTGGAACTTGCTGTTAAAAAAGACTTGCAGAGAAAATCATCTGAAGAAACCTCATGTAATGAGTCCACCAAGGCTGGCGGTGCTGCGTATAAACTGTGGTTGTGGCAAGACCCCTAAGACATTTCACATCTCTGTTGCCTGGAGTCAAGTTTGAAGTAATGTGCTAAGGAACTATAAGTGTTTTCTCGTATGTACCTTTCATTGGAAGATTCCCAACAGGAATTTGGATGGAAAAACCTGATTCCTAGCAACAGGTCTGCTCTGGATCACCTTTATGTAGCAGATACCTCACCCTCCTTCCACTTAGGTTAATAGATGAAAGCTTGGAGCAGTGCCAGTTGGTCATCAGGTAAACCTCAGAATGACGTCTCATCCTGGACATCATGCATCACAGTCCAAACACCACAAGGACTGAATCCGTGCCCACCAAGCAAAGGCTTGTGTCTGAATGCTGTCATTTGTTGCCTTTTCATGGTAATTTGAGGTCAGAGGTCTCCATTTCTCCTATCACTCTTGCTCTCCCAGCTCGTGGTAATTGCAAATTCCTTCCCAGAGATGACCATTCAACCTGTCCTTATTTTTTTTTTAAATAGTGTCTTAGGTGAGTTTCCCAAGAAGCAGACCCTGAGACAAGGATTTGCATGCAAGTAACTTATTAAGGAAGTGTTCCCAGAGCACATCAGTAAGGAAGTGAGGGAAGCAGGACAGGTAAGGGGGCCATTTCAGGAAAGGCCCGGTGGAGGGTAGCTTCAGCTTGATCCTGCAGGGGAGCTCTGGAGGGTAACTTATGCCTCCGAGTTGTCCAAACCTGAGGTAAGGGAGCTGGGCTTTTGTATTCTTGCACCCAGGGGAGATGTAAACTCTCTGCTCTCAGTTCCTGCTGGCAACATGGCTCCAGTAGCTCAGGGCCAGTCCTCTAAAGGAGAGCTGCACCCCCAACCTGGGGAGGCACGGAGAAATGATGCAGCGGGAGCTGGGCAAAGCACTGACGTCCTCTCCTGTTCCCTGCACGTGTGAAGGCTGAGTTATGGTCCTCAAGATGCAAGCTCTCTATTTGACGGTGTTTATTATCAGACGCGCTGTGCTGCCCAGTTTTGAGTGCAATGTGATTTTCTAAAAAGGGCGATGAGATGATGGGTGTAGCATGCTCAGCACTGCACCTTGCCTGTAGAGAACACTCAATAACTGTTAGTAGCTATGGCTGCTGTTAGCACTGCTGGATAACCATCTGGTAAGAGAGAAAACATGCGGCTAAGAGTAGGGTCTAACCGAGTCCTTAATGGCTTATTACAGCCTGCTCAAGCCCCAGGTACATACAGAGGGCATCAAATGGGAATGAAACAAGAAACAAGACCAAGGATCTTTCTTATAGGATCTTGTTTACTGGAAGCTAACCTGTTGGGGGTCTGTGAACATTGTTGAAAAGATGTAGAACTCAATTTCAGAGGAGACAGGTTTTCTATAGACATACTTGGCTAATACTTGCAAACATATCTAAAGTTTTGGCAAAATTATAAGGATGCTGGGCAGTTGCACCTGGCATGGAAGGTGTGTGTCTTTTCATTTCTTATGCAGGTGACTCTGATACAGGAAGATAATGAATATATCATGCTTCCCAGAGGGCTAATGGCATGAGCTAGGCTGATCTTAGAATGAAGTCGGATCTTCTAACCGAGGGATGGAGGCACAGGAGGTAGCTACAGGGCAGATGCAGGCAAAGAAACCAGTTCTCCCTCAGAGTTTACCTATAAGTTTTATCAAAAGTAATAAAAGCAGTCTTGAGTGGGTTTTAGTCACTCGTGTAACAGATATTTATGGGGTCCCTGCTGTGCGTCAGGCACTGTGCTAGGTGCTGTAGGTTCCCAAGAGAACACCACAGGCACATTTTTCCTGGGGGAGGCAAACCTTCCTGCGATGGAGTGTAGAGCGTGGACTCCTTTATGAGACCCTCTTTGCAGCTTTCCTTTGTTGGACTCTTGTTCATTGTGTCATGTTGTCCTTTAATAAATCATTTAGGATTCTTAGGTGGAAGGCCTGGGACAGCTCCATCAGTCGCTTTGGCCACATGCATTTACAGCCACTAACCGGCCTCCTGCAAGGGTGCAGACGCATTGGTGACAGTGTAGAAGGGTGACTCGCAGGCCCACAGTTCTGCCCGCCAGAGGGGAAAGCCTCATTTGGGGAAGGGCAGACTCCTGGGGGCAGTCTCAGAGCTGGGATCCATTTGCTTCTGGTTGATTCTGAGTGGTAGACCCACCTGAGTAGTCACATACCCAGTAGATCACTAAGACTTCATAAGGCAGTTTTTAAGAAAATCGTGCTTGGCATCACCAGGAACAAATCCTGGCAGCCACTCTAGAACCTGTTTGGGAAGGATAGTGGCTCTGCTTGTTTGATCATGCTGAGTAGCAGGTGGGGCAGCAGGGACTGGGGAGTTAACCATTTAGCACAGTGATAGAGAAAGAAGTCAAGCAGATTATTAGCGCTCTCAATTTGGGCAGTTCACCAGCTCCATCCAGTTCAGAGCCCTCAACAGGCTCTCAGTGGAAGCAGACAGGATAGGTTGGTGTGTCTGTTACTTCTCCAGAATATTCTTTTAAAGTTCCACAGTGCATTCTAATTTCCACCTTTCCTGCTTCTATGAGTTCACTGTGGAATCCTATACGATATTCTCTTGCACAGCATTATTTCAGTCTGCTTCAACTTTTAGTTGTGTATTCACCGTGGTTTTAACCAACTGTCAGAAGGATTGAGATGCTTTTTAAATATGAAAAAGGACCTTTATAAAAAATCAAGTAAAATAATGCCCTTTTTTCAAAAATGATTCACTTATGCTCAAGTTACATGGGACTCACAAGTTTGGAACATCCCCAAAGTGAGCCCTGGACCTGTCACAAAGAAGAAGCCATGAATTTTAGGAATAAGGGGACACTCATAGGAGTGAGCAGGTCCAGTGGCTTCATGGTGACTGACAGGCACACATCCAAAATCACTTGCTACTGAGGTCACTGAGGCTGTTTCAGTTAATTCTTCAGGAAAATTCCATCATCACCAATTCCATCAGCATTCTGAAGTTTAGTAAACTTGGTAGAAAGTCTTCCTTCACCAGATTATGCATAGCCTACAGCTCTTAAGCCAAAGGCAAGGAGGTTAGAAACAGAAAACTAGCAGGCCTCCTGGAAACATCTGGGATCCGTTTTCAATGCAGGAAGTAGATCCCTCAAGTGATATGTGTGGTGTATGCTACCTGTTGAACCCGAGCATAGTCATTTTTTGAAAGCTTATTCTATACTTTTATTTTTGGATAAGGCAATATGACCAAGTGAATGCAGTTACACATGGGTTATATGTGAAACCTACACCTGATTAAATCTACACCTGATTCAAACTTCCCAAAATCTAGAGGTGCTGCGAAGGATTGTTACTGGGAGGAAATGGCCCGTTAGCAGACAAAAGGCAGAAAACTAGTGTCATTTCGGAAATGCTCCAAGTATGCAGGGTTTTAGTCAATGTTTTGTTTTGCTATATAGAGCAATAATATACACAGTGGAGAATATTTTCTGAAGCAAAGAATGTCTGAAGGGAGGATATAGAGCCAGTAGGGCCAAAATGAACCTTCTAGAATATCTTCTGATTTGCAGCACATTGTGGGGATAATGAGCAAATTTCCCATGTGGTACAATGCCTTATAGCACAATGATCTAGATTTCAGACTTTGTTAAGTTTTTAAAAATTCTAATGTGCACGGTGTGACTGGCAGAGTGAGTTTAAAAGCTTTAAGAGTGATTAATTGCATGGCAGGCACCCACGCTAACTTCACTTCCAGAACTTGACTGATGCATCCATGTACATTTCCATTGAGGAATTTTGGTGGGAAGGGTATTTCTCCTCACAAAGTCACATGTATTAAAGTCTACGCAGTCACTTCTAATTCACTTGCACTGTTTGGGGAATGCAGGTTTACAAAAATACGTGTTTGGAATAAAAAAGGACTGCAAATGATTCAGGAGTTCGGTTTGTGTTTTCTTTGCTAATAAAGAACTTGACCCTTTTTAGGGTGTTGAAGATGGGGTTTCAACGTAATACAGAATGAGCATTAAAGAGCACGTCCAAGTTCATCTAATTGCACGGGAACAACCCACTCAATGTGGCTGAACCATCCCCAATCCTTGGCCTTCCATGGCCACCACCTTCTCTGTGCATCACCCACCTGCCCAGGGCCACACCTGGGATCTTGATCTTAAGATAAATGTGCCCAAATTAAATGGATTCCTCATTGTTAGTAGATTGCTTCCACATGTGTCCACCAGTCACTAAGCATTTTCCCAGAAGCTTTTTGGTAGCATTCTTACCCATTTGCAAACAATGTTTTCTCTTAGGTTTTTCATCTTCATTTGTCTAGTTATGTCCCTGTTCTTATCTCAAATGTTGTTCATTTGTGTGTTTTTCTCTTTTTTCCCTAGATGAGACCAACAAAGATCTACATATTTTATTGGTCTTTTTCAAGAATAAGTCTTTGGCTGTACCAATCAAGTCTACTGGTTTTTTCTCTTTATTTCATTAATTACTGCTTTTATGCATGCTAAAATTTATTTTAGTCCCCTGTGGTTAAAATTCATACACATACATATCACACAGTATAGAAGGGGGTATGAAAAGATACACACCAAGGAGTTAAAAATGGTTGTCTATAGGTAGGTAGGATTGTCAATGTTTTTCCTTTGTTTTTTGTTTTGTTTTTACTTGTCTGAATTTTCGTTTCTAGAGTGAGTGTGTATTTCTTTTATAACAATGAAACATATGCAAATTATTTTTTAAATAAAATTACTTCTGGGAGAGTATGAATTGCCACGCCAAAAGAGATCCCAAATTGTAAGTCTAGAAAGGAAGAGATTTGTTTGCAGCAAAGAGCGTTGATGAGCCTGACACTTAGGACAATGGTCCAGTAAGTAATACAAGCTTTTTCATTCTAGATGCTTCCTGGCTTAACAAAACCTGCCACCGTCACTAGTGCTAACTAAGGTGGCCCAACCTGTTTCCTTAAGCCAGGAAAATTCCTTGACAACTCAAAGGAATCAAAAGATACAAAATCACCGATTAGTAAAGTTTACCCCCTATTCAATCAGGAGTTTTTCAGTCCGCAGGTTACCTCTGATCCTTAAAGTCTGTCTGTTCATCAGGTTACTGTGCTTAGTGATTGAATTAATGTCAGTGCTTACTTAGAGCTCTGTCTACACTATCAAACCAATTGGCAGCTATCTGTCAGCAAAACCACCTGAGCCTGAGATCATGTCCATTCATTCTATGTACACATCCAACTAAAGTGGGTATAACAAGATACTGCCAGCTCTGCGCTGAAATCTGAGGCTGTGCCATCTGGGCCTGCTGCCAAACCTCTGCTTCGCCTCAAAGTCTGTCTAGATCATTTTATACTTTATTTGGTATGATTTTTCTATAATTGAAAAAAATCCTAAAAATTAAATCTCGATAAAGTTATAACTACTACCCTTTGAAGACACCAAATAGATGAAAAAGCAGAAGACATTTTAGAAAAGATCTCCAGGAAACCTTTCTTCTAAGAAATGGAAGATTGGGAAAAAAATTCTCTCCAATTCAACGTCTGTTCAGAACCCATCTCATCAGTTAGGAGAATATTTGGCTCCATATAAAAGAAAAATCCAAAATAACAATGGTTTAAACGTGATAGAAGTGTGTTCCTCTCTCACGTAAAAGAAGTCCAGATGTGGGTCATCAAGGTCCAGTATAGCAGCTTCATGGATCATCAGGATACCAGCTCTTTTCTAGGCATGTGGCTTCCATCCTTTAAGTTGCCCCATGGTCCCAGGTGACTGCCAGGGTACCAACCATCATGTCCACATTCCAAGCCAAGAGTAGAGAAGGAGGATAAAGTGGTGCATGCCCCCTCCTTTTTAACTAGCCTTCCCAGAAATCCCACACAACACTTGCTAGAAATTAGTCATAAAAATGCATTTACCCACAAAGGAGGCTGGGGAATGTATTATTAAGGAATAAAGGGAGAATACCTATTGGAGACAACTAGCAGTTGCCACATCCACCATGTATAAGATACTCAGAATATAGCTGCCTTAAGCTCTTGTACCCTTCAAATCCTTTCATCTGACTGGATTTAAGCAAGAGGAAAACCTTTATTTGGGATAGGGGCGGGAATCTCAGGTGAACAGAGTTGGTCAATCATATTCATGTCCATACAAAGCCCTTTCTTATGTTATTTTTCTCCTTTACCCCCCCATCCCCACTCACATTCCCCTCTGTCCCACAGGCACCAATCTAATGAATTGAATACATGTCCTTAGAGATATATGTAGGTAGTATTATTTTGTGTTTCACTTAAATGGTATTGAGCCTGAGAGCTCATTCCATTTTATTTTTTAAGAACGTAGTCATGTTGCTGTGTTTATATCTGTTCATTGTTTATGGCTGCAGCACTACATTTCACATTGTTTCCACCACATTTTATTCCTCCAGCCCTTCTGAAAGAGAACTTCGCTGCTTCCACCCACCTACTTTGATGAACGTCCTCTCCCATGTCCCCTTATGGACCTGAGCTAGAATCTCTCTTGGTACATATTACATATATTTCATGTTAAGGTAGTTACTTTCTCATTTTGCTAAGTACTGCTGGATTTTCTCTAAAATGACGTCACAGTGGATGCTATCATCAGCAGTGCATATTCCCACATCCTTGCCCAACATGGAATTATCTGACTTTCTTGCCAATCTCTTGTGAATGAAGTGTTGTATGGAGTTAAGTTTGAATGTGTTTGACAGCCATACACATGCATCTCTTCATATTCTTATTAGCCATCTGGGTTTCCTCTTCTGGAATCAATGTCACCTCCTTGAATACTCTCTCCATTTGATTTCCGGAATAACACACGCTACCACCTTCCTGGCCACTTCTCAGCCTCCTTTGCTGATTCCTGCTCTTCTTCCCAGCCTCTTGATGTTGGAGGAGCCCGAAGCTCAGGCCTTGGAACTCCTCTCCAGCTATACTCTTTGGAGATCCCATCCAGGCTCCTGGTTTTAAATGTCACATACAGGACCCAAACGTGTGTCTCCAGCCTAGCCCTCTCCCCTGAATTCTAGACTCACATATTCATCCACCACTCAGCTTGATCATAGGCCTCTCAAACTATCCACGTCTCAGAAAATGGCGGCTTTATTCTTCTGCTTGCTCTGGCCAAAAGCCTTGTAGTCATCCTTGACTCATCCTTCTCCCACTCTACATCCAATCTGTCAGAAATCCCTGCCAAATTTATTTTAAAAGTAGATAAGGAATCTGACCATGACTCACCAACTCCACTGTTACTGTCCTGCTCCGGGTCACCATCATCTCTTGGCCAGATTATGGCAAGAATCTCCTAATGGCCTCCCTGCTCCTGTTTGTGCTCAGCAAAGCAGCTGGAGGGGGCCGGCCCGTGGCTTAGCAGTTAAGTGCACGCGCTCCGCTACTGGCAGCCGGGGTTGGGATCCCAGTGCGCACCAACGCACCGCTTCTCCGGCCATGCTGAGGCCGCGTCCCACATACAGCAACTAGAAGGATGTGCAGCTATGACATACAACTATCTGCTGGGGCTTTGGGAAAAAAAAAAAAACGGAGGAGGATTGGCAATAGATGTTAGCTGAGAGCCGGTCTTCCTCAGCAAAAAGAGGAGGATTAGCACGGATGTTGGCTCAGGGCTGATCTTCCTCACAAAAAAAAAAAAAGCAGCTGGAGGGATCTGGGTCATTCCTTTGCTCAAAGCTGCCAATGGTTCCCATCTCACTCAGAGGAGAAGCCCCAGTCCTTCATGGCCCTATATGATCTATCCCCATTACCTTGCCTTGTTCACAGCTGTATTCACAGGACTTAGAACAACACATGGCACGTATTAGGTGTTGGTAAATATTTGGTGAATTAACGAATTTAGCTATTCTTTTTCTAACTTTTTTAAATGGATGCTTAACTCAGTAATTTTCAGTCTTTTTTTTATAATGTGCATTTAAAGCTATATATTCCCCTAAAGCTGTATCCCACAAATTTGGATATGCTTATTTTCATTTTCATTCCGTTCCAAATATTTTCTATTCTCTCTTATGATTTCTTTTTTGTTTCATCAGTTATTTAGAAGTGTGTTTCTTAATTTCCAAACATATGGGTTTTTCAATTTTGCTAGTTTGCTATTAACTTTTTATTTAATTATAGTGTGGTCAGAGATGGTGATTTGTATTACACTAATCATTTGAAATTTGATAAGACTTACTTTATGGCCCAATATATAGTCAATTTTCGTTTTTATTCCATGTATACTTAGGAAGAATGTATACCCTACAGTTGCAGATAGGGTGCATTGTTCTGTAGATTTCTGTTACATCAAATTTGTAAGTCGTGTTGGTCAGATTTTCTAAATCCTTACTTGTCTGCTTGATCTATCAATTACTGAGAGAGATGTATTGAAATCTCTCACCTTCAATTTGAAGAAGGGCTAGGGAAGATCCTGGGGCATGAGCAGTGAGGGCAGCAGGTATGCAGACCTCCAGGCTCTCAGCTTCCCATGAAGAGGGGTGCTTGTGCTGAGTGTGGCTAGGATAATAACAGATCATGCTCTAGGGGAGGAAACCCACCACCTTTTATAGGACTAGCAAAAGAGCCTACTTACAAGTAGGGAGTGGAGGGGGGATACAAGCTGACCTGGGATGGCAGATGTTAGGGAAGTTGCACATCCATGGTGGGAACACCAGTTGCTAACAGCTGGAGAAGTGCAGCCGTGAAATATCCTTCACCCAGGGCTATGGATTGCATCTGGCCCCATTTAACTCATTGCCAGGCAACCTTGAGGAACTTTCAGGATCATTCAGAAACAATCCTGTTTCCCTCTCCATGTCCATTGTGGCTGTGGATTTTTCTTTATCTCTTTTTAGTTCTGTCCATTTTTGCCCTTTATTTAAGACTGAGGCTATTTTGTTAAGTACCTAAAAGTCTAGAATTAGTTATCTTTTCAGATGAAATTGAACATTCTATCATTACGCAATGACCTTCTTTATCTCTAGTAATACTTTCTTGTCTTAAAGTCTGTTTTGGTTAGTGTTTGCACGCCATATCATTTTCCGTTCTTTTACATATAGCCTTTCTATATCCTTACGTTTGGGATGTGTCACTTATAAACAGCATATAGCTGAGTTTTTAAAATTTACTCTAACAATCTTTGTCATTTTACTGGAACATTTAGTGTATCTATACTTATTGTTATTAAGGAAATAATTGGATTTATTTCTATCATCTTATTTTGTGTTTTCTTTTGTCCACCTTTTTATGTTTCTTTTTCTCTCCTTTCTTTTCTTCGTTTTCACGTTCCATTCTCCCCCTCCATTAATCCTTCTTCCTGTATTCTTTAAACGGATACCCAGATACCCTAGAACTCTAAGACTTAGCATAGTTCACTTGCTTAACATACCACAATCTAAAGTTAATCACTATCTTTTAGTGTATTTTAATTTTATATTTTAACCTCATAAGTCATTGCTTTTTTTGTTTTCTGTGGTAAATGTTTGTCTAGATTTGCCAATGTATTTGGTGCTTTCTCTGCTCTTCATTATTTCTGGCATGTCAGATCCTTTCTCCAGGTCATTTTCCTTGTATCTAGTATATCCTGTAGAATTTTCTTTAGTGAGAGTCTGCTGATGACAAATGTTTCAGTTTTATTTGAAGCCGTTTTTAATCTGCCCATATTCTTGACTCTTTGCTGGTATAGAAGTCTAGATCAGCATTTATTTTCTCTCAGTGGATGAATGTATCAATTCATTTTCTTACGGTTCTTGTTATTACTGTTAAGAAGTCAGCAGTCAGCCCATTTGTCACTCCTTTAAAAGGGATCTGTTTTTTCTCTCAGGCTCCTTTTAAGATTTTCTCTGTGTTTTTGTGCACTGTGGTTTCACTCTGATGTGTTATGTGGAATTTCTTGTTACTTATTCTGCTTGGGATTCACTGGGCTTCTGTGGTTTGATGTCTTGCATCAGTTCTCTTCGTCTCTTTAAATATTATCCCTGCTCCATTCTTGCTTTCTTCTCCTTTTAGAACTCTGATTGTTAAACCATCTCACTCTATCCTTCTTGCTTCTGTATCTACCTTTCCTGTTTCCATCTCATTGTCTCTTCTGTGCAGCATTCTGGAATTTCTCTTCTAGCCTATTTTTGAATTCACTATCTTTTCAGCTGTGTCAAATCTGCTTTTAGAATTGTTTATTGAGATTTTAGTTTCAGTTATATTCTTATATCTAAAAGTTCTATTTGGTTCTCCTTCAAATATGATTGGTAATTCTTTGTATTTTCTTGTCCATTGCATGTAATTTCAAGTTTCTTTTATTTCTTTAAACATGACAGTCAGAGTTAGTTTCCATTTTGTGTCCAGTAAGTGCAAAGAAATTTTTATGGGTCTATTTCTGTCTTCTGGGTTTTTTTCCTGATGATTTTCACTCATGGTGCCTTGTTTCCTTGTATAACTAGTGGTTTTTGTTTGTTGGTTGGTTGATTGGTTTTTGTCTGTCTGTTTTTTACTGTTAGCTGCTTATTGTCCTTGGAACATTATTTGTGGTAATGCTTTGAGGCTAGGATGAAAATGTGTTCCTGTAGAGATCATTTGCTTTTACCTCTGCCAGGCGCCATTCTGAGGCCATACCTTGAGGTTTTATGGACCACCCACATAGTATGAATTTTCACAACAAATCCATGTTAAGGCCGGCTTGTGGTTATTACTTCTCAGGCACGATAGTTCCGTCACCACCTCTGCCCACCCTGTGCTCAGCACCAAGTCAACTTTCCCCTAAGTCCCTTGGTCCTCAGGAGTACTGGTAGGAATGGTATCTCTATTTCTGGATAGTTCTTATATTTAGGTTGTAGCCCTTTGAGCTCCCACTTTATGGGACTCTGAACCCTGCAAGGCCATGAAAACCAAACCTCAACTCTGTTAGGTTGACACCTGCTCAGGATAAAGTGACTACAGCCCTCCACTTCCCTCCCTGCATTGCCACCTTTGCTCAGATTTTGGCCTGATAATTTCATATTTTTGCCATCTCTTCAATTCTTTTAAGAACATGTTGTTTAAAATACTTTATTCTTCTTCTTCTTTTTTTTGTTTTTGAGGAAGACTAGCCCTGAGCTAACATCTGTTGCCAATCCTCCTCTTTTTTTGCTAAGGGATATTGGCCCTGGGCTAACATCCGTGCCCATCTTCTTCTACTTTATATGGGACGCCGCCACAGCATGGCTTGACAAGCGGTGCATAGGTCCACGCGCAGGGTCCGAACCTGCAAACCCTGGGCCGCCGTAGCGGAGCGCACGAACTTAACCACTACACCACGGGGCCAGCTCCTATTCTTCATTTTTAATATTTGTTGTTGCTGTTGTTGGGAGGATTGGTCTACTTTTATTCATGGATTAGAAGTCTAAATATCTATTTTATAGGTCTCTAATTTCCTCATCAATGTGTGTGTGACATTATAAAAATTTTCAAGCATATGGAAAAGTCAAAAGAGTTTTATAGTGAATACCTATATGCTCACCATCTAGATTCTACCATTAACATTTTACTCTATTTGGTTTATCACATATCCATCCCTCTCTCCACCCATTCACATGTCTTATTTTTATGTATTTCAAAGTAAGTTGCAGATATCAGTACATTTTCCCCTGAATGTCAGTTGTTTTGTGTGTTTGAGTTGTTAATTCAATTATATTTTTCTTTTCTAGAAGTTCTATTTGATTCTTTTAAATCTACTTGGGTATTTGTTATTGTGTCTCATCCCTGCACATATGTTTAAGCTTTTATTTTTTTAAGGTATATTAAACTTAATTATTTTATGATGTCTATGTTATTTCCAACAGCTGATGTCTTTTGTGGTTGTTGTCTGCTTCTCAGTCATGGTGTCTTGTTTCCTTTATGTTTTGCCATTTTATTGCTGTAAACTGCTCATTTTCCTTAGAACTTATCTGTGGGAATTTGAGGTAGTTTCCTTCAGGGAGGATTTTCATTTGCTTCTGCAAAGTGGCTGAGAGAATTAATAATCTAGGACTGTTTTAAACTAAACTCTTGCCTTGAGGTTTTTCAGACCACCCAGGGCGTGTGTAGGCAGCCAGCGAACTGAAGTCAGAGCAGGCGTGAGGTTATGAATTTTCTGGGGAGGTTTTTTTTCCCCCTCTATTCAACACCAAGTTTCTAGTTTGGCAGTGTTCTTGGTGTACCTCGAGAGTGGGGCGGCAGTGAGTTTCCTTCTCATTCACCTTTACACTGACGATATAGCCCTTAGGTGTTGCAGATTTATGGAAAGGAGAGACCACTTTCAGACTCCCTTCCTCGAGTGATTCCAGGACTACCTCTCCAGTGCCCCATTCCCCATGACACTATGAAAACTCATGCCCGACTGTGTCCAGTTTGGCAAATGTCTCCAAGGCACAAGTCGGCTTCAGCATTCTGTTTACCACCTCCACCTGGATTCCCACCTTGACTTAGTGCTTGGCCTGGATCTGCCTTATTTTCTTGCCATTCTGTCAATAATTTAAGAAAAACAAATGAATATTTCATCTTGCACTTTTAGATGATTTCAGCAGGAAAGTCAGTCATGCTATCAGAAATGGAAGTCTGTATTTTTCTATGTATTTGCAATATGTCATATAATTTTTAAATAATCTAATAAAAAATCTATTAACTTCTTCTAGTCTGAAGTAATTCTCATGTGCTCTATTAAGAATTTACTCAGTTAAACTCTGACTGACATATGAAAAAGCTGATTATACGAGATCCTGAAAGCAAGAAAATGAAAAGCTCTGCACAATATTTAAACAAGCTATTTACTCCCTCTGGGTTTTTCATTTAAGTAGATCTACCCTCGAGTTGGAGGTTTTATTAACAATACTGCTGTTGATGTAGCTATTGGCAGCAACTATATGTAGTAAAACATTCTATACTACGCTTGTAATTGTGTGTTGAAACTTGTATGAACATATGAGCTGATGGAAATGAGTGTATAAATTAGAATCCTACTTGTTAATGTTTAATATCAGCAGCAGTAATTATTAGGATTGATTTTTACAGTGCTTATGTAGCCATAGCAAATGTTGTAAACCCAGACTTACTAGAAATGTCTAAGAAGGTTGGGATCTGAGAGGATATGTAACTTCAGACAAATGTGTGGTCTTTCTCTAAACCAAGCTAAGAAAGAACACCCTAACAGAAGCCAAATAATTTGAGTGCTCCTTTGAAGCCTCTTGAGACAATAAAGCAATATTTATACAGGACCATGAGGCCTGCGTTGATCTGGGCCTCTGGGAAGGGGTATGTATCTCAGAATACCAGTTCCCTAGTGATGTGATTTTGCTTCTGTGTGGAACTGTTCTCCAGCTGGTGGGCTGGGGGTCAGATCTATGAGAGGGTGTGCAAGGTCACGCAGAGGTGTTCTGCACAATTATGTTTTTATCCTTCTCTCTGTCCCTCCTTCATCCCTGCTAGGTTGGCTCCTTAGCGTGGGGGCTTGAAATGTGGGAATAACAACCTATATTGCATAACCCAACTATAGTGAATGGTGTAGCTTCCTAAAGGGACCCTGTATTCCCAGGACAAGAGGTAGCTCTAAGATATTATACATTAATCATTAAAATATTTAGTAACTCTTTCCACAACAGAAATATAGACTGTTTACTAAGCTCTTCTGAGAAATGACGTCCATCCATGGACTCCCCATGTAAGACTTTCCCAGGATATTTGTAATATCAAGTATCTATCATGTTCTCATTCTGTGTCCAAACCTGTTGACAGATGATGTGTGAGGTACAGTATAGGGATGTGGTTGAGAGGACGAGCTCTTGATTTAGGCAGATCATGGGGAGAACACCCAGTAGGAGAGAAGTACCCAGAAACAACAGAGGGCCACTCCCAACAGGGCCCCGAGGGACTCACGATTGGCAGGAAGGAGCCTCAGTCATTGCAGAGACAATCCCCACCACCACCACTACTCCACCATGTCCCAAAACCTTACCTAAGGGACCTTAGAAAGAAAATGGGGTCACCTACGACCCCCAGACCATGGACACAGGGAGTAGTGCAGCTGCATATAATCATGATCATGCCCAAGGAGGGGATTCAGGAATGTTTGGTTAGATGATTCTGGCTGGAATATAGATACTTGGGTATTGTGTGATTTTTTGGCTTCTCTATGATTTCATAACAGCAAGGTCTGGCACATATCAGTTACATCTAGAATGTGAATTTTGCAATTGTCACCTACTCTGGAGATCACTCACTATGGAAATTTTTTCTTCAGATCCCTGCAATTGCATTCTTCCAGCCTCTGCCAAACATTCTCATTAATGGAGCATTCACCGTACTTCCCCATCCCACTGGTCAGTGCTACTTGACCCTAGAGCTCACTCTGTCTCCCTGACCTTCCCAGCCATCTGTCCCAAGTCTCTCTTTTTTTCCCTTTTTTTTATGATGGTGAAATACACATATCATATAATTTACCATCTGAACCATTTTTAAGTGTACAGTTCAGTGGTATTAAATATATTCACTTTGTGCAACTGTCACCACCATTCATCCCTATAACTCTTTTCATTTTGTAAAATCAGAACTCTGTACCCATTAAACAATAACTCTCCATTCTCCTCTCCCCTCAGCCCCTGGCAACCACCATTCTACTTTCTGTCTCAATGGATTTGACTACTCTATGTGTCTCATATAAGTGGAATCATACAATATTTGTCTTTTTGTGACTGTCTTATTTCACTTAGCATAATGTCCTGAAGGTGCATTCATATTGTAGCATATTGCAGAATTTCCTTCCTTTTTAAAGCTGAATAATATTCTATCATATGTATATACCACATTTTGCTTATCCATTCACTAGTCAATGGACACTTGGGTTGCTTCTACGGTTTGGCTATTGTGAATAATGCTGCTATGAACATGGGTGTATAAATATCTCTTTGAGATCCTGCTTTCAATTCTTTTGGGTATATGCTCAGAAGTGGAATTGCTGGATCATATGATAATTCTATTTTTGATTTTTTGAGGAAGCTGTTTTCCACAGTGACTATATATTTTACATCCCTACCAACAGTGCACAAGTGTTCCAATTTTTCCACATCCTTGCCAACACTTCTTGTTTTCTGTTTTTTTTTTTTTTTTATAGTAGCCATCCTAATGGTGTGAGGTGGTATCTCATTGTAGTTTTTATTTGTATTTCCCTAATGATTAGTGATGTAGAGCATCTTTTCATGTGCTTACTGGTCTTTCATATATCTTCTTTGGAGAAATGGCTATTCAAGTCCTTTGCCCGTTTTTGGATTAAGTTGTTTGTTTTTTTGTTGTTGAGTTTTAGAAGTTCTCTATATATTCTGGGTATTAATCTTTTATCAGATATATGATTTGCAAATATTTTCTTCCATTCTGTGGGTTGCCTTTTTACTCTGTGGATAGTGTCTTTTGATGCACAAAATTTTTAAATTTTCATGAAGTCCAATTTGTCTATTTTTTCTTTTGTTGCCTGTGCCTTTGGTGTCATATCCAAGAAATCATTGCAAAATCCAATGACGGGAAGCTTTGTCGTATGTTTTCTTATAAGAGTTTTATTGTTTTGGATCTTAAATTTAGGTCCTTAATCCATTTTGAGTTAATATTTGTAGGTGTTAGGTAAGGGTCCAACTTCAATCTTTTCCATGTGGATATCCAGTTTTCCTAGCACCAATTGTTGAAAAGATTGTCTTTTATCCATTGAATGGTCTTGGCATCCTTGTCAGAAATCATTTGACCATATATGTAAGGGTTTGCTTCTGATAGCTCTATTTTATTCCATTGATCTACATGTCTATTCTTCCCTCTATCTCCCCAATCTTCTCAGCCATCTGTCCCAAGTCTCTCTTTAAAATAAAATGGCTATTTTGTCTCCATGACAGCACTTAAAGCATATGGAAAGAGTTGCTGTATAAGCTACAAAACTTCTCTTCTCTGCATAAAGAAATCTCCAGTTCCTAAAACTATTTTTATGACAGTTTCCACATCCCACACCATCTCTGACATAAAGAAGAAAATAACTGTCACCCTATAATGAAGCTACACCTCAAATTTCCCTCCTTGCTTTGAGCTGCCAGTATAGAACTAAATTCAGTAACTAGAATCTTTATCCATGCTTTATTGGCAGCTTCACTACCCTGTTGACTCCTATTAAGATTGTGGGCAACTCCTAGGTATTTTTTTAATCCACTGCTATATAAAGAAATTTTAAAAAGGTCTTCCCCATGTCATTTGTTTTAATTCTGAGAAATATTTCAGGAAAGTGCAAACAATATTATAACAAATGCCTGGGAACCTACCACCACTTTGTCACATTAGTTTCAAGTATTTTGTTGGGTTGTTTAAAACTTTTTTTGGAAATAATTATAGAGTCACAGGTAGTTGAAAAATAATACAAAGAAGTCCCATGTACCCTTCACCCAGCTTTCACCTATGGTAACATTTAGCATAACTATAATACATACAATATCAAAAAGAGAAAATTGATATTGATACAATCTACAGGTCGTATTCAGATTTTATTAGTTTTTATATACATGCACTCATCTGTGTGTGTGTGTGTGTGTGTGTGTGTGTGTGTGTGTGTGTTCTATAGTTTCAGGCAACTTGATCACATGTATAGATTCCCAAAACCTCTATCACAATCAAGATTAATCACCACAAAGGGACTCCCTTATGCTACCCCTTCCCTACCATTCTAATCTCTGACAACTGTTAATCTAGTCTCCAGCTCTATAACTTTTGTCTTTTAGAGAATGTTATATAAATGGAATCAGAGTATATAACCTTTTTTTCCCCTTCCATTTGTAGATTCTAGTCAGATTTATTTCTATTCACAAAAATTGTTCCTTTTTTTCTCTGCAATCAGTACCCACTTTACATGTGTGTTTTCTGTACAAATGGCCATGTGTGGAAAGCCGTCTTCAGCTATGTGGGGAGAGTGGGAAGAGGGAGATTCCCAATTTCCCTGGGAAAGCAATTCTTGGCATCTCAAGCTGAAAGTCTGAATTAATTTTCTCAGGGAAAATATATTTGGTAGTTAGTTTCCATGGTGGTAAGCACTGGTATTCTAATATTATATTATAGATACATTAAGGATTCAATAGATTTTTTTGACTGGATCAAGTTGCTATTAATAACATTGCTTCTGTGAGAAAATATAGTTCAAATTCCAAACTGGAAAACAATCTGTTATTATATTGGAATTTTATGGCCAAATTTTGCTTTGCCAAACATTGTGTGCACTAAGAGTAACTTTTATCTGACTGGGGTCAGAGAAACAAAAATATTTGAATTTCTTTTAATTGTGGTAAAAAATAGTATATAGCCTTTGAGACTGGCTTTTTTCACTCAGTATAAATTGAGATCTATCCAAGTTGTTACATGCGTCAATAGTTTTTTCCTTTTTATTTCTGTAGTATACCATGGTGTGGATGTACCACAGTTTGTTTGGCCGTTCACCTGCTGATGGACATTTGGATTCTTTCCAGTTTTTGGGCTACTACAAATAATAATGTATTATTGCATTGGTCTTTAGGTTTTTGTGGCACATAAGTTTTCATTTCTCTGTGAGAAATTCCTAAAAGTGCAATTACTAAGTTGTATGGTAAGTATGTATTTAGTTTTATAAGAAACTGCCCAATTATTTTCCAGTGGCTATAACATTTTACATTCCTGCCAGCAATGTATGAAAGATACAGTTTCTCTACATTCTAGAGAATGCTTACTCTACATTCTCTACATACAACTCTACATACTATAGTTTCTCTATAGTATACGATAGTATATTCTCCATAGTATTTGGTATCATCACTATTTTTTATTTTAGCTAATAGGTGTAATATCTCTTTGTGGTTTTAATTTTCATTTCTCTAATGGCTAATGATGCCAAACTTCTTTTCATGTGCTTATTTGCCATCAGTATATCCTCTTTGTGAAATGCCTCTCCATGTCTTTTGCCTATTTTTTAATTGAATTGTTTAATATTTTACTGTGGAGTTTTGAGAGCTCGTAAATGCTATTATGTTGTATGCATCATTCTTACTTGCTGCTTTTACTAAACATTTTGTTTTCAAGACATTTGCACTAAGCACTCTAGGGCAGTCAGAAGCAACCATCTTGCCCCACTGATGATATATATAAAATTAGTTCATTCTCTTTTAAAATAATTATGTAGTATTTCATTATATGATTTTACCACACTTATTTATTCATTCCACTCGAAGTGGACATTTAAGTAGTTTCTAATTCCCTTGTTATATTTACACAATTGATTTTGGGAACCTACACCATGACTTAACATTTCTACTTTGTAGGGGAGATCTGTTATGATTTTCAGCACCCTGCAACTTATAACAACTCTTGATATACTTTGAGAATTTCCCATCTTATAATGTTGCCCCTTTAAATTAGAAGCCAGAAACTTACTTTTTTCAGCCTCCTTTGCAGCTGTGGGACCAGGCACTGCTGATGAAATGCAGCTGCACAAAACTTTGATTCAGAAGTGAGCGGCAGAGAAGGAGGGGCCGAGGTGGAGAGACGTGAGCCTTCAGAGACAGTAGTGGCAGAGGTCCTGGTGCGGCACCGCGGCACCGCGTGCTTAGCGTCGGCAATGTGAGTCGCAGGGTCTGTGCCCTGAGGCAAAAACAAACCCCCCTAGAGCTCTTTTGTAGTGTGATCAGGGTCCCATTCCTGGCTGTGGAACCATCAAGCCTCATTCTCTAGGCCTCTACATTTATTTTGTGTTTAAACTAGCCAAAGTGTATTCTGGTTTGTTGCAACTGAGGATCCTATCAGATCCAGATACTCATATCAGGAGTGACTGCAAACAACAGACCTGCAAGGAGGTGGGGATCTGGACCTGTTATCCCGTCTGGTGGAGCCTGAAGGCAGTGAGGATCCACAAGGTGTTAAGAGGGTAATGCTCCGGCAACCCAAGGCAGGTTGTCAAAACACGGGTTCCCAGAATGAAGCCAAGGCTTGGGGAGGGATTGAATAGCCACTGCAATGAAACTCTAGGGAGGGCATAAGGAACGAAAAGACTGTGGGGAAAGCTGGTTATTTCTAACCACCCTGGACAACTTAATAGAAAAGAACAAGCAGCTCAAATTCTAGCTTCTTGGTTCAAGGCAAAATGGGGAAACAAAGGACTTTCTATGACAGGGCTAAAAGAATCTTTTATCTCATGCAGCCACAGGACTAAGGTTGCCAAAAGTCACTCGGAATCCTGTGGGTTATCAAATTGTAAAATCCATTAAATCCACAGATTATCAGATCCCTTATGTGAAATGTAGGACATTGATGAGGAATGGGTGAGGAAATGAGTGGGACCCAAGAATTGCAAAGGGGACATATGGGAGGAGTCCATGAGCCTCTTTTGCCCCTGTCTAATGAGGCTGTTCCTACCCTACGTGAAGACCCAGAAGTAACAATGCAGTCACCTTGAGGGAAAAGCCTGTCTCTGTATGCCCCACTCCCCTCATCCCTTCAATGCCTTCAAATCTACGGGAAAAATCAGACCCACTGGAGGGCCAATCACATCATCAAACCATAGAGGAGAAGGCTTACACATGTTAGCCATTAGGAAAGGCCGCCTGATGCGGAAGGCCCAGCACCCAGCTCGGCTGTACGGCATGCACTGAGGTAAGTCCGGCCATATGAAGCAGGTAGGAAGGCTCTGGGAGATGCTGCTTCATCAAGAATTTGATGCTGAAGAACATCTAATGTGTTTGGACGTAAGGAGAGGAGATAGATACAGCCTGGGCTAAGTTTGGGGATGAATTAGTGAGAAGAACAGAGAAAACCAAGCAAAAGGGAAAAAAAGACAAATATTAATTTCAGAGAAAACAAAAGTTGAACAGAAAAGGGAAACATGCATCTGGCCTCAAGCCCCGGCCTCCAACTTTCATAGTCACTGAAGAAACTAGTGATACTCACAGCTCTCGCTGTAAAGCATCCTATATCAGCCCGTAAGTTTTTTGTGAGTTTGGCTATGGGAATGTGCCCACCTAGGGAGGGCCCAGCACCTCCCAAGGTAACACCCCACCCCTCAGCAAACTGCAACAAGGCTATGTAACTAGGGTCCCTAACATAATCATACATATAATCATACAGGGTGTTATGAGGTCTTGAAATGAAAGGGTTCACCTATTCTGGGAGATCAGAGAAGGCTTCCCTAAGGAAGAAATGATTGAGAAGGAGAAATAACTAGGTGAAGAAGGAGGGGAGAGCATTCCAGGCAGAGGGAACAGCATGTGCAAAGACCTAGGGGCAGGTGGGAGCCTGGATTGTTCAAGAAACTGAGAAAAGCCCAGCGGCCAGAATGCAGGAACCAAGAGGCGCAGATGCAAGGTGAGGCATGAGAAGCAGAGCCAGGAACTCTGCTAGCAGGTGGCTGGAAGGATAGTAGCCTTCTGCCCATTCAAAAGCTAGAAGGGCAGGCCCAAGGTGAAGGCAGCACCTTGCCAACAAGAGTCTGAATTAATTGGAAGGAAATAAAATAATCTGGCTACCGTCTGTCCCCTGGTGGTCAGGACATGTCAGGACAGCCTTTCTAACAACTGCTTAAAAAGTATGTGGATATTTTTGGTATTTATGGGAACAGAATATGTAACTTCCTAAAACGTGAGAGAAGTGGTGCTGAGGGGCAGCAATAATCAAGAAATTAAGTTATGCAATTAGTGTGAATAATGGGAAAAGGAAAGAAAGCAAGCGTCTTCTAAAAGAGTAAAAACATATTTCAACCATGAACTTATAAAAGCAACTTTTAAACTGAGCCTTTATTTCAAGTTGTAGAACTATTGAGAAATTGAGAATTACGATGAAGCATAGAACATGATCCTTATTGAAATGCGGACATTCTCTATGCACCATTTTGAAACCTATTTTCCCCTCTCCTCCTCCTCCAAAATCATTGTCAAGGATATTCACTCCTAATTGTTCACCCTTGTAACAATGGATGAAATGCCACTAAATCAATGGGTATCTGTTGGCAACATTTTCTCTACAATGTCATTACCATTACTAGAAAAATATTAATTTTAAACATGTCTTATAAAGGCAACAGAGACGTACTTTGATTCTAAGCTGTTTATATTCTTGTAGTGTTTAATATAGATTTTTTCCATGTCTATGTCCATGTATGTATGAATGCTTAACTGTATAAGCCCATGAATTGAAAACACTCTTCATTGTACATAAGTATCTTTACTCTCAGGTGGTTTATGCTAAAGATTTTTGAAAATTGATATTCTTCTACTTTGAATATATGACTTTGAGCTGTGGCATGCTGAATTAAAATACCAGTATTTTGCCTACCAAAAATGTTAAAATTTGTTATCATTAGATCTGTAAGAGTGTAAAACAGAATAGCTTGCCATTTGAGAATTTTTTTAAAAGGAAGCTAATAACTTCAAAGAAACAATGGCAATCCCAGAAAAAAAATTAAACTATAAAACCGAAAAGGTCAGAAGATAAATTATTGAGACATACATACATCCAAAAATATTATCTGCCACAGTATTCGTTCTAATTATTCTCTGGGCTCTCCAGCTTAAAATATTTTGATAAATGCTATGACAGACACAGATTCATCCATTTAATTTATTTGAGTAACAGCACTCAGCTTAACACATTTTCTTTTTTAAAATTCATTTTACATCGATCCTATGCCATGTGCCAAACCCTATGTAATATATAACATCTGTGTCATTCTCTGAAGATTGCCTAAATTTGCATTTCAATATTTCAGAAGATCTTGCTTTCTGTTATTCTAGAACCATAGTTACTTGATAAATTCTTTCTTTGCTAAATTCCCAACGTCACTAGCTGTAATATTTCACTTTTTATCATGAAGCATTTGGAGGGGGCCATCCTCTGTGGCATGGATATCACCATTCCGTCTTGGAATTTGCTCTATGTCTCCACTGGGTGATGTGGTTTATTGATTGTCAATTTGTAAAGTGCTCTCTGGGATTATCTGAATGCAAGATAGCAGTAATGGAACCATACTTCATTGCCTTTTCTGTCAAAATAGAATTAACATGCACAATATATCATCTTCTAGCAAGCGTGGATGAAATTCCACTGAGTGACCTAGAGTCTCCATCACATGGTTGTCCAGACAGAGTCCTGGCTAGGTAGTTGTGGTCTCCAGGGTCTGATGGCTTCCCCTACTGTCTTTGTAGTTTAATTGTTGTTTTTATAAGTGTTTGTGTGTGTGTGTATGTATGTATACATTATATATGCTAATATGAGCATTTGGTTTAAAACCTATGCCTCCGAGTCATGGAAAGAGAAATAGGAGAGAGAGAGAAGCTTCCCTCCCACCCTGTCCCCATCTGCCCAGTACCTTCACCATACTTCCTCCACCCCCTAACTAACCACTGTTATTTCGCCTGAGTCCATCCAGATTTTCTTTATGTACTTACAAGCAAATATGAATATGGATCTTTGTTTTTTCCCTTTTATACACAAAAGGTAGCCTGCTATATACAGTATTCTGAACTTTGTGTTTTTCCTTCTCAGTTCATAGAAAGCATCCTTATTCTTTTTATTACTGTATAGTATTCCATTGTTCTAATGTATGGATAAACTGTAATTTATGTAATCATTCCCTTTTGAAGGAAATTTAGTTTCTTTCCAATCTTTTATTATCACTGCAATAAATAACCCTGTACATCATCATTTTGCCTGTGTGCAAATATACTTTAGGACAAATTTTTAGAAGGGGAACTATGAGAACAACTGATCTACGCATTTGTAATCTTGCCAAATATTGCCAAATTGTCCTCTGTAATAGTTGTACCAACTTACTGCCACCCATAATGTACTGTTTCTCCTTGATGTGTTTTCAGTGGTTTTCTGAAGAGAGAAAACATTTTGTGTGTGTGTGTGAGAAAGATTAGCCTTGAGCTAACATCTGTTGCCAATCCTCCTCTTTTTGCTAAGGAAGATTGACCCTGAGCTAACATCCGTGCCCATCCTCCTCTACTTTATATGTGGGACGTCTGCCACAGCATGGCTTGATAAGTGGTGCATAGGTGTGTGCCCAGGATCTGAACCCGCGAACCCCGGGCCGCCAAAGCAGACCACGTGAACTTAACCACTACACCACCGAGCTGGCCCCAAGAGAACACATTTTGATCATTTCTTGTTTCCTATCTATTAACATTCATCCATTGAACAAATATTGACCAAGTGCCAACTATGTCCTTAGCCCTCTTCTTGGGCCCTGGAAATACAGCAGTGAACAAAACAAACACAAATCCCTTTCATAACATTTTATTGTGAGACAGGAATGGATGACTAACAGTGGACATGGTATGTAACTTTCCTGATCACTTAAAGACTGAGTTATCAACTCAGTTGCCACACAGGGACATAGATGTGAGAAGAAGGTCGGGGTGAAAGGTCAGAGGTTGGCATTGTGTAGTCCTAGAAACCACAAGGCCTGTGTAAAGGCTGCACCTATTGCTCTGCTGTACATTATTAGGTCATGTGGAAAGAACAGGCCCATGTTGATGGACCTTCCCAATTTTCAAGAGAAACCGGAATTCCATATTTTCATGTATCTCCCCATTTTAAATGTTGGAAAGTAATTCAAAATTTTAGGAACACTCTGAGGACAGGTTATTTTTTTAATAGGGCTAAACAAGATGATACCAAAGCTTATATGGAAAAATAAACATGCAAGAATATCTAGGAAAATATGGAGGAAGAAAAAATCTATAGTAGGGGGTCAGGGAATAGCCCTACTAGACATTGAAACAAACTATAAATAAAGCAGTGTGGTATTGGTGCAAGAATAGACAGTCCAGCAGAACAGAATAAAAAGCCTGGAAATCAATCTACATACATATGGAAAATTAATATACAATAAAGGTGGCATCTCGAGTCACTGGGGCAAAGAATGATCTTTTAATAAATGGTGCTGGGGGACCGGCCCAGTGGCATAGTGGTTAGGTTCACGTGCTCTGCTTCGGCAGCCCCGGGTTCGCAGGTTCAGATCCCAGGCGCGGACCTACGCATGGCCTGACAAGCCATGCTGTGGCGGCGTCCCATATAAAGTAGAGAAAGATGGGCACGGATGTTAGCCTAGGACCAATCTTCCTCAGCAAAAAGAGGAGGACTGGCATTGGATGTTAGCTTAGGGCTAATCTTACTCACACACACACACAAAAAAATGGTGCTGGGACAATGAGATAGCCATGGGACCATGAAAAAACTAGATTCTTATCTCACACCCTACAAGAGAATAAACTCCAAATGGATCAGAGATCTCACTGTAAAAGATGAAACCATACAAGTACTAGAAGAAAACATGGGTGGATTCCTGCATAATCTGGGAGTAGGGAAAGGCTTTCTAACTATGACTCAAAATCCAGTGACAATAAAGAACAGATTGATAAATTTGACCACATAAACTAAAAAATTTCCTCTTGGCAAAAAACACCATAAGCAAAGTCAAATGACAAAATGGGAGAAAATATTTGCAATCTATGGCACAGATAAACGGCCAATATCCGTAATATAGAAAGAACTCTAAAACATGGGGGAGATGAGATTTAAAAAAATAGAAAAATGGGCCAAAGGCATGAGTAGACAATTCACTAAAAAAAAAAGGTATTAAAATGAGCCTTAAACATATGGAAAATCTGTTCAACTCACATTATAAAAGAAATACAAATTTAAGCTATGCTGAGATACCATTTATTTTCAAAATTTTTAAATATGACAACACATTTTATTGTTGCTGCTGTGGGGAAAGAGGCACCCTCATACTTTGCTGGTGGAAAAGCAAACTGATACTACCTTTCTGGGAGGAAATTGACAATTCCTAACAAAACTACACGTGTTTACCTTTTGACCTAGTTACCCAGGAATTTACCCTTAAGATACTCATGTGAAATTGTGATTAAAAAAAAAAAGAATGAGGAAGATCTCTATGAACTGAAATGGAGTGATTTGTAGGCTATATTGTTAAGTGAAAAAGAAAGACACAAATGAGTATTTATTGTATATTACCTTTTGTACCAAACAAACATTTTATGTTTTTACCATAACATACCTTATTGTATGTTATTGTAGGAAATGAGAAATAGTAATATGTACATGTATCTGCTATTTGTACAGAACAAGAAAACAAAACACAGGAAGGACAAACCAGAAACTAATGAGAGTGGTTACCTATAAAGTGCTAGGGTAGGGGCCAGCACGGTGTCGCAGTGGTTAAGCGCTCACGCTCTGCTGTGGCAGCCGGGGGTTCGCAGGCCCGGATCCCAGGTGCGCACCAACCTGCTACTTGTCAAGCCGTGCTGTGGCAATGAACTATATAAAGTAGAGGAAGATGGGCACGAGATATTAGCCCAGGGCCAATCTTCCTCAGCAGAAAAAGAGGAAGATTGGCATCAGATGTTAGCTCAGGGCTAGTCTTCCTCACAAAAAAATAAATAAATAAATAAAAATAAAAAAAGGAAATAAAGTGCTAGGGTAGAGAGGATGTGGGGTTAAGGGTGAGGTACAAAGGATGGGGCAGTCACACTTCTCCGAGTACACCTTTCTGTATAGTTCTGACTTTTGGGACCATATTAATGTTTCACTTACCAAAAAAAAAAAAAAATCAACAAGACTGGGGAAAAACCCTAAAATAGAATACAGACAGAAAAAAATGACCCTAACTTGAGGGTGGAGGAACTAACCCAAGTAATATTTGAAGAAAATGTTTTGACAAAAGACAAAGAGAACTGTAAACAAATACTGAACTCTACTTAGTGGGTTGGTTTTTTGCAGGGGAACGGGTTAGAAATTCTGAAGCTATTTTCTTGGTATTCTAAGACTGAGTACACAAATATATTGTGGATAATGGGCGTCAAGTTTCTCCCTGTCAGAGAAGAGAGTCACAAATATGAGAAGAGAGGAGGCTGTAATGAATTGTGTGGTATTAGGAGTTGGAGGGATCACTATAAATTCACAGTTAGATTGAATATAGATAGATAACTGATAAAGAAATAGATTGATATAGACATAGATAGATAGAAAAATTGATATAGATGTAGATAGATAGATGGATAAATTTATACAGCTGTGTCAACCAAGTGAGCCTAGAATCAATGACACCCCAGTAGCAATGAGCACGTCTAACACCCAGATCTTGGTTTGTAAATACCATTCTCCACTAAAAAGAATCAAGGCTCCTTAAACAAATGACTGATTCCAGGACTGGTGCAGGGAAAGGACGAGATGAGCCTGGAACACCTCTTTGTACCAGAAGGTCAGCAAGGGCCAAAGAATAATGAGGAGATGCCAAAAGCACACAAAACCCAACTCGAACAGACTCCCACTGATCAAACCAGGAAAAGCAGACAGCAGATTCAGGCAAGAATCATCCACAGATGCTAAAACTAGAGGGTAAATGTGTGATGAGAACAAGGATATTTACACTGTCTCAAAGTACCTCCCCACAAAATGGGGATTTCAATTACAAAGGGGAAAATACAAAGGGACAAAATTTACAGTGAAGAAATCTTAGAGATGCTGCCTTAACCAAGTGATCAGTGTTACCAATAATGCCACAAAGCAACATCATGTGCCTCTTCATATGATGCACTGGTAAGGATATAACATCACTTCTGGAGCATTCCTGCCAAAAATGCATAACCTGAATCTAATTAAGAGGAAACAACAGGCAAACCCCTATTAAGAGATAGTCTGCAAAATAACTGGCCTGTGCTTTTCAAAACTGTCGAGATCAAGAAAGACAAAGACCAAGGAACTGTTCCAGATTAAAGGAAACTATAGAAACATAAGAACATAATTCTAAATTGGATCCTGGACCAGAAAAAACAAATTTTCTCTTTTGCTATAAAGAGCAGAATGGGTCAATTTTAAACTGTGAATAAGGTCTGTAGATTAGATAATAATACTGTATCAATGTTAATTTCCTGAGTTAATAATTATATGTGGTTATATAAGAGACTATTCTTGTTTTTTAGGAAATATTCACTGAAGTGTTTAGGAGTAAGTCTGCAGCTTACTCTCAAATGGTTCAAATGATAATTATATGGGAGGATAAAAAGTGAACATGCGGGGAATCTAGTTGAAGAGTTATAGGAATTCTTTATTCTTGCAGTGTTTCTGTAAGTCTATAATTATTTTTTTTAAAAATCTATTGTGAGAGTCTGCACTGTACAAGCAAAATAAAAAACAACAATAAGAACAACAACAAACTATGTTTGCCCCCAGCTTGGGCCTGTGGGCCAGATTTCACTCCAGGCTGCCAGGTTGCAGTGTCCAGTTTAGAGCTATTTTCCTGCGTTGATTTTGAGTGAGGTCTTGCTGATAACAACCATTGCCAGGGCTGGAGAGTACTTTGCTGCATCTGGAACTTTTAAACTAGCTTAATACCAACAAGGAAGCTGCAGAGACAGCCTTCATATAAATAATGAATTTGGTACTAAAGCAGTTTAAATCTGAATGCAGCCCCAGTCCTCAGAGATGAAGAAAAGCGATTGTGGTCCAGACAGTCTTTCTCCACAATAAGTCCCGCATTTCATTAGCTGCCTGTGGAAAGGTGCAAGCTAGCTTGCTTCCTAGTTTCTGGTCTCAGCCATACTCGGCACTAGAGGGGTTCTTTCAGAACCCTACTGTTGAAGAAAATATGTTTGTATAAATAAAAGGAAAAAAAAAACTTTAAAGTTGAATGAAGTTATGAAAGAAGAGAAATGTGTTTCAGTATTGGAAAGGGAAATGTTGTTCTTGGCATATCAAGCTTTTCTGAGTAGGAAGAAGAAACCAGGTGAGTAGAAGGGCCTCCTTCAGGGGCCCCATACAGTATTTGGGATGGTCTCATCTCAGGGTACAGCCCAATCTGCCAGAGCCAGGATGTGTTAAATCAGTTTGCAGACCGATCCAGGGGACATTCATGCCACCTCTCCTTTCTCAGCCTGCTATTGCTCTTTCATGATTAATCAGTTCAAAGGCCAAGGGAGCACAGACCAGAAGTACTAAACTCAGAGGACGAGGCTCCTTGATGATCTGAGCCTTGGGAGGCAGGGAAGAGTTACTCAAGGTGAAGAGCAGGGAACAACATTCTTGGCAGATGGAACAGCATATGCAAAGGAGAGGCATGATAGATATGCTATAACTTTGGGGCTGTGTCTTACTCTCTTGCCATTTCTCTCCATCTCCTCATATCTCTCTTGGAACAGTCCAACAGATATGCAGTCTGGAATTGAGTTTAGCTTCCTCAGAATATGGAGGTCTACTGAGCACAGATCTAGTAGATTTTAGGTCTCAGGCCTCATTATCTAGAACACAGAAAAAGTGCCCATTTCAGCTCCTAATCGTGTGCTACGCACCCCAGATAAACAGGTCTCCACTCAGACTGAGGAAGTTTCATTAATTACTATGTTTATCCCAGAATACTTTTCTACATTTGTCAATGCCCTCCCTTCTTCAAACAAATCAAGTACATTTTCTGAGCCATCTTACTTTAGGCACAGTGTGCAATAGTGGTGGGAACTCAGAGTTAAGAGCTGGAAACTCTCCCAGCCGATGACTTGCCCTGTAATCTCGAGCAGCTGCTTCCTGGACAGAAAGGAGCCCCAGACCTGAAGGCATCCGTTGCCATCTCAGCTCTGCACTCTAGCTATGTGACTGAGCAAGCCCCTTAACCTCTCCAAGCCTCATCTGTAAAATGGTATTAATAATTTCTGTCTCACGGAGAGGTTGTGAGGACTGGTAAACACAAAGTCCCATGACAGTGCTTGACACATCTCCAGCTGCCTTACGCTCTCCCCCAAACATAGTGGCTAACGGGTAGAGGCAAACTTCTACACCTCAGGAAACACCACCGTCACCTCCACAGCCAACTGGACGAGGGCAGGCCCACTCCTGACATTTGTGAGGCAAGAGGACAAATGGCAGCCCAGATTCTGTATGCTGTAGGGTTTTTCTTCACTCCATCCAATCCAAACCAGGAAACTGCAAAGAAATCTAAGGCTGGAAGACCAGGTGAAATTTAAAACGATGAGATTCCTTGAAGTTCTGCCCTGGAGCATGACCAAGCCCAGGCTCCTGGTCCACAGCCTGCCCCCCTCCTCTCCCTGACACTTGAGGCCCCATGACCATGCATGTGGACTTTCCTCTACCTGCACATTCCAGCTGCATCCCCCTCCCCTCATCTTCCCACCCCTTACCCTGCAAACAGCCACCCTTTGGCCATTCCTCACCAATGATGAGGTCTGCCCTGAAGAAACATTTCATCCAGTGAAGACATTCCTGCTGATCTTAGAAGTGGGTTCAGAGCTGTTTGGGTAGGAAATTCCAGAGTCCTGGGTGCCCCAAGTGTGTTCTAAAACAGGGCTGGTGGGTGCACAGACTTCAAGTAGTCACATGCTCTGTTGTCCTGCAAATTCCTCATCCCATGGAGACGGGGATAACTGGACAAGAGCTTGAATAAGGCCCTTTAAAGTGCCAGGCCCAGGCCGGCCCCGTGGCTTAGCGATTAAGTGCGTGTGCTCCGCTACCGGCGGCCCGGGTTCGCATCCCGCGCATGCACCAACGCACTGCTTCTCCGGCCATGCTGAGGCTGCGTCCCACATACAGCAACTAGAAGGATGTGCAGCTATGACCTACAACTATCTACTGGGGCTTTGGGGGAAAAATAAACAAACAAACAAACAAACAAAAATTTAAAGTGCCAGGCCCAGGAGAAGGGCTCCTCTTGCTCAGGTCTACAGGCAATACTGGGATGGGATTGGACATCTGACCTATGAGCAGCCTAACCATTGACTGGCCATTGATCCAGAAGGTGGCCTGGCATGAAGAGCTATGCCCAGAAAGTATGACTTGGCAGATTGTACTTTCTAAAACTGCCCACCACACTATCTCCATTCACATGCTCTTCAATCACGTTGCCACGCCCCATCAAACCGGTGGAATCTACTTCTCTTCCCCCTGAACCTAGATAGGATTTTGTGATTGCCCAGTGAGCAGAATGCAGTAGAAGTGACACTGAGTAACATTTGAGACTAGGTCATAAAGCATGATATGGCTGCCCTCTAGGGCTCTCTCTCAGAGGATACTCACTCTCACAACCCAGCCACCATGATGTGAGGAAGCCCAGGCCACTGGAGAGACCATTGTTTTAAAACATGGGTTTTACTGTCATTCAGGTATGGTGAGGCCAACAGATAGGAGACGACTGCCATGGAAAAAATCGTTATAGTTCCCAAGACAAGGGGGCACACCACGCCATGGGTGGCCACACAAGGAAGCACCAGCATTGGTCAGAAGGCAGACCAGGGAGAAAGGCAAACTGTGACAAGAGACTTTATTGTAGTTTCCACAGAAAAGAATGGGTGAGACAAGGTAAGGAGGTTTAGGATTGGCTAGTTTGAATAATTTCAGTGGAGCGTAGGGACTGTCCCTAGTTGTCTGGTACCTGGGCCTGGGATGATTAGGGCAGGGGAATAGTGCCCTGGAGTGTAAGAGCTCCATAAAGGAGTGGTCGGGGCATTGGGGTCTCGATTAGTTGGTTTTCATACGAAAGACATGCTCCCAGGCAAGTCCTTTGCTATCTCTAGGAATGCAGGTAGCCCTGGGAGGGGCAGTCCCTCCAGAGTCAGCAAGGCACCAAGATGTCAAAACATCAGAGTACAGTAAATGACAGGCATGGTTGATATAACCATTTGTAGATTTTCCAGCCAACAGCCCAAAGGTCTCAGTCTATAGCCGGCATCAATTGTGACATGAGAAAGTGAGCCTTCAGATGATTCCAGCCCCCAGCCTTCAAGCAGCCCAGGTAACACCATGTAAAGCAGAAGTGAGCTATCTCTATCAAGTCCTGCCCAAATTGCAGATCATATGCATATAAATATCTTTGTTTTTTTTAAGTCACTAAGTTTTGGAGTAATATTTTATACAACCATACCAACTTGAACAATGGTAATGAACTGAGCCAAACAGAGTCTCTCTCTCCCCAGAATTTAAACTGGGACTCATAAAAATTAGTGAGTTGTTAGCAGGAGGAGAAGTGCTTAGACCCCAAGAGAAGCAGTGATGGAAGATACAGCTGAGTCACATTCATGACAAATGACTTATCCTGGAATAACAGCAGTGCTGGTCTGGAGTGGCCCTGATCCTGAGTGATCCAGTTTCCTGAAGTCAGCAGTGGGACCCAGTCATCCTGAGGACTGCCAGGTGGTGGGTTTCTCTAGGGTCTGAGCTGGGTTCCCGTGAGGCCTTGGATGAGGCAGAGACCCCTGCTCTGGGACCCTCATGCTGGTTCTTCCCAAGAGAATCTCCATTCTTTGCGGCCAAGGGAGCTTCTCACCCTTAGGGACACATGGACACATGGTCCTTGGGGATGAGCTTGGTGTCCAGTAAGCAAGCAGGATGGTGACACCCGCTCACCTTCATTTCTCCTGCCAAGAGCCATCAGGGACGCATAGAGACAGTAAATGTTAGGGAGCTTTGTGAACTCTCTAGGTCCGGCCAAATGCATGTGTCTAGTATCTTCATTTCTCAAAATATTTTGCTTATAATATTTAAAAAATAATTATTAGTGGTTCCAAAATGTCCAGAAATTGTACTTCCTCAATCCCATCTCCAGGCTCAGACCAGGACAGGTGCCTGCTTCTGGTTCGCACTCAGTCCAGAGCCTTCTGGGCAACAGACTATCATCTGCATGTTCCTGCCTGGAAAAGCAAGGCCCAGAGAGAGGAGGCACTTGCCTGGAGCCTCTTTCAGTGGAGACAGGGCCTCCTCACCCCCAGGTCCCTACACACATCCTTCTCTACTGGCCCCAGCCCAGCACTCAGGTGTGGAGCACTGGGAGTGCCTTCTGTGGCCATGTTAGCACCAGAGCAGGACTGGGTAAGGGGTGGTGGTTCATTGGGGTTAAGAGCTCCTTCTGAGAATTGGCTTTAGTGGTGCATGTGGGACAGCGCTGTGGAAGGACAAAGTGTAGCAAAAGTGTGCGCGGGCACACATGGGGCGGGGAGGCTTAGTGGGGGGTAAGGAGGGAAGTGGGGAGTCAGGGGACAGGCTGATTTATTGAGATCTTATCCTCTTTCCTCCCTGTATTCTCCCCTCCCCCAGTTCCAAAGAAGATAGCCCAGCCGTCTCTCTGGGGAAGAATGTATGAAAAACAGAAATTGCCAGCAGACGTTCCCTTGCTCTCACTTGTGATCAGGTACGTGACGCAGTGTCCAAGAAGATAGGAGGGTAGGGGGCCAGGTTCCAGGGGAACTGAAGGGGTACAGTAGTGCTTGGCAGGGCTGGGTCATGGAGGGCCAGAGGGCAGGGAGGGAGGGAGAAACAGGCAGTGCTAAAGTGGAAGAAACCAGCCTGGGCAGAGACAAGCGTGTCACATGTGTGCCCTATGTCCTGACATGTATATGAGCCTGTGTACAAGTGAGCATGTATCTGTGTGTGCCAAGATGTGTGTCTGTGACCAGACCTGCCCATGAAATATCTCATGCTACAGTCTGTGGGCATGTCTGGGTCTGTCCGCCTCAGCTCCAACACAGCCTCTGCAAGCGTAGGTCAGGGAATAAAGGGGGTCCCTGTGGCTGGGTCCCAGCCCAGGGCCTGGGGAGCCTGAGTGAGAGAGAGCCAGGCAAGAGCAGCCCCCAGAAGTGTGGCCAGGTGATATGTGGTGCCTGGGACATAGGGGAGGCATCGAAGGGGCGATTCATGTGGGGGCTAGAAGTGTGGAGTCCCACCTCAGGGAGCACACTGGCTCCAGAGTCACCAAATCAACTTGAGACTCTGTGACTCTCTGCCCCTTCAGGAGCCAAAGCCACTCCTGCCACTGGGCTGAGAGCACACAGGGCTTCCCTGCCCACTCTGCTCCAGTGGCTATTCCTTTGTCACAGGGTTTCAGGGCAGGGCTATGTCTCCCCCCTTCCCGCCCCCCAGAGCTCCCAGGGAGGACCTGAGCTCAGGGCCGTGTCTCCTTATTCCACCCAAGTTCTCTAGGCAGGGCAGGTCTAGGATTTTGGAGGTAGAGAGGAAGTGGCTGGGGTGTCCTCCTCCAGGAAGGCTTCTTGGATTTCTGAGTACCCTGAGGATGGAACATCTCAGTCCCAAGGTGCCAGAGTCTGTCTCAGACCAGGCTGCGTCTTGCTCTCAAATTCTCCAAATACTTCCTGACCACTAGCTTTATGCCAGGTGTCCTTTTCTCTCTAGGCTCGGGACCCCTGGCTGACTGCCCTTTTCTCTGTCACCAGCAGCCAGCATCCATTTAATCTCCCACCCCAAGACTGGCTGCCAAATAGGGCACATCATTCCAATTCCCCTGCTCTCTACCCCTCCAGACAAGTACCCAGGCCCTCACAGTCCTGAGGGCTTTTCTGTTAATACCCTGGGGAAAGGTGAACAGGAGTGCAAATCATGAGAGTTAGGTGAAGTAGGGGACATGACTGAGCCCACTTTGGCTATGGTACACCCCAAGGAGCTGGCAGGGAGAGAGGCCTGCTTCCACATCCAGTTGGGCACGTAAAAAGGACTTCACAACATGGGGGCCACCAGGGGGCAGGCTATACCTGCTGGACCACTGGCCCATTAGGGGGCCTTATTCTTGGCAGTCAAGTGTCAGTAGGTGGGAAGGATACTGTGCACAGGTCCCACCTGGGGACAGGTAGAAAGCATTCCTAGAGATGAGGGCAGAGGGAGAAGATGGCTAGGAAGCCCCAGGTGTCACTCGACATAGGTATTTGGTTGGAGGAATCCACACGATGGGGGAGAGGGGATTTTGGTAAGAAAAGAATTAGGATGTCGTGGGAACATGGGTGTTGAGGGCAAAACGATGAGCTGTTGAGGAGTCCTTGGGGATGATGTCCTGGGGCAACCTGAGGGGAAGACAAGACAAGTTTTCTTAGGGCATGAGGAAGCCTTCTGGCTTCCCTAACAACACCTTGATCCTCCAGGTCATGGGGAGGGGCAGCTGGAGTTCACACCCTCCCCCTAAGGACCTTCACTTCTTCACCTCAGGGGTGCTGCTCCCAGGCCATGCCAGCCTAGGCATGTAACTGTGGTTTAGTTACATGAACCAATACAATTCCCATTGTTGCTTAAGCTGGTTTGAGTTGTTTTTCAAGTCAACCTACAGGGCTGAACTAGTTTCTTAAATGGTGCCTGCTCCTTGCTCAAAAAGTATCAGTGGCTCCAGATTACTCATAGGTTAAAGTCCAAACTCAATTTGGCCTTTAAGACCCCAACTTCTTCCCCCATCATTATGTCCTACTGCTCCTCAGAGGCAGTCTTCTCTGTGGACACTATGGATGGAAGAGTCCTCTTACTTGGGAAACTGAGGGCTCTGAAAATGACGTTGTTAGCATCATCTCCTCCATGGGGACTCCCTGGACTGCCAAGAAAACAAATCAGTTCTACTCTATGCCACCCTCTGGTTATTGCTCTGTCTCCTCCATTAGGCTGTGAGCCCCTTGAGGGCGCTCTGTCTACTGCATCTGGCCCAAGCCTGGCACACTGAAGGCACCCAATACATACCTGGAGAATAAATAAAAGGACATTTTTGGGCGTGGCTTGTCCTGCCTTAGCTAGAGCACGCCTTTTTGGACTGATTTTGGATTCTGGGCCTCGTTCTCAGTAGGAAAGAGGAGCTACTGCCTGGAGGACCCTCATCCTGGTGTCAAGGTGACACCAAGAGACAGACTTGTGGGCGGATTCAGGTTTGTATCCACTTGACTAACCACCAGGAATCTGCCCAGATCTACTCCTTTCCCAGCAGGAGACCTGCCACCCTCAGGCCTAGCTCCTGAAAGAAGGAGCTGGGAACACTGAGCCAGAAGCACATGCAGCTTGAATCAGAGAAAGACGACACAGAAAAGCACATATGGAGACACAGACTAAGTAACAGCCACAAAAAACTCAAGGCTGAGATGCCCATAGAGAAGAGACAAAGCAGACCAAGAACAGAGCCTGGAGGGCACAGAATCAAAGATGGAGAGCAGGGCAGGGACAGGCTGGGGATGGCAAATCCAGAGAGCATCTCAGAGGGCCCTCAACTCTCTGCCTGGGTCCCCAAGACAGAAACTTGGAGGCCATTCTTCCTTGTTCATCCCTCATCCCTCAAGCCCAACCAATAGGCAAGACTTGTCCATCCTCCTTCTGAAATGTATGGAGTCTGTCTAACCTCCTCCATCCCCATCTTCTGTGGGTTTCCCTGCCTTTTGCACTGCCCCTGACCTAATCTGTTAGTCAACAGGAACTTTCTAAACACGTATCTGAATATGTCATCCCCACAGCCTCCAGAATAAAGCCCAGATACCTTTCCTGACTTACAAGGCTCTGCTTGATGTGAGCCCTACATGTCACCAGAGCCTTAAACTCCAGCCATTGTGGACTTTTCCCAAGAGTATGCTCTCCCTTGCCTCTAAGCCTGGGAACACGCTGCTATTCCCTGTAGCAGGGACACTCATTCTGTACTGTCCCCTCCCCAGTTCTCCTTTCCTCAAATGACCACCTCACTTTGATCTCAACACCAGTATTCCTTCCTCAAGGGCAGCCTCTCCCTCACTCTCAGAGCAGTCTCACCCCTATCCCCCTCCTTCCAGTCCAACTGCCCCGTCCCACACTGGAGCTCTACCCCAGGGCTCTACCAGAGACTCCAGGCCAGGCTGCCCTCACCAATGCCCTCCATCTTCCTACCTGCTCCTGTCCTCAGCCCCTAAGGCCCAGGCCGCCAGCCCTAGTCCTATGTCCCCCTGTCCTTGGTATCCAAGTCTCGGTTCCCTACTCTGTGTAGCTCTTCCTTTTTAGGGTCATGGTCTTTTCTACATTTTCCATTTGTCTTTTTAAAAAAATCTTATTCATTAATTTCCTATTCAAAGAATTATATTCAAATAAAAAGTTAAAGAAAAACATTAAATAATAGTGCAGGTGGTACAAGGACACTGCATGATAGAAGTTTAGGAAATGTGACTTCAGCCAACATTTTGGTGCTCTAAATTCCCTTAGATCCCTTTTACTGTTTCTGGGCATCCCTCTCTGGGGTTTGATGTGCTTTGAAAGCCTCCAATGGCTGGCACCTGTCCCCAGGTCACTGGGACTGCTTTGCTCCCATTCCAAGAGAGCCCAAAGTGCCTGGGCGCTTAAGGCCCCCAGGACAGCCCTTAGCTATGACTGACTTGTGTGAGAGTATGGTAGCCCAGCTCCCTAACTCTTGTTTATGACAACTCTGAGATCCCACATCTAGAACAGAACCTAGCACATAGTGGGCACTCAGTAAATGTTGGCTGAATGAAGAAATGTAGCCAAATTTATCAATCTTATCCTTTGTAATTTCTGGAGTTTTTGTCACTCTTAGTTCCTTTCCCATCTAAGATCGAAAAAGCATTTACTCATATTTGTTCTGGTATATTTACTTATTTATTTGTGAACTTTTCATATTTAATTATTTGATCCATCTTGATAGGCTGTAAGGACTGAGGTAAATATATCTTTTCTCCTCATGGCTTATCAGTTGTCCCAACAGCAATTCTTTGTTTTTGTTTTTTTGCAGGGGAAGATTTGCCCTAAGCTAACATCTGTTGCCGATCTTCTTCCTTTTTTCTTCCTTTCCCCCCACCAAAGCCCCAGTACATAGTTGTGTATAGTTGTAAGTTCTTTTGGTTCTTCTGTGTGAGCCGCTGCCACAGCATAGCTGCTGACAGACAAGTGGTATGGTTCCATGCCCGGGAACTGAACCAGCTGCTGAAGCGGAATGCGCCGAATTTTAACTGCTAGGCCATCATGGCTGGCTCGCAATAGCAATTCTTGTATCTTTCCTTCATTGGTAAAACCAAGATACTATCTTACCTAAGACTCATTCAGTGAGGTATTATGCAATCATTTATAATGATAGTTATAATGATGATGTTACCACATGGAAAAATGCTCACCTTATCATTTTAACCATGATTTTTTCATAGCTACATAAAAATTATGTCAACATACAGGCAAAGTCAGGGAGAAATGGAGGAAAGTAGATTGATTTAAGAAGGGTGACAGGGCTGTGGGTGGATTTTTTCCTTGATTCCTATTAATATTTATGAAATAAATGATACATTAAAACTTTAAATGAACAGAATATGGAGGGGAAGAAGGACTTAAAAGATAGAAAGCTGTTTCCTTGCTTTAGCAAGACAAAGGTATTTTTTTGGAGGTGATCTCAGGAAGCTGAGGACGATGGAGGATGCAGGTTAAGGGAAAATTGTTACTGGAGGGTCCTGGGGAGTGACTATTACAGGAAAGGCCAGACAGGAGAGACTGTGTATGAAAATCACTTCCTTTGGCCCTGTACCCCTGAGCACTGAGCTCCTTCCCAGCCTCAGCTAAGTGAGCAGAACCTCTGGAAGTCCTCCACCCAAAAGGAATCCAGGCCTCAAGCATGTGAGTCAGTAAGTTCAAATGCTCCCATCACCTTGCCCTAATGGGATGCTTCATCAGCCAGGCAGCAGGGATGCCGATCTCTGTGGTTATATACTAAGAATTGTAGGAGAACCATATTTCCTGCACAGCTATCTCTGGAAGATCCCTCTTTGACCTCTTAGAACTCAAGTTTTTAAAAATTGAACTCAGAGAATATTGTGATTCGCCAGGCCCTGGGCCAGCCATACCCTCACAACAAATGTGAAAAGCATTAGCAGTAGGGACACGGGAAGTCCTGGGTGCCATGTGGCCCGAATCTGGTCTGTAGTTGGGAAGGTTAGGCAGGGGATGCCCTGGAGCCTGGGCTACTTACCCTAGGGCTTGCCTTCCTGACCACAAGGGCCCTTCACTTCAACCTTCACGGCTCAGCTGCCCCAGGCAATTCAGTGGGGTCTCAAAGGTGCCATTAGAAGGGCAGTGAACATACGCCAAGGCAAGTGGCACCAGGACCCACCCACAAGCAGAGAGCCAGGATGTCACTTGAGGTCCTGGATTTGGGGGGTAAAACACCCACAGCTTGCCTAACTGCCTTTTCTGGCAGCTCCCCTGAAGTGCTTTCCCACCTGCCTCGGCCACAGGAGTCCTGTCCCACGGCTGTTCCCCACACCAAGACCCTCACGGGGCTCCACCTGGTGCAGAGACCAACGAGGTCTGCGAGCTGCCCCTCGCCAGAGGCGGTCCCGGAAGTGTACTTTAAAATTTTGGACAGGCTCGCTGGTTCCTCGGTGAGCACGCGACCTGGCTGCAACCAGCTTCAGGCTCCGGGGTTGGCCTCGCCTCTAAGCCACGACCCGGCGGGACACGCCTAACAGGGCCTGAAGTGCGCGCGCAACCCGAAGAGGGGAGGCAGGGCGCTCCACGCCGCTACTCGGCCACTCAACGTTGCCCACCTACGTCACGCTCCGCAGGCCCGCCCAAATCCTCCTGATCGGTGGAGAGCGAGCGCGAGTGCTCCCGCCCCGCCCCGGGCCCGCCCCCCTGCGGCACTGCCCCGCCCCTGGCCTACACGGCCGCGCGTGTGGCTTCCCAGTTGGAACGGGAGGGTGGGGGCGCGAAAGGGCTCCGACTCTCCGAGGCTGAGGGGGCACTTTCCCATCGTGCTCGCGCTCTGGCCGTCGCCCCTCAGGCCTGACAGTGGCTAGCTGCTTTGCAGAAGCACAGACCCTGCCCAGCTCGGCCCGCCACAGGCCCCTTCCTCTCCTCAGCCCTAGACCGGCTCCCCCGACGCCCTTCTTGAGGAGCACCCGGAAATGCCCATTGCCCAGGCCCCCCTCGACGCCGACAGCCCTACGTGCCAGGAGGTTGGTCCTCGAGGACCCGCCGCCCGGCACGCGGGCTCTCGGCCCAAGGCTGACGCGGGTTCCGCCGGCACCCCACGCCTGGAGCCTCCAGGCCGGTCCGCAGACGCCCCTCCTGGCCCCCGTTCACTCCTGGGCCCCTCATCCCTCGGGATTCTTCACACTCTGGGACCCCTCCGCCGCTCCGCGCACCCATGGGTTCTTCCTCACACCAGCGCCCGGGACCCCTCCGCGGACCGCCTCGGTGTAAGGGACCACTGCTTAGGAGCCTCTTCCTCCGCACACCGCTGCCCTTCGCACCCACGTCTCCGACTCCTCTTCCTGCGCCCGGACGCCCTCCACCCAGCATCTCCCCCAAAACACCCTCAAGGGACCCTCCCCCCCATCCCACACAGTTACCCCATACTCCTGCTTCCTCCCCGGTAAACACCCGACCTCAGGACCCATCCTCACTCCCGCAGTTATACGATTCCCTCCTCGGTCCCCGGGGCCCCACACCGCACACCCGCGAGCTCCTGCTCATCCTCCGCACGCCCCTCACCCCACTCATCTGCCAGACTCCTCCCCACATCCCTCACACCCCAGGTCCCTCACCACACTCCTTTCCCTTGGCACCCCCATACACTCCAGGCCCCTCACATCTACCGCAAGAACCTCTCCGGAACCCCCGACACCCCAAGCCCTTCACCTCACTCATCTGCCCAGGACCCTCCCCTCCCGCGCTCCACTCACCGCCTCCGTCTCACCCCGCACCCCTCTCCCCCCGGGGCTGGCGGGCAGCGCCGGCGGCGGCGGAGGCCGGTCCCCGGGCTGAGACACCCCCACCCGCCCGCCCCCCCTCTTTCCCTCGCTCCCTCCCCCCTTCCCTCCCTCTCTCCCGCCCTCGCTCCTCGCTCTTTCCTTCCCCTCGCCCGCTCCCGCTTCCCGCGGCGCCCGGCCTCCTGCTCCGCCTCCCCGTGCACGGCTCTCCCGGGCGCGGCTCCGGGGTTCATGGTGACGAGGCGGCGGCCGCTCGAGCCCAGCGGCGGCGGCGGCGGCGGCGGCGGCGGCGGCGGCGGCGGCGGCGGCGGGAGCTGGGGCGCGGGCCCGGGCCGCCTCTCCCAGTGCGCGGGGCCGGGCGGCGGGCGCGCCCAGGCGGCGGCGGCGGCGGCGAGCGCCCCCGGTCCGCGGCCCCGCGCGCCCCCCGCGCCGCGCCCCCGCGCCCCTGGCTTGCGGGGGGCCGGGCCCGCGTGTGGCCGCCGCGCGGCGCACTCATGGACGGCCCGGCCATCATCACCCAGGTGACGAACCCCAAGGAGGACGAGGGCCGGGCGCTGGGCGCGGGGGAGAAAGGTGAGGAGGGGCGCGGACGGGCCAGCGGCTGCGGGCCGGGGACGTGTGCACACCCCGCGCCGCCGGAGTTTGCTGCCCGGCGCTGGCACGGGCCTGGGGGAGGGGTACGGCCGAGGGGGAGGGTGCGTGGGTGTGGGGGTGCGCCCGAGGGGAGCTGTGAGTGTGCGTGTGCTGGCTGAGCTCGTGCGAGTGTGCCTGCGCCTGCGGAGAGGGTGGGAGGGTGTGAGTGTGTGTGGGTGACTCCGAAGGGCTGGGAGTTTGTGTTTGCGCTCACACCGACAGAGAAGTTGTGAGCGTGTGTGTGTTCCTGGCACGTTGTGAGTGTGTTTATGTGCCTGACGGATTCTGAGTGTGTGTGCACACGCTAACTGAGAGTAAGGGTGTTGTGTGCACCTGACAGAGAGGCTGTGTGTGTGTGTTTTCCTGACAGGCTGAGTTTGTGTGTGTACCTTATGTAGAGGTTGGTATGTACCTGACCAAGAGGCTGTGGAGTGTGTTTGTGTGTTTGTGCCTGCATGAGTGTGAGCCTGAGCCTGCAGAGAGGTTGTATGTGTGTTCACTCCTCACGGAGTTTGTGTGTGTGTATGATTGTGTGCCTACATCACCCAACTGGCAGGTTGAATATGTTGTGTCCATCGACTGGGAGAGTATGTGTGTGTGCACTCACACACAAGAATGCTTTGTGTGCGTCTGTGCACCTGACCATGGGGCCTGTGTGCGCAGATGTGTGCACCTGCCTGTGCCATATGTGTGCACCAGTGAGGCTGTGTGCCTGAGTGTGTTTAGTTGTGCAAGTGCTTGGGGGGGGAGGCGCAGTGCTAAGCCACCCCCCTTCTTGGCTCCTTGCTGTCTCAGTGACGCCAACCTGTTGGAGCACATGCAAGGCCTTGGGCCCCTTTAGGGCCGAGCTCTAACCAGCACATGGGGAGCCCTTAGGGTGCCAGGTGTGTCCCCTCCCCAAGAGCCAGCCTTGTGCTGCAGTGCCTGGTTTGATTTCAGCACCTTTTGGCCCCATCACCAATTTTGGCCCCATCACCATCTTCTGTTTCCTTTTTGCACTTTTTCTTTGTGTCTCTGCTCCTCTCTGAGGCTTAGTGTCCTCCTCTCTCATGTGCCCTGCTTACTCTCCTGGTGAGTTGTCCTGAGGCTTGGACAGACTGTTCTGAAGGGCCAAGGAATCTGGCTTGTTTTGTTCTGGTGACCAAAGCTTGCCTCACTCTCTTCCTCCTATGTGGCCCGGCAAACACCTGGACTGAGGTCAGGAGCAGCCCACCAGGGCCCCCCTCTCCTCTCCAAGCCTGGCCTGGCCACAGGCAACTTTGGGAAAGAGTTAGATTTTTTTCCATGTATTATCACCCTTGCTCTGCCAGTGGGGTGAGGTGTGCAATCTACTGAGGAAGTGGGTGGGGGTGGGGGGAACACTGCCTCTCCCCATCCAGGGACCCCTGGGCAAGCCCACCAGGAAAATGCAAGAAACCACCAAAGGTACCTTCAGATTGGGGATTTGTCAACCCATTTGCACTTTTGTAGACCATAAACATTGTGTGTCTGCAGACTTGTTTTCTTTTATGTAAAATTAGAATTCAAACTCCTCCAGGCATTTTTCTGTGCCTTACAAACGGGCTAAAAATTTCTGCAAGAGGATGCTGCAGGTGAATCTCCATGTCTCTCTGTGGCCCAAGAGGGCGGCAACTAGGTGGTCTAGCCTTCCTGCCATAGGGACTGTCAGTTCTGCCCTGCCCTCCAGGCCTTAGGCTAGGCGTGTCCCCTCAGGGAGGGTTTAGTAGGAGGCATCAGGGAGGTTTGATGCTTGTGCTCCTCAACCCCCGTGGATAGAGTGCTTTGTGTGATGCTTTGCCAGAGAGAGAATCCACAGCTCTTATGAGGAGAGGTGTGGCATGAAGCAAGGAAATAGTTAGGGCCTCTGCCCTCCTGCTGCCCCCTCACCTGACTCCAGGAGCAGGAACCTCCCCCAGTTTTTTTCCTCTGGTTGCTGGGCTTTTTAAAGTCCAGTCAGTCTATCCAAAATCTAAACCATGTACAAATACTCAAGGATGGTGCTTGTTCTATTCAACTTATTTACATTGCTTTTCATGACAATCTTTTATTATCTGGAACAGCTTATTTTGTTTCTTAGTGTCAGATTGGTTGGTTCTTAACTGATTAGAGGAATTCCTTACCTGCTGCTCTGGGATGGGGTGGCTAGCTAATAGGTCCTTCTTGCTGAAGCATTTAGTTTTTCACTTTAAAAAATGGAAATGTTGGTTTACTACAGTTTGGCAATAAACCTTAGAGCCAAACTTTGGAACAGCTTCTTCAGATTCATAGACCACTAAACAGGTTTAGCAGTGTTTCTGGCTTAAGCGTGTTGTTGTATTTACATAGGCACAATATATTTTACATAATTTTAATTTTAGGTAAACACAATCATTTTATTTTTAAATATGGATCCTGGAATGTTGTAAATTTTGTGGTAGGAAAGAAACTATTGGTTTTAAAAGTTTATTTTCATCATTTATTCTGTAAAATAGGAATAATGACGACTGCCTCTTGGGTTTGATATGAGGGTTAAATGAGATGGTGTATGTTAAGGACACTGCCTGGTTCACCAGTTTGTCACTGTTCCATAAACCTTACTTTAGGTATTGATTTGCAAAGGAAGTACTAAGCATGGGCTGTGGTGTTTTGCACGAGTTGAATTGCTTCTTGACACATTGCCACGTGGTGGTGCACCACTCGGAGATGACTGTCACTGTCAGCCTGGCTGGCCTGTCATGGAAAATTTATTTCTTAGTTGTGCTTGGTTTATAGTATAAAGATGCAGAGACAAATTTCCCCATGAGTTTAATCAGTCTGCTTTGCTGTCTGGAAATTTACACTTACAAATCAATAAGAAAAAGTCAAACAATACAGTAGAAAAGTGGACAAGAGACATAAACAAGAAAGTCATAAAAGAGGAAATCTGAATGTCTAACAAATGTATGCAGTGATGCTCCACTTCATATGAAACATTTTCATGTGTCAGCTTGCTTAAACATTTAAATGACTGACAACATTCAAAGTAAATAAAAGTTTTGAGAAATGGATATTCTTATAGACTTTTGTTCTCAAGAGAATAAAGTACAGACATTTTAGAGAGTAATTTAGTACTGAACCATTTAGGAACACATTTGGCTGCAAGTAACAGAAAACCAGACTTATACTGTGGTTTAAAGCCATAGGAGTTTGTTCTCACGTAACAAGCAGGAGGTAAGTTACTGATGGCTTTGGTTCAGCAAACTCATTGATATCAGGGCTGACATCACTGTGATTCTCTTGGCTTTTCTGCGTGTGGTAACATAGCTGCCACCCCCGCAAACACCACAGCCACCTACCTTCAGGGCAGAAAAAAGGGACAGTGCCAGTCATGTCTATCCCTTTTACCTGGAAAGCAAAAGCATTCCTAGGGACTACCTAGCAAACTTTTGCTGATGTTTAATTGGCCAGAACTGGGTCACATGGCCACGCCTCACCATAAGCAAAAGGAGTTTCTAGCTTTTCGAGCCTTGTTTGTGGGAGGTAGGAGAGGAGAATATGATTGGAAATGGGTGGGAACAGGTGTTGGTTCAGCCAGTCAACAATGTTGGCCACACCTTCAAAGCCCCAGTTCTACTTCTGGTTTCTCTCTTAGAGAAATATCGTTATACATGCCCAAAGACACACGTATAAGGGTTTTCACTGATGGCTGCATTGCTTGCAATAGCAAAAATTGGAACCATCCTAAGTGTCAGCAGGCAAACAATTAGACTGTGGTACATCAATACCACAGAATACTGCAAGGCAATTGAAAAAGATAAGTTAGATCTAAACATATTGACATGTAAATTTCCAAGACATTTTAATAGGAGAAAAAAGGAATTTGAAGAACCATATAAACAGTATGAGCTTATCTTTGTAAAAAACAAATCACACACACACACACAAAACTGTACATATGTCTAGAAATACACAAAAATAATCTGGAAGGAAGTACTTCAAATTGACAACAATGATTTTCTCTGGGGAGAAGACTGGGATGGGAAGTGAGAGAACTTTGCCTTTTTGTTTAACTATAGATGAAAATGTACCTGTGTTTCACAGATGAAAATTTTTTTAACTAAGAAATTCCCCATAGCTGTTGGGAGGGAAATAAGTAAGGGAATTGAACAATAAAAAAAAAAAAAAAAAAACCCTCAATTCATATTAAATATTAGCAAAAACATGTCAACTCTGGCTAAACAGTTAATTATTTTGTAAGCTAATACATGTCCCTTGATGAAATTTCTGCAGGCAAGTTTGTTTTGGCAGATATTTTGGCCCAAGATGCTAGGTATGTTTCCCCCAAATGTTTGCAACACTTAAGCTTAATTCAGAAAACTTTAACCTTTGGGCTGCTAACAAAATTACAGCAAGGAGTAGACTCTTGGAAGCAATAGTTATTTCAGGTGCCAGAACAGATGTGAAGTAGATTCAGTTTGATTAACTTTTTAAAATTAAACCTTTTATTTGGAGATAAGTGTAGTTTTCCTTGCAGTTGTAAGAAAGCACACAGAGATCCTCTGGATCCTCTCTACCCAGTTCCCCCCATATTGATATCTTGCAAAAACCATAGTAGAAAATCAGGATGTTGACATTGGTGTAATCAAGATACAGAAAAATTCCACCACCAGGATGATCCCTCATGGTGCCCTTTTATAGCCACACCTACTTCCCTCCCACCCCTACCCTCTCCTTAGTCCATTGGCAACCTCTAGTCTCTTCTTCATTTCTAAAATTTTGTCATTTTAGGTATATATACAAATAGAATCAAACAGTATGTGATCTTTTAGAATTGGCTTTTTTCACTTGTCATAATTCTCTGGATTTTCATCGGTGGTGTTGCTTGTATTAATAGTTTGTTCTTTTTTTATTGCTGAGTAGTATTCCATGACATGGATATGCCACAGTTTGTTTAATCCTTCACTCTTTGAAGGACATCTGGATTATTTCTGGGTTTTGGCTGTTAGAATAATGCTGCTATAAACATTAGTGGGCAGGTTTTTGTGTGAACATAAGTCTTCATTTCTCTAGGATAAATACCCAGGCATGTAATTGCTGGGTCATATGTTAGTTGCATGTCTATTTTTTTAAGAAACCGCCAAACTGTTTTCCAGAGTAAATGTACCATTTTACAATCTTACCAACAATGTGTGATTGATCCAGTTTCTCTGCATCTTCACCAGCATTTCATGTCACTATTTTTTATATTAGCCATTCTGATAAGTATGTAGTGGTATTTCATTGTGGTTTTAATTTGCATTTCCCTGATGGCTAATGATGTTAAACATCTTTTCATGTGCTGTTTTCCTTCTATGTATCTTCTTTGGTGAGATATCCCTCCATATCTTTTGCCTGTATTCTAATTGGATTTTTTTTTTTTTTTTTTTACCGCTGAGTTCTGAGAATTCTTTACATATTCTAGATATTAGTCTTTTGTCAGATATGTGTTTTGCAAATACTTTCTCCTTATCTGTAACTTTTCTTTTCATCCTCCTAACAGGGTCTTTTTGCAGAGCAAAAGTTTTTAGTTTTTATAAGATGCAGTAGATCAGTTTTTCCTTTTGTTGATTGTGCTTTTGATGTCAAGTCTGAGAACTCTTTGCCTTGCACTAGATCTCAAAGATTTTATCCTGTACTTTTTCCAAAAATTTTGTAGTTTTGCATTTTACATTTAGACCATGATCCATTCTGAGTTAACTTTTTTATAGGATGAGAGACTTAGGTTCAGTTTTTTGCCTCTGGGTGTCTAATTGCTTCAGTCACATTTGTTGGAAGGGCTGTCCTTCCTCTTTTGAAATTCTTTTGCATCTCTGTCAAAAATCTGTTCAGCATATTTGTGTAGGTCTCTTTCTGGGTTCTTTATTTTGTTCCACTGATCTATGTGTCTGTACCTCTGCCTATACCGCACAGTCTTGATTACTGTAGCTATATATTAAGTCTTGAAATAGAATAAACTGATTCCTTCAACTTGTGTTCTTTTTCTAAATTGTTTTAGCTGTTCTAGTTCTGTTCTCTTTCTGTATAAATTTAACAATAATCTTGTCTATAGCTACAAGAAATCTTGCTGAGATTTTGATAGGAATTGAATTAAACCTGTATATCAGTTTGGGGAGAATTGACATCTTTACTATGTTGAGTCTTCCAATCAATGAGCACAGTATGTCTCTCCATTTATTTAGATATTCTTTGATTCTTTCATCAGGGTTGAATAGTTTTCAGCATACAAGTCCTGTTAATGTTTTGTTAAATTTACATCTAAGTGTTTTTTCTTTAAGTGATTTATTATATTTTTAATTTTGGTGTCCAAGTGTTTGGTGCTAGTATACAGAAATACAATTGATTTTTGTATGTTTTTTTGGTATCCTGTGACCTTGCTGACCTCAATTATTGGTTTTAAGAGGCTTTGTAGATTTCTTGGGATTTTTAAGGTGGGTGTTTAGACAAACGTGTCATGAAATAAGAACACTTATATTTCTTCATTTCTGATTTGCTTGCCTTTTATTTCTTGTTTTATTGCACTGACTAGAACTTCCAGAAGTATGTTGAATAGGAGTGGTGAGAATGGACATCCTTGCCTTGTTCCCAATGGGAAAACATTCAGTCTTTTACCATTGAATATAATGTCAGCTGTAGATTTTTTGTAGATATCTTGATCAGGTTGAGAAAGTTTTCCTGTATTCTGATTTTTCTGAGAGTTTTTTAATCAAGAATGGTTGTTGAATTTTGTCATATTCTTTTTCTGCATCAATTGATAGAATCATGTGAGTTTTCATCTTTAGCCTGTTAATATGGTGGATTACATTGATGGATGTTTTTGAAGATTGAACCAGCCTTGCAGCCCTAGAATAAACTTCATGGTCATGGTGTATAATTCTTTTTATATATTGGTGCATTCTATTTGCTAATATTTTGTTAAGGATTTTTACGTCTGTATTCGTAAGTGATATTGGTCTATAGTTTTCTTTTTTGGCATTGACTTTATCTGGTTTGGTATCATTTTCATAAAATAAATTGGGACGTGTTCTCTCCTCTTTTCTGGAAGAGATTGTATAGAATTGGTGTTAATTCTCCAGTGAAATCATCTGGACTGGGAGATTTCTTTTGGGGGGAGTTTTTAAACTACAAATTCAATTTGTTTAATAATTATAGAGTATTCAAATTATCTCTTTCATATTGAGTAAGTTGTTGTGGTTTTTGTTTTTCGAGAGTTGATCCATTTCATCTAAGTTGTCAGATTTGTGTGTAGAGTTGTTCGTAGTGTTATTCTCTTATTACCTGTTTGATGCCTGCAGGGTTTGAAGTGATATCCCGTTTCCAATATCCCTGTTACCAATATCCCCTGTTTCGTTTCTAGTGTTGGTAATTTGTGTCTTCTATCTTATTTTTTTGTCAGTCTTGCTAGAGGTTTCTCAATTTTCTTGATCTTTACAAAGAACCAGCTCTTCGTTTCATTGATTTTTCTCTATTGCTTTTATGTTTTCAACTTCAATGATTTCTGTTCTTTTCCTTATTATTTCCTTCCTTATGCTTGATTTGGGTTTATTTTGCTCTTTTTCTAGGTTCTTGGAGAGGAGGTTAGATGATTGATTTGAGACTTTTCCTCTTTCCTAATGTATACAGTTACTGCTACAGATTTTTCTCTTAGCACTACTTTTGTGATGTCCCACAAATTTCTAAATTTTCCATTTAGTTTTTCTTTATATTTTGTATTTCTTTGCTGAGACTTTCTATTTCTTTGAAGAGGCTTTCTGTTTTCATCATTTGTGAAGAAAATAGATGTGTTCCTAATTACTTTTGTCGTAGCTGCTTTAAAATCTTTGTCAGATAAGTTTAACATCTCTGATCTTGGTGTTGGCGTCTGTTGATTGTCTTTTTTCATTCAGTTTGAGATTTTCTGGTTCTTGGTATAACAAGTGAATTACAATTGAAACCTGGACATTTTCATAATATAAGACTCTGGATCTTATTTAAACCTTCTGTTTCAGTTACTTTTCTCTGATACTGCTCCAGCAGAGAAGGGGAAGCACTGCCTTGTTACTGCTAGATAGAGGTAGAACTCCAGGATCTTCACTTGGCCTCTTTTGACATACTGCTTGGCAGGGGAGGGAGTTTTGGCTCCCACATAGTCTCTGCTCAACTGCAGTAGAGTAGTCTCATTACCACTGGGCAATGGTGAAAGCCCTGACTTTTCCTCCTCTGACACCACTCCAATGGGGAGGGGAGGAGCACTTCATTACTGCTGGGTAGGGATGAAAGTCCAGGCTAGCCACGTGGTCTCCACTGACAACGCTGGGAGAGGAAGGGACTCGTTACCAGCTGTCAGAGATGAAGTCCCTGCTCCCTACTTGGTCTTCTCTGACACTACCCCAGCAGGGTTGGTGGGTGTCTCCTTCCACCCTGATGAGGGTGGAATTCTACGTACCCATCGGATTTTGCTTGTATGGGTGGGGTTGGGGCCACTGTGTGTGTGTGTGTGTGTGTGTGGTGTTTGGCTGCAATAGAGCAGTTATTGTCTGAAAGTTTTCTTCTTGCTAGGCTGTCCCTTTTCTGGTCCTTGGGTTATAATGAGTAGGCTTTTGAGGGGACTCTTTGTCTGCAACTGTTGGTTTTTCCCTATATCCAGCTTCTTCAGCTCTAGGTCTGGGCTATATGAGGCAAACAGAAAACCCAGGGATCACTGCCATGTCATTTCAGGTCTTGAAGTCCCTAGCTGGTCTGCCTTCTCCTCTCCACCTTTTAGTCTTATGTTTACTTTATAAACAATGTCCAGGGTTTTTAATTGTACTTAGAGGAAAGAATAGGAAAAAGTATGTCTACTTCATCTTCCTGGAAGCAGAAGTCCCTGATTTCCTTTTAGACCTATCCAAATTAAGTATTTTAAGGAAGACTGGAGTTGGAAAATTGTCATTTTAAAGGTTTATTGCAGCATTGTGCTAATGACTGATGTAAAAGTCAAATTGAGTTAGTGCTTTGAGAACCTTGGTTGTCCCTGAAAAGAGAAATAATAATGAATTCAGCTTGAAATCAAGTTTAGATCAGTAGGGCTTCAGTGACAACTTGTTTAACCAAACTTAAAAGGATGCATTCATAAGCTTTGGTCTTAACACCAAAATTCTAGATCACAGTTCATTAGTATCCTGATTTAAATGTATTTTTAATCTAATATTCTTTTTGATGGGCAAGCATGTTTAAACCCATATCTTATTTTTCACTTTATTTCTCAATTCAGAAAGCATCCGTTTAAGTAGATAGAAATGTCTTCATGGGGTAAACACAAAGGAGCTTATCTCTGGTTTTAGCACTTATGACCGCCAGACAGGGCTCACTGGCCAGTGACTGGAAAAGTCTGCTTCTGTTCTGTGCTGCCCGGGAAGTAGGTCTGAGGGCTTCAGAAACTTGCCCCAGGCTGTACTTGACTGGAGTGTCCCAGATTAGAGAGGAACCCTGTTCGCAGTGGCAGGACTGGGTTTTCAGGAGGGACCACACAGCTTCAAGTTTAATTCTGAGATATTTATTTATTTTTCTTCCAGTTTTGTTGAGATATAATTGACATACAACACTATTTAAGTTTCAGGTGTACAGCATAATGACTTGACATATGTATATATTGCAAAATTATTATCACAGTAAATTTAGTTAACATCTGTCACCTCATATAGTTACAAAAATTTTTTTCCTTATGATGAGAACTTGTAAGATTTACTCTCTTAGCAACTTTCAAATATACCATACAGCATTATTAACTATAGTCATCCTGCTGTACATTACATCCCTAGTACTTACTTACCTTGTAACTGGAGGTTTGTACCTTTTGAACACCTTTCTCCAATTACCCTGCCTCCCTCCCCCTGCTTCTGGCAACCACAAATTGATCTCTTTTTCTTTAAATTTGGGGTTTTTTTAGATTCCACATATAAGTGAAATCATACAGTATCTGTCTTTCTCTTTCTGACTTATTTCACTTAGCATAATGCCCTCAAGGTCCATCCATGTTGTGACAAATGACAGGATTTCCTTCTTTTTTTATGGCTGAATAATATTCCATTGTATCTATATACCACATCTTCTTTATCTGTTCATCTGTCAGTGGACACTTAGGTTGTTTCCATGTCTTAGCCATTGTAAATAATGTTGAAGTGAACATGAGGGTGCAGATATCTCTTCAAGATAATGATTTTGTTTCCTTTGGATATATACCCAGAAGTAAAGTAAATGGCTTTTTTTCTTTTAGTGATGTTGGGGATGGGGGACAGGGGATACATGACAGTGCCCGTGGGTTCATTGGTCCTTTCATCTAGGAACTGGCAGAGGTCAGGAAACACTCTGGCCACAAATGATTCTAGATTTAAACAGATATATATATATTTTTTTTCACTTGCCTTGACAGTAATGTATGGTGTTAAGGTTGGCAGCATATATCTACTAAAAAAGGGAATGTAGGAGTCTCTTGGGTAATGTTGAAGGTATAATATATACCTTAGAACTTTTTTTTCCAGATCTTAAATCTTGATTTATCAAACATTTAAAATTCAATATTTTTTTAATTTTATTTTTTTATTGGTGTCTTAATAGTTTATAACATTGTGAAATTTTGGTTGTACGTTATTGTTTGTCAGTCACCATATACATGCCTCCCTTCACCCTTTGTGCCCACCCCCCAAGCCCCTTGCCCTTGGTAACCACCATACAGTTCTCTCTGTCCATGTGTTGGTTTATATTCCACATATGAGTGAAATCATGCAGTGTTTGTCTTTCTCTCTCTGGCTTATTTCACTTAACATAATACCCTCCAGGTCCATCCATGTTGTTGCATATGGGATGATTTTGTCTTTTTTTGTGGCTGAGTAGTATAAAATTCAATATTTTTAATGACCTATCTTTCTTTTAAAAATCTACTTTCTTTAAATAGTTTCTTTCATTTACTCTTTTAACATACATTTTCATATTTTTTTTAAATAAGCATGTATATTCAGTGCTTTATTTAAAATAAAATTAAGCAAATATTTGCCTTTTTGGCTTTGAAATAACATCGCATAGTAGAGCAAAGGCTTAGGACCTGCTTGTAGCACTGGGTTGAGATGTGGACATTTTGTCTTTGGAATCAAGACTGAAAACACTGGTGGCATAGTTCTCCGAAACCAGGACCTAATAAACAGTGGTCTTTATGGATGCTAAGGATTATGTAATCACCTAAGTAATAGCTCATTTTGATTCTGAGTAGCTGCTTCAAGTTAAAAACTGAAAGGTTTCTTTGTAATCATAATTTGTATTAAGGCTATTTGCCAAAATATTTTAAAATCCTGGTCCTTAAAGCGCTTTGAAAACTGAGGAGAAGTGGCTTAACATTTGATGACTGATACTATTCTTACCTTTAAAAATTAGTGTTTAACTTAAGCTTTCAATGTTTCAGGGTGTCTTGAGAAACAAGCTATCCCACCTTGTCAACATAGCTTGTATAAATGTAGCCTTTGGGTACCAGAGAGAAGTCAGTGTTCCAATAAGAATTCATGCTGTACTTTAAATTGTATATAATATCCCCCTCTGCATTCTGAGGAAGATTCAGCTTTCATGCTTAGCATATCATAAATTTGTTCTGAGTGTTTGGCTCACTTATGTTCAAGTCAGAAACCACTGACTTTAATTCCATAGACTTCAGTCAGAGCCATATTTTCTTTCCCCTTTTTGAAGAAACAGCTCAACATTCATTTCTATTTTGGTTAGAAAAATACATTTCATAGGAGTCATCGAACAAGTGTACCATTTGAGTAGCTATTAACTCTGTCCAATGTATAAGCACTTATTGGTGAGCATTAATTTTTCTATTCTACAGTATATCCTATATCGCTACTGTAGGCCTGATTTCTCTTCTTGAATTTTTTTAAGTTTTTTTATTGAGGTAAATTTGCATACAATAAAAATAATTATTTTTCTTATAACCCAAGGTTACAAAGTTCTGTGAGTTTTGACAGACTCCTGTGTAGCCACCTCCACAATCAAGATAGAGAATATTTCCATCACTCTCAAAATATTCCCTGTTCCCCTTTACAGTCATCCTCCCTCCACATTCAGCTCCCAGCAACAGCTGATCTTTTCTCTTGTTTTTTGCCTTTTCCTGAATGTCATATAAATGGAATTATGCAGTATTTAGCCTTTTGATTTAGCTTCTTTCACTTAACATAATGCTGTTGAAATTCATCCATGGTTGCATGTATCAGTAGTTTGTTCCTGTTTATTGCTAAGTAGTATTCAATTGTATGAATGTACCATAGTTTGAAAGTGTATGTTTAACTTTATAAAAAACTGCCAAACTGTTTTCCAAAGTAGCAGTACCATTTTGTATTTCCCCCAGCGGTGTTGTATAACAATTCCAGTTGCTCTGTATCCTTGTCATTACTTAGCATTGTCAGTTTTTTATTTTAGCCATGCTAGTGGGTATCCAGTGGTGTTTTGTCATAGTTTTAATTTGTATTATAGATTAACAACTGATAGTGCTGAGATTCTTTTTATATGCTTGTGTGCCATTTAAAAAAATTCTTTGGTGAGGTGTCTGTTTAAATTGTTGCCTATTTTTTAAAAATTGGATTGTTTGGTTGCTTATTATTGAGTTTGAAGGATCTTTATATACTCTGGATACAAGTTCTTTGTTGCATATGTGTTTTGCAAGTGTTTTCTCCCAGTCTGTGGTTTGTCTTTTCATTCTCTTAGCAATGTCTTTTATTTTCCAATTTTTTTTATTATGGTAAAATACACGTAATGTAAAATTTACCATCTTAACCATTTTTAAGTGTACAACTCAGTGGTGTTAAGTACATTCATATTGTTGTGCAACTGTCACCACCCTCCATCTCCAGAACTCTTTTCATCTTCCAAAACTGAACTCTGTACCCATTAAACAGTAACTCCCCATTCCCCCTTTCCACAGCCCCTGGCAACCACCATTCTGCTTTATGTCTCTGATTTTGACTACCCTAGCTGCCTCATAAAGTGGAATCATACAGTATTTGTCTTTTTATGACCAACTTATTTCACTTAGGGTAATGTCCACAGGTTGATCTCTGTTGTAGCATTTGTCAGATTTTCCTTCCTTTTTAAGGCTGAATAATATTCTATTATGTGTGTGTATATATATATATATATATATATATATATATAGTGTGTGTGTATATATATGTATATATGTGTGTATTGTATATACATATATTTTGTACCTATTATATATATTTATGTATATGGTATATAAAAAATACCACATGTTGTGTATTTATTCGTCAGTGGACACTTGGGTTGCTTCCATGTTTTAGCCGTTGTGAATAATGCTGTTGTGAACATGGGTGTACAAATATCTGCTTGAATTTCTGCTTTCAGTTCTTTTGGGTATATACCCAGGAGCGGAATTGCTGCATCATATGGTAATATTGTGTTCCACAGCAGCTATACCATTTTACATTCCCACCTAGTACACAATGTTTCCAATGTTATTCTTGCTGATACTTGTTATTTTCTGTCATTTTGATAGTAGCTATCCTGATGGGTGTGAGGTGTTAATGATGTTTTTGAAGAGCAGAGATTGATGTTTATTTGTTTGCATATGAATGTCCAATTGTTTCCACATCATGTATTGAAAAGATCGTCCTTTCTCTGTTGTATTGCCTTTGAACCTTTAGTATTAAAAATTAATTGACTATACATGTGTGGGTCTATTTCTGGACTCTATTCTCTCCTTAAATTTTGATCAGCCTCCTTAATGTGAAGTGGTGTTAAGCTTAATATAGTACCAGCCCTCCCTCAGAAGTAAATTTTTGGTCATGATTTAAGCAGAAGAGAAGACCAAGACATTTTACAATCTGGCAGAGCAGATTTACCCTGCATTTTGCAGTGAGGGGTGCTCTGAAAGACAAAACCTCTGACTTTCTCCACTCTTTTTTTAGAAACTTATCCAAACAGATTTTGTATAGTATATCTTTTTTCGTGTTTAAAATTAGGGCTGAGAATTTCTTCTAATCTTGAGTATCCTTCTGCAGAAAGCTAGTACAAAAGTACAAGATAAGATACATAAGCATTTGAGTTTAAAATACAGTCTCCCATAGTTATACAATAGTATAAAAATAGGGACTATCTCGATGGAGTCTAAGAGAACAAAGGAATAGAATATCACTAGAACAGAAGTAAATGTTCTGGAGCCCCAGCTTTGCAGAGAGGGCCTGGGCTCTGGAGGGTGTGGAGGAAACCTTTCAGCCTGTCCCCAAATGTCTACAGAAATAAAGGAAGTGCTTATACTACCTGAAACAAATGGGAAGAGCTGGGCTCATTCACTGGGTAGCTGGAATTCCTTTACTACCAGGTACGTAAACCAGGTGAAACTTTCCTAAGAATGAAATCCTCATCCAGGAGGTGTGACCCAATTTGTATGGAGATCACAGTTCTCTTTGCCACTAATGTTACGACATCACTTAGAAAATAGAGATGTATTTAGAAAGTAGAGATGGTCAGAGTCTCGGAGGTGGGAAAGACTGGGCAAATGGCTAACATTCTTTTCTATCTTCCTACCTCCCCTCTGGGCTCTCATTGCAATTGTTCCTCCATGAGGCTGCTGTTTGTAAATTTATAAAGCACAGCTCTGATCATGCTGCTGGCTGCTTAAAGCTGTTTCTCAGTGGTTCCCCATTGGCCCCAAGATAAAAACACGACGTTTTACAGCCTTTAGCCCTTCACTGACTGACCCTAGACCACCTTTACAGCCTCCTGTCCAGGGATCCCCTTCCATGCCATAATGAACCACTTGCTGAGTCCAAACATGCTATACTTTTTTACTCCACTGTGCATGTACTGGTTCCTCTTACTGGGATGCCTTTTCCCTTATGTGCCTGATGGGTTTAAGCATCTTCTAAGATCCAGCTCAAGCATTGCCTTTTCTTGATACCTTCCTGCACTGCTTGATAGAGTATAATGTTCAAGGGCGTAGGCTTGGATTTGAATTCTAGCTCCATCTCTTATGAGTTCTGTGAACTTTGACAAGTTACTTAACCTCTCTGAGCCTTGATTTCATAGTAGTAAATACCTCACAGGGTTATTATAACAATTAAATAATATTATATATATGTATGTATAGTACATATCAAAGTCCATAAGTATTTAATAAACATTTCTTATTATTATTAATAAATCTCGTAAACATTTATTGAGCACCCACTATGTTCTTCACCCATTTCAAGTGCTTTGGGATGCATAAATGAATGAGGACCTGGCCATGTATTTGAGGTGCTCAAGCACAGTGCTTTAACAGGAGGATATGCAAAGTGCCATGGAAGCTACCATTTATTTTATGACTGCAATATGCCAGGTAGTTTACATATGTAGCTCATTTCATCCTCCAACAACATTAAGATGTAGGTATTATAATCCCCATTTTACAACTGTGGAAACTGAGTCTCAGAGAAGTTAAGTAACTTGCCTATATGATATAGATAGGTACCTACCAAATAGTAGAGCCAAGAGTTAAACCTAGTCTATCTGACTCCGGTTAAAAGGAAACCTGGAAATATTTGGAGAATATCATAAGACCTTTGAGATTTACATCTTGAAAGACAGCAGCCATATTTTTCCAAAAGATGCTTCTTTCTGCTTCTGCCAGAGGCAGCATATTTAACAGAATAGATTCTAGGGCTGTCCCAAGTTGACAGGCCACATTTTCTTACAATTTATGTTCTGTTATTCATATAACAAATTCTGTTTGCTTGACTCTTGCTATTAACTCTTAATCCTCTTCATATTTATTTGTGTACCATCAATAGTAGAAATCAGAGAAATTAAAATTTATAATAAAGGTCAAGGATCCAATAGCTTTTATCTCTAAAATTCTGGAAGAAGTGATAGGCTTCACTTTACACACTATTTCTAGTTATAAAACTACATAAAAGTGGAATTTTAAGGTGTTTTAAGAAGGGAAAGGTGCTAAGAATGCTCTTAAAGATGCTTGAATCCCATTGTATTGGTCAGAGTTCTTACACAGAATCCACTTAAACTATTTTAAACAGAAAGGAGTATGTCAAAAGATTTTAGTGCCTTGTAGACTCTCTGGTATGGCCCAGGAATTGGATTTGGCTTTTTCACAGCCAGAAAACAATGCTTAACTACACCTTGCAACTATTTAGTGAAATATACTGCTGCCCCCACCTGCTGATGATTCAACTTAGAAGCCTCACCATAACAGTACTTATCCTCCCTTAAACTTGGGGCTCATTTTCTAGGCACCATTAGAAATAAAAGGAAACCAATTCTTATAGGCCTACTTGATTCTGTTTAGGTATATGCTTATTTGAGGGGATGGGCTGGAATGAGAGATCTTATAAAAACAGAATCCTAGATAAATAAATTGAGGTATGTTCAAACAATGAAATCATATACAGCTTAAATTAAAAGGAATAAACTAGAGCCACACATATTAACATAACTAAAATTTAAAAATGTAACGTTGAGCAAAAAAGCAAGTTCCATAATGATGCATACAGTGTGATACCGTACATAGTTGGTACCATACGTAGTGTAATACCATATAAAGTTTGAAAACATGCAAAAATAGTTTCTATATAGTATATGGATATATGTGTATATCGTAAAACTACAAAAACATCCTTAGGAATGATGAATAGCAAATTTATAATAGTGGTCATTTCTAGAGAGGGAGGAGAGGGAGTGGGATCAGGGAATGGTACACAGGTGGCTTCAGTTGTATCTTTAATGTTTTGTTTTTTATGAACTATTTTCTTGAGACAAATACAGCGAAATGTTAAGATATGCTAGATATGGGTAGTTGGGTAGCCCAGTATATAGTTGTTTGTTATATTTATTCTCTGTACATTTAAATATTTTGTAATTAAAAATATTAATCTTGGACTTTGAGTGTTAAGATAAATTTTTTAAAATATTACCTCCTTTACATAGAGATAAATTTAAAAGAAGTGATAAAAATATAGTCATTGCGTTTAGTTGGTTCTTTTCCCAACAGGGGAGTGTTCAGGAAGATATCCAAAAAACTTGGTCATTGAGCTTTCCAAAGGGTGTTCAAGTGATCCTCATTGCTAGCTCAGGCTGTGCCAGGTATGCAAGCTGGAGCCAGGTCACACCCCAGTCCTGTTATGTTTCTCTCAGGTGACCTTCCAAAGGGTGTCATGAGTGCTTGGTCTGGAGCCAAGTTGGCTTTGTGTAGAGCGCTGGCCGCAAAAGCCCATGTTGGTTTAAAATGTTCTATTTACAAATGTGTAGTCAAATAGCCTGGGTGTCATCAAAGGAATGGTTTGCTTGATTTGCCAATTCTACCCCATTATCGTGGGAATTTATTTTGGGAATAAAGGAACCGAAATGTTTAGTCAAGTCTTTTATATTAAGCAAAGTAAAATCATATTGGAAGGAGTACAAAGAAATGTGTGAAATGCAAAATCAAGAGGAGTCATCTGAAAAGAAATGAACTGAGAAAGTGTTTGAAGACCTATGCATCTGCAGCACAGAGGCCCTCACTAAGGCTTTGAACTGGTGGGATTTCCATTTGTACTGGAGCTCTGGTTCCCCAGTGGTCTAGGCTGCCTCCAGCACTGTTTTTTTAGTCCAGAGATTTTTAACCTGGAGTCCACAGATCCCCAACTGGTCCATGGATAGAATTCAGGGAGTCCATCAGCTTGGTTAGGAAAAGACATTACATCTTAATTTTCATTGACCTTTATGTAAAAGTTAGCATTTTTCTCAGTTATAAAGGTAACTAACAACAAACCATGGTAGTATTAACAGTACCTGTAACTTCATCATCATGTCCAAAAGAGATTGGCCTGTGTTTTTCGTCCCTTTAAATGACCTTGTGAGGTTTTGGTATCAAGGTTTTGCTGGCCTCAAAAAGCAAATTGGAGAATTTTATTCTCTGGAAAAATTTGTGTAAGGTTGGTGTTATTTCCTCCATAAATATTTAGTAGAGTATATTGGTGAAGCCCTTTGTGGCTTGGAGTTTCTTTGTGGGAAGGTTTTTAAACATGGATTTAATTTACTTAATAAATACAGAACTATTATGATTTTCTGTTTTTTCTCATATAAGTTTTGGCAAGTTTCTTTTTCCTAGGAATTTGTCCATCTCATCTATGTTTTCAAAATAATGGATAAAAGTTGTTCAAAATATCCTCTTTTTAATGTCTGTAGAATCTGTATTGCTGTCCTCTTGTTCATTCTTGGTATTATTTAGGTAAAATTTTTAAACATTAACAAAACTCCGGGTTCTCAAGGCTTTAGGAAAATGACAACCAGTGGTAGGAATTTAAATTAGTACAGCCTTTCTGGAAGACTGTTTTACAGTGTATAGCAAACATAAAATGTGAGTATATTTTATCCAACAACCCCTTTTAAGGAATTTGCCATAAATAAATAATTTCACAAATGCAAAACTATTCAACACAGCATTTTCTATAGCAGCAGAAAACAAACATACAAACAAAAACCTGGAAATAAATCAGTAGGGTAGGGGGCAGAAATAATTATGTTATTTACATTCACTGGAATACCTTTTGTAGTCAAAAACCGTAGGATATTGACATGGAAAAGTGCTAGGGAGATATTGTTGGTTACAAAAAGCAAGTCACAAAAGAACATGAACAGACTATACACTTCTATACGTGAATGTGTACGTAGAAAATAATTTAGGAGCATGGTCACCAAATTTCTAACAGTGGATATCTGTGGGTGGTAGGATGTTGGGTAATAGTTATTTTCTTTTTGCACTTCTGTATTGTTTAAAATGTTTGCATAAGCATGCATCATTTCTACAAAAATAGCAAAACTTTCTAAAGAGCTTGGCAGTAGGGAGAAGATGAGAGGGTGGTAGAGGAGGGGAGTGTCAAAGCATTTTTCTTGCCTGATTGTCCTGTTCAACCAGGAAAGGACAGCTTGAAGCTACAAGAAAGAAGGAATTATCAATTGAGTATTGCCTCCAGAAAGACACGAATGCCTGGACTCAGACACAGAAGTTAGCCTTACAGGGTCAGGACAACATTTCTTCCCAGAAAGAGGAAAAAGATGATTGGAGATATGGAAAAGTTCAGAGCTGAAGAGAAGGGAAAATAAGAATATTCATAACTCATAGATGCCAATTTCTGAGTGAAATTGGAGGTAAGACTATTTGCCAAGAGTGGGGAAAGTGAGAGTGGAGCAGGGGTCTTGAGGAAAGTGGTGAGGGTCTCTAATAGAATTGACAGTAGGATTGTGATTCACTGGGGTATGGGCAACTGAGCTGACTTGGAGGCCTTACTGAAACTTTTGCAAAGGAGCCCAGTGGTATGCCTGGGCAGTTTTTCTCTAGGCAGAAGGCACAGTTGGTACCAAGTTAGAGAGTAGCACAGCAGGCTTAGCAGAGCTTCAGAGGTTGAGAGAATTCAGGATATGTATGAGGACAGTTTCAGTAATTGACCTTAGGATCCAGGATGCTTGGGAGGAAAGTCACTTAGAAAGAGTACTGGTGACTGGATATTTAGTTGGAATATGGACATCCAAGAAGCCAGAGGACAGGTGTTCATGGTCAAAGTGAGGTTTCAGTGTTTGACGTGTTATAGGAGTTCTGGGGGACATGAAGGTCTGCTAGGTGGCCATGGGAGTACAAGAATGGTCATAGAAGCTGGGAAGGTCAGAGAGTTGTGATGCTGGGAGGTTCAATTGTCTTCCTCATCCATAGGAGCATTTCCCAGGATGATGACAGGGATTCTTTTGGAGGAGAAGATTTTGAGGCAGGTCCTAAGAGATTGGCTTCAAGGATGGAAAGAAGGCTGACTCCTCAGAGAAGGCTTGATGAAGAGAGCTGGTGGAGTCCTGGTCTGGAGCCACCATGGGACAGCAGGGAGTTTATTGACCTGCTCTTATAAGGCCGGAACCCTGGGCTCCAGAAGTCTCCCCTTGAGGCTGAGGGGTAAAGCCAGGTTTGCAGTACAGGAGGCTGTCAGGAGGAATGGTCTAGAAAAGGAGCAGGAATGCTCTGCAGAAGCCTCTTAACAAAGGGACAAGGGATGTGGGGTGCAGATGAGTGGACAAAAGATACGAGAAGAGGGTTCTAAAGAAAAACAGACTAGTGAGAGGAAGGGCTGAGCTGCAAAGGGGTGGAGACTTGTTTGCTGGTTTCCCAAAGGAAATGCTGAACTGTATGTTTCTTTTTATCACAAAGCAGTGTCTGCTCACTACAGAGAGAAGAGAAACTACAGATAAGCAAAAAAGCAAAAACAAGTAAAAACAAGTAAACAAAAAGAACCAGAAGAACTACCCACAATCCCAGGGTCCTGGAGCTTTTCCCATTGACATGTTCTTCCCCTCCTGTTCCCACTGCCACAGATCCAGGTCAAGGCCACATCATCTCTAGAATAAGCCTGTCCTCTGGGTCACAAATTTTTCTTCCTGGCTGAGTCCCAGGGCCTGCCCCAACCCCCCTCCCACCCTTCCCATCCTGCATAGGCCACTACAGTCATGTTCGCAAAACACCACTATCCATTGTCGCTTCTCTTTTTAGGTTCTGTCATATACTGTATCCCCTCCCTGGCTTTCAAGGGCTTCTGGAAACTGGAACCATCTTACCTTCCCACACTCGTTTTCAAATCTTTCTTTTCACTTAAGACATCTTTATTTCCCTCCCAACTCACTTCCCCCACATCCTCACATCTGGATCTCTGTCACTTCACTATGATGCCTAACCTATCAGGATGACTATCCCAATCCAGATTCTCCCTGTTGTCAAGGCCCACCACCCCACACCAGTGCAAACTGACTGGTCTTTACCCTTCCAGGTACTCACCTGACAACTCCTTTTAGGAACTCATTAGTTCTGTTTCAGTAAACATTTAGGTATGATGAGTACACTTAGGTAGGAAGCACAAGATTTAGAGCTAGGAGGAACCTAGTCCCTGATCTTACTGATGAGGAACCTAACTAAGATTCAGAGAGGCCAAGGGACAGCCCCAAAGTCAATCAGCAAGATTATTTGTAGAACTGAGACTAGAACCCTGATTCTCAGACCTGAATGCTACTTGTTGAATTGATAATTGCTTTGAAAATACAGCTTTTCTCTGATGCTTGGACATGAAGCCCTAGAGACCCAAAGCAATGGTTATCAGTGTTTAGAATACATCAGAATCAGCTGGGGAATTTCTAAAAATCCAGCCTTCTAAGCCTAATAGGAGGAGACCCTGATTCAGTAGGTCCAGGGTAGGACCTGAGTATCTGTATTTAAAAAACTCCCCAGATGTTCCTGATACAGGGAACCCTCAGATCACCCTTTGAGAAACAGAGCTCGTGTGTTTAGTTTTGCTTTCTTTTTTGAGCTCCCTGATATTGTCCCTGTGGACATCGTTAAGCTTTTCTGAAGCTTCCTATCTCAGGAGCAGGTCTGGGTTGCCCCACAACCAGAGTCCCATCCAGAATGTTACAGCAACAGCTCAGTGCTGCAGCTTCTGTACCTTCATAGGCTCAAACTGGCCTGGGCCCAAGCTGCTGCCTTTTCCTGATATGCTTGGCTCTTTGGCCCCAGGAGCCAAATTATTTTTCAAAGTACTTTTAGGCATACCTTGGCAAAATATTGAGTTTAGTGGAATTCTTGTTGGAAACACCCCATTTGCCAGGGTATTTCTGAGCACCTTCTGAAGTGTGGATGCCCAGCCTCTGTGGCCTGCCAACAGTCTGTGCCACAGGACACCCAAGTAAAACAAACCCAGACATGTGCCTAGAGCTCTCCAAATCCAGCACATGCAGCCCTGGGCCAGGATGACAAGGAGGACAGGCGGTTTGTGTAGTGATTAGGCTGAGGCTCTGGGCACACTGCCTGCCTGGGTTTGTATCTCAGCTCCACCATTTCTAGCTGCATGACCTTTGACATCCCTTTGCCTCTGTTTCCTCATCTTTAAAGTTAGAATAAAAATTATAAAAATAATTATAATTAGAAAAATAAAAATTCCTACCTCAGGATGGTTATGAGGATAACACATAAATGCATGTAAAGTACTTGAAACAGTGTTTGGCACATAGTAAGTGTTCAAAAAGGAATTGCAGTTATTACAATTATTTCATGAAAACTGTGATGAAATAATGAGACTCTAAAGAGATGATGCACTGCTCTACACAGTTATCAGTCTAAGAGTTATCAATTCCCTCCTCGTTGCATGAGCATAGATCAGAAGAATGACTAATAATGTAGTAATAGCTCTTCAAAATGCTGCCTGGACCTCTGAAGACAATTAAAATATGCTAGGTATTTCCTAGCAATAAGGTCATGTCTTGCATAATTGAAGAAATATACAGGAGTTCAGCATTTTGGTGCTTTGGTAAGGTGGCAGTTATATAACAGGCTGCAACCAAGTAGATGAACAGAGCCAAAGGTGGGGGAGAGGATGCTTTTAAAAGATGTGTTACTGCTGGAGTGAAGGGTGTGATAGATAAAGGAAATGGCAGCAGCTACAGTGTTCACAGAGTTTGGGTCTGGGAGATCCATGCATGCCCTGTGCCATTACACACATGTTGGCTTGACAGCGGGAAAAACATCTCCTGACATTTACTATCAGGCTACCACCAATGGGAGGTATGAAAGTTTGTCTTACATTAGCCATAATGCCAGTGTTTTCTCACTCCTTGGTAATGTTTTTAAGTGAAAAGTAAGACTGCATCAGTCTCTAAAGTGACACAAAGCTGAATTAATCTCTGAAATCATATGTTTTATCAAACGTTTCTGTAAAAAACACAGCTTACAGTGTTGCTGAATCATCACCTTCCTATATCACATTGCCAAGTTAACCTTCCTTGGTACTTCTGACATAGTGGTGCCATACTTCAGATTCCAAGTGCAGGAGGGCCCTAAGAAGGGTGTTAGAAAGCAGGGTCCAGTGGCTCATTTCTGTTTTGGGATGGAGATGCTAGTCTGTGAAGACTTAGCAAGTGGTCTCATGTGCTAACCACTAAAATACTTCTCAGATTGCCCTGTTTGAGTTGTGCAATATTCCTTTAAAAGAAGACGGACTGATTTAAATAGATTGCTTGTTGTTTGTCACAACATACGGCTCAAAATTCTAGAGAACGGAAAGCCAGTTTGTTTCTGGAACCATCTTTAGGCCAAGCATCATCCTCATCTCCTAGGAGGAGCCAGAATAGTGCATTTATTGCCCAAACTTTTTGGTGATGATGCTCAAACTGGGGGTCTTTAGGTCCATGGGTGGGGAGAGTTCTACAGGAGGTTGCTACCAGCCGGGCCACGCTGAAAGCTTTGGCTCTACCTCAGCACTTCGTAGCCTGCCACTTACCTTTGCAAGAAGCTGCTGTGGAGTGAGTCCCTGGGAGTGGATGAGGCCCAGGAAAACCTTGTTGGATTGAAATTCATAATCTTACCTCAGGGTCTTTTAAAATAAATACTTTTTTAATATTTACAGGTGAGAGCAAAATTTGAGATGACTGTATTCTTTTTTGTTGTTGCCCAGCCAAGCACTGTGAGGGATCAGAATGCTACCTTGATGGCTGGGTGGCAGGCAGTAGCCGGGAGGCCTTAGCTAGTTATAACTTATTTGTTCGTGTAATACCTCCTTAATGTAGGACGTGGACCACATTGTGCTGTCGAGGAAGGACAATGACTGTGAAGTCTCACTGAGCACATATGTGTAAGGCATTATTTTGAATACCAAACTGTTTGAAATTTTTCATAATAAAGTTTTTAAAAAGTGAATTAACATATTTGAGAACAAGAAGGAGATCTTGGAAAATAAAAATATAACTAACTTAAACACTTTTTAAATATAATAGAAGGGCTGGAAAACAAAATCAGGGAGTTTCCAAAAGGTAAAATGAAAAGATGAAGAGATACAAAATAGAGGAGAAACAATAAGTAAAAATTTTAAATGGCACATCCAGGAGTTTCAATATCTGACTCATAGGATTTCCGAAGAGAAAGAACCCAGAAAATAGAAGGAAATTATCAAAGAAATGATACAAGAAAAATTTCAGAACTGAAATTCAAGGTGCTCTAGATTAAAAAGTGCTTTCAATCTAGAGCCCAGTAAAATGAATGGAAAAAGAAATTACCCTTACCTAGGCACATTATCATCAACATTCAAAACTCCAGAAAACTCCAGCTTTTGGAGGGGAAAGCTTGTCACAGACAAATGAATGAAAATCAGAAGCTATCCGAGTTCTTAACATCAATACTGGAAGCTAGAAGACAATAGAAGAAAGTTAACAAGATTCTGAGGGAAAATTATTTTCCATCTAGAATTTTATACTCAGCTGAACTTTCAGTCAAGTGTGAGGATAGAACAAAGACATTTTTAAATCTGTAAGGACTCAGTTTTGTTTCCTGAGGATCCTTTTCTAGGAAACAATCAGAATAAATACTTCTGCAAAATGAGGAAATAAATTAAAAAGGAGAGAGAAACAGAACCCAGAAGGCAGAGAACCACCACAGGAAAACAGCCTAGAGAAGCCCAGTGTGTATAAAATAGGCCCAGCTACTTTGGAATTTGCAGATTATCTGATACACTTGGCCATTTGGAAAATAACAGATGTATATGTTGATGGTTCAGATAGAATGTTTGGAAAAATTTGAAACTAAGTGCTCAGAAAATTAAGCAAATGAAATAAAGAGGGAAGTGTTAACTCCACAGAAAAAAATTATACAAGGAAAAAAAAATCTGAGTAAACTCCTTGGCATTTAAGTGAACAGTTCTTTATCATAATAATGTAAGGGAAAGGGAAATGTGGTAGGTGGTGTAAAAGAGCTAAAATCTAAACTATTAAAACAGAAAGTTAATAGATGAAGGATAAATAGAATAAACCAAGAAATGGCAATATTAACATATTATTTGGTTGAAAAAAAGCTAAAGGCATTGAAAGTGTTTGCCTCAGGGGAGTGTTTTTTTGATTTCAGTATTTTTGAGCAATTTAATTGAAACCATGTGATATTGTTTGCTCTGATAAAAATGAAAATTAATTAAAAAAAAATAAAAGGTCAAAAGTTTGACCATGAGTGAGAAACTCAAGCCTGCATCATCCAACAAGCTTTTGCCACCACAAGCATCACCAGTGTGGTGGATGGTAGCACACAATCGCTCTTGATCAGTAGACTCTCTGTCTCCAGGTTCCTCGTCACAGGATATCCTCCCTGTCCATTGGCAGGTGACTGAGCTGTCTCCTGCCACAGTATACCAAGTTTCAGGTGAGGTTATAAGGCTGAGCAGGCGTATATGCCTCATAACAGGAAGGGAAGAAAGAGGAAGGAAGGAAGGAGGAAATCTCCTTCACAGATGGATTTAGAAAACGATTTGCCACTTTGCTATTGCGACAGCTTCAGGGAAATTCTATCCGAAATGCACCAACCAGCTGAATATGGCATCAAATGATAATTCTACTTCTTTACCTTCTGAAGCTTGCTGGTATGACTCAACAATGTGTCTCTAGGCCAGCCCCAGGGAGTAGAGTTAACCGGTGGGCAAACCAGCCTTCCTATTCCCACCTCTGCTCCAGGTTGGAATTGGGGGTGTGGTACTAAGGGTTCCAGGCTGGCCTGACCCAGTAATCAATCTAGAGAACACAGAATGGACCAGATTTCCCTCCATCGCCACCCTGCACCCAGGGATAACCCTATCTCCATCCATCACCACTGCTCACTGGAGGCTCCTTCTCATAAGTCTGGGGCATACCTCAGTCCAGATTAATCAGTGTCTGGGCTCACTGAGTCTGGTTAGAATTGGACCACCCAGACCACAGCAACATTCAAGCAGCCATTCACTTCTCTATACCCTCCTCCTGTTGACTAGCACTGTCTGAAAGAAGTGATTGTACAGGGAAGAGCCTTTCTACTCCTACACACAGGTGTGCAGGCACCAGGCCAGCCACAAGTTAGGACACAGCTGTTTATGTTGACTGGTCTGCATTAAAGCCCAGACTGTCCTCTACTCTAGGCTTAGAGTGCCATTTTATAGTGGAAATGATTGTACCAAATTCCTGGTTGGGAGGACCTCTTGCACTTTCAATTAGTCGTGGTTTAACTTGTTTATGGAAGCATTCTTCTTTGAAAAGATCATCTTTCATTTATTTTTTAGGTAGTGAGCCATTTTTTAAAATCTTGTTCGCTTATTACAGAAGTAATGCATGCCTATAACAGATTGAAACAACACAAAAGTATGTTAGAAAAAGGACGGTGTATATGTATGTATGTACAACATATATGTTATATATGTGTGTATACAACATACATATGTGTACACACATGTAGCTTCACAAATAACTACACATATATGGTTATTGTTAAACAAAAATGAGGTCTCACCTACACAATGCAACTTGTTCTTTCTGTTGACATATATTGTAGACATCTTTTCATATCATATAGGTCTGCCTCATTCTCAGGAATATTCTTTATGCAGATGCACCTTGATTTATCTGTCCCCGATTGATGAACATTTAGATTCTCCCAGACTTTTGATATTAATATTAGAGCTGCAGTAACACCCTTAACTCCAAAGTCAGACAGCCTTAGTTCAGCTTCCAGATACTCCATTTACTTTATTTAAACTCTCCTTGCCTCAGTTTCCTGATCTGTAAAACGAGAATAAAATTGTTCTCACAATGTCCCTATGAAAAAAAAGCTAAGTGAGATTATATATATAAAATAATGCATTTAGCACATTATAATGATCACTAACATTTATTGAGTACTTACTATCAGCCAAGCACTGTGTGGATAAACAAATACCACACTGTTTTATGCGTTAGCCTTATGACATATTTTTTAATATCTGCAAAAGCAAGTCGTACATCATTATTATTTAAATGACATTAGCTATTCCTATGCATTTACTCCTCCAGGTAAATTTTTAAATCAACTTTCCACCTACCTCCCATCAATATGACAAGTTTTTTTTTTTTAAATCCAGTTGGAATTATGAAGGATGTCTCTACTCTTGAAGGTTGCCAGAGTAGAAAGACCCTTGGATTTGAGTCAAAAAGAGCTGGATGCTCTTGTGATGTCCCCCCGGAGCCACGTGACCATGGGCAGTTCATTTAAATGCTCTGAGCAACTGCAGCTTCCCTACTTGTAAAATGGGAGGGATGATCTTTATAGGAGTGGGGAGATATTGTAAGAAAGCACTGGAACAGTGCCTCACACTTAATAAACACTTAATAAATGTGCTTGCTTCTGAGGCAAGTGTTTTTGCTTTGTCTTCTGGTCCTTTGTCATCTGCACCATTTTCAGTGGAAACTCTAAGATGATGTTTAGTAAAAAGAGTTTGTGTAAGAGCAAGAGCAGCAGTTAGCGAGCAGGATGAAGTTTAAGGCCCCCGCTTCCTGTGCAAGGCGAGCTGAACATTTACGACCAGTGAAGATTAGCCAAAAGGGAGGAAAGGGAATTGGGACAAACATAGACTGTTCCGTTGTGCCGGCATGTGCCACCAACCGTGGAGTGGACTTCCTGCTGCAGGACACAGCTGACCTTTGGAGAGTCACTGTCTGGGTGAGGCTGCTCTTTAGCAGGACAGAACACAGCTGTTGTTTAGATGTCAAAGGCTAGTTAATAACTGTGTTTGGCAGTCAGCTTGGGATGTTAACAGTTTGGAAAACGGTCTGCTTTTAGGTTTAAGGAAGGCTGGTATGAAGGGAATCTTTGTATTACCAATAGGTTGTTTGATAATCCTTTGAACAAAAATTAACACTTAGCAGTAACTTCAGAATTATTAAGAGAACTCATAAAGGTCAGAGCAGATGTGCGGGAGAAGGTCACACTTCCAAAGCTCCCTTGGGAACTATTTCTGGACTAATTGGTCCAACAAATGTGTTAATTCAGCTTGAGATTTCTAATGCAAATATTGACTCAATCTCAACCTTTGCAGTTAATTCTCCAACTTAAATATGCCCTTTCAGGATACCTTTGCCTATCTGTTTTCTTTCCTCGTGCCTAATAGTTTGCCCAACCTTCGTTTTGAACTCTTAGCAGGTGAGTTTTTAATGGTCAGTTCTGTGTTTTTTTCTCTAGGTCTGAATAATATTTAGAGGAATAAACATAACTATTCCTTGATTTTCCTAGTGGCATAATTGTGGGAAAGGAGGGAGAAGAAGAGACAGACAGTTTAGACCAGGAAATCTTGGCAGAATGTAAATGATTCCCAGTCTTAGATCAGATTACATAAAAATAAATTCTTACCCACAATTCAATATTAAAGGAAAAACTGAGGGCAGGTGTTTTGTTGTCTTTTCTCCCCCAGTTCACATGATATTTTAATTACCATTAATTTTTTTTCTTTTTTTTTGCTGAGGGAGATTGGCCCTGGGCTAACATCCATGGCCATCTTCCTCTACTTTGTTTGGGACACCGCCACATCATGGCTTGACAAGTAGTGCGTTGGTCCATGCTGTGGATCTGAACCTGTGAACCCCGGGGCCGCGGAAGGGGAGCATGGGAACTTAACCGCTACACCACCGGGCCAGCTCCTAATTACTGTTAATTTTAAAACGTGTTTTAAAGTTTCTGTGAATTGGTGTGCAAACTGCTGCATGACTAACTAACTTTAATGGAAAACTTTTTATAAAATAATGTATATTTATTTCACCTTCATTCTGAAAGGATATTTTCACTGGATATGGAATTCTCCGTTGAAGATTTTTTCCCCAGAAGCTGTTAAATACCATCTTCTGGTTTCCTTGGTTTCTGTTGAAAAGTCAGTGGTCACTGGAATCATTGTTACCTTTATGTAATGTATCATTTTTCTCTGGCTGCCTTCAAGATTTTCTTTTCTTCATCTTTGATTTTCTTTGCAATTATTCTGCTTGGAGTTCATTGAGCTTCTTGAATCTGTAAATTGATGTTTTATACCACATTTGAAGAATTTTCAGCCATTATTTCTTCAAATATTTTTCTACCCCATTCTCTTTCTCTTTTCCTTCTGGAACTACAGTTACAGCTGTAGTGGACTTTTTGATGTTGTCCTACAGGTCTGATATTCTTTTTTTTTTTTTTTTTTTTTTAAACATTTTATTTATTCAGTTTTTTCCCCCCAAAGCCCCAGTAGATAGTTGTATGTCATAGGTTCACATCCTTCTAGTTGCTGTACGTGGGACTCGGCCTCACGTTGGATGGAGAAGTGGTGCCTCGGGGCGCTCCCGGGATCCGAACCCGGGCCGCCAGCATCAGAGCGCGCACACTTAACCGCTAAGCCACGGAGCCGGCCCAGGTCTGATATTCTATTCATTTTTTTTTCCAATCTTTTTTTTCTTTGTTCTTCAGATTGGATAATTTCTATCAGTCTGTCTTCAAGTTCACTGAATTTCCTGTATCATCTCTGTTCCATTAAGCTAGCTCATCCAGTGATTTTCTTTGAAAATTTTATATATAGGCATACCTTGTTTTATTGCACTTTGCTTTATTGTACTTCATAGATTTTTTTTTTTTTTTTTTTTTTTTTTGCAAATTGAAGGTTTATGGCAACCCTGTGTTGAGTAAGTCTGTCATCCCAACAGCATTTGCTTGCTTTGTGTCTCTCTGTCAGATTTTGGTAATTCTCCAATATTTCAAAGTTTTTCATTGTTATTACATTTTTTTTGGTGGCCTGTAATCAGTGATCTTTGATGTTACTATTGTAATTGTTTTGGGGCACCATGAATCACGCCCCATATAAGACGGTGCACTTAATCGATAAATGTTGTGTGTATTCTGACTGCTCCACTGACCGGCCATTCCCCCATCTCTCTTCCTCTCCTGGGGCCTCCCTATTCCCTGAGACACAACAATATTGAAATTAGGCCAGTTAATAACCCTACAGTGGCCTCTAAGTGTTCAAGTGAAAGAGAGAGTCACATGTCTTTCACTTTAAATCAAAAGCTAGAAATGCTTAAGCTTAGTGAGGAAGGCATGTCTAAAGCCGAGACAGGCCAAAAAGCTAGGCCTCTTGAGCCAAACAGTTAGCTGAGTTGTGAATGCAAAGGAAAAGTTCTTGAAGGAAATTAAAAGTGCTACTTCAGTGAACACATAAATGATAAGAAGGCAAAACAGCATTATTGCTGATATGGAGAAAGTTTTAGTGGTCTGGGTAGGAGATCAAACTAGCCACATTTCCTTAAGCCAAAGCCTACCTAGTCCAGAGCAAGGCCCTAACTCTCTTCAATTCTGTGAAGGCTGAGAGAGGTGAGGAAGCTGCAGAAGAAGTTTGAAGCCAGCAGAGGTTGCTTCATGAGGTTTAAGGAAAGAAGCTGTCTCCATATGATAAAAGTGCAAGGTGAAGCAGCATGTGCTGATGTAGAAGCTGCAGTAAGTTATCCAGAAGATCTAGCTAAGATAATTAATGAAGGTGGCTACACTAAACAACGGATTTTCAATGTAGATGAAACAGCCTTATATTGGAAGAAGATGCCATCTAGGACTTTCATAGCTAGAGAGAAGTCAGTGCTTGGCTTCAGAGCTCCAAAGGACAGGTTGACTCTCTTGTTGGGAGCTAATGCAGCTGGCGACTTTAAATTGAAGCCAGTGCTCATTTACCATTCTGAAAATCCTAGGGCCCTTAAGAATTATGCTAAATCTACTCTACCTGTGCTCTAGAAGTAGAAAAACAAAGCCTGATGACAGTACATCTGTTTGTAACATGGTTTACTGAATATTTTAAGCCCACTGTTGAGATCTGCTCAGAGAAAAAGATTCCTTTTAAAGTATTACCACTCACTGACAGTGCACCTGGTTACCCGAGAGCTCTAATGGAGATGTACCAGATTAATGTCATTTTCACGCCTGCTAACCCAACATCCATTCTGCAGCCCATGGATCAAGGAGTAATTTTGACTTTCACATCTTATTATTTAAGACTTATGAAATACATTTCATAAGGCTGTAGCTGATGTAGATAGTGATTCCTCTGATGGATCTGGGAAAAGTAAATTGAAAGCCTTCTGGAAAGGATTTACCATTCTAGATGCCATTAAGAACACTTGTAACTCATGGGAAGAGGTCAAAATATTATCATGAACAAGAGTTTGGAAGAAGTTGATTCCAACTTTCGTGGATGACTTCGAGGGGTTCAAGACTTCACTGGAGGAAGTAACTGTAGATATGGTGGAAATAGCAAGAAAATTAGAATTAGAAACGGAGCCCGAAGATGTGACTGAACTGCTGCAATCTCATGATAAAACTTTAACAAATGAGGAGTTACTTCCTATGGATGAGCAAAGAAAGTGGTTTCTTGAGATGGAATCTACTTCTAGTGAAGATGTTGTGAAGATTGGTGAAATGACAACAAAGGATGTAGAATATCACATAAACTTCATTGATAAAGCAGTGGCAGAGTTTGAGAGGACTGACTTCAATTTTGAAAGAAGTTCTACTGTGGGTAAATGCTGTCAGACAGCATGGCATGCTACAGAGAATTTGTTTGTGAAGGAAGAGTTCATCAATGCAGCAAACTTCATTCTTTTTTTTTTCTTAAATGGTTCCCTAACATCATTAGTCAAATGATTTATTTTTTAATTTTTATTTATTTATTTTTTTCCCCCAAAGCCCCAGTAGATAGTTGTATGTCCTAGTTGCACAGCCTTCTAGTTGCTGTATGTGGGACGCGGCCTCAGCATGGCCAGAGAAGCGGTGCGACGGTGCGCGCCTGGGATCCGAACCTGGGCCGCCAGCAGCGGAGCGCGCGCACTTAACCACTAAGCCACGGGCCGGCCCGCAAACTTCATTCTTGTCATATTTTAAGAAATTGCCACAGCCACCCCAGCCTTCAGCAACCACCACCCTGATCAGTCAACAGCCATCAACATCAAGGCAAGACCCTCCACCAGCAAAAAGATTACAAATCTCTGAAGGCTCAGATGATGGTTAGCGTTTTTTAGCAATAAAGTATTTTTTAGTTAACGTATGTACGTTGTTTTTTTTCAGACGTAATGCTATTGCACAATTAATAGACTACAGTATAGTGTAAACATAACTTTTACATGCACTTGGAAACCGAAAAATTTGTGACTCACTTTATTGTGATATTGGCTTTATTGCAATGGTCTGAAACTGAACCTACAGTATCTCCAAGGTATGCCTGTAGTTTACTTTGAAATACATCAAACAGATTAGATGGATTGATGGATTGATAGAAGAATGGATATGTGTACAGATATGTGATAAAGCAAGTATAGTAAAATGTTAGTGGTAGAATATAGGTGGCCTTAAACATATATTGTTGTGTATTTGAAAATTTTCATAATAAAATGTTGGGAAGAAGAAGTGAGGAAAAAGAGTGCTTTTAATTCCATGTACACAGAATTACTGAAATACATTTAGTTGAACCTTCATTGGGATCTACTTTTATAGGCAAGAAAAATGTGTTATGAACACATTTGTTGTGAGTTTCTTGAGAGCTACTATAAGCAAAGGATCATGGAATAATTAATTAATATGAATCAAGCATTTTCCCTGTCCTCTGGAAACTTGCAATCTAATGAAGGCTATAAAACAAATATACAAATAATAGAGTGCAGAATGCGATACATTCTCTAACAGAAGTATGGATAAAATTGTGTCTTTGGGCAAGGGAGAGAGATGAATGCTTTAACATAAATGTTACTTACTGGTGCCTAGAAATGCAGGAAGCCCAGATGGGAGCTCCCCCCATCGCACTGTAAGGCTTTATTTCAATCACTCCCCCTTGGAGGGGTGCCCAGGCCCCAGCTTTAACTTGAAGGAATTAGATTAGAGGATCCCCAAGGTCCTTCCAGTTCCAGCATTCTGTGATCTGATGGCTGCTTGAAAAAGCTGTTGCTCAAACAGATTAAATATTTCCTTTCGCAATGTTATTTTGCTCTATTAGCCAACTCTTTCTTCATAAAGTCTGGATTGTGCTGTTAGATATATTACAAATTCCATATTCAGAGTGTCAGAGCTCATGAGCTGTTGCTGTGTGGTAATGTTGCTTTTCACAGACTTGTAACATTTCAAGCTATTGAACTTTCACATTATGAAAAAAATGACTGATTGTGTTGTTAAGCTAGATGGGGGTTGTAGGGGAAACGTTACAACGCTTCTCTCATGTGGGGATCTGATAGTTCTGCATATGTACAACACTTCTCTCATGTGGGGATCTGATAGTTCTGCATATGTCACAGATGAGACTATGATTAATCCAAACTTGAAATGAGATTTTTCACAGAATGCTTATATCATTCTGGTAATTCCCAAATGCAAGGAAATGGAATCTTGAAATTGTATGGGATAACACAATTTCTTTTGTTGAAAAGAAAATCTATTACTGCATGGGTTTTAAATAATGGTTTTTTTATTATCTCTGATGTGTTTTGATCTTTGGCCCAGGAAAAAAAAGTCCCAAATAATATATTGAACCATTGGTTGAGCGATGAAAAAATAACTTTTCATCTCTAAGCATCCAGGTCTAGGTGGACATCTGCTTGTGTCAAGAGTGAAGGAAAGATGCTGGAAATATTGTTCTTTTCAGACCTCTGGGGTCAAGCATTTGATACAAGGAAAGAAATGATATGCTGAAAAAGTTGTGTGATGTGGGAACACAAACTCTTTGGGAGGAAAAACAGAAAGAAAGGTAGCCCAGAGCAGTCCCCTCAGTAAGTTTGCCATTGCTGTGGTGGTTTGATGACTGGCTTAGACCCAGTTCCAAAGACACAAGCTTGATCTTTTATGGAGTGCTGGTTATACAGAGAGCTCTGCTGCAGAGAAAACGTGTTTCTTAGCATTCATTCACTTTTCATCTTATTAGGAAGAGAAACCATACCCTGACCTCATCAAAACCATTTGAACACTAAGCCACACCTCTCCAAGTGCCTCATATATCTGTGCTCTGTGAACTGGACAAAGATAGTTATTATTCAGATTTATTGGTAGAATGAGTGCACAGTAGTTTCAGAACCACCAGCGTCTTTTGCAAAGAGGGTCTTCTCTCGGGGAACTCCAGTGAGCGAGGTCTCAGATCAGAGCAGCTTCAAAGAGGTAAGGGATGTGCCTCCAGACCCAGGCCCCAGTGAAGGGAGGAAGGTGCTTTTCCTCTGCTGGGAAATGAACAGTGCCCCATCAGAGACTTGCTTTCATTTTAAAAATATTTCACTGGCTGTTAGCAAACAGCATGTTTTGAAGCCAGATATCCTGTCCAAATAATAATAACAATGTCAACTTCTGTCATTAACACTCTTTCCCCTTTCTTCAACTTATTTATGAAGATTTTTCTTATCGTTATAAAAGGAACTATAGAAGTCTTAGAAAATATAGAAAGGTATAAAGACAAAAAAAGTCATCCATAATACCACAGCTTAAAGATGTGTTAGCTTTTGTTTAGCTTTTTAAGATTGTTAGCTTTTTAAGATTTTTCTTCTTGCCTCTTTAGTTTCTCTTACATATACATACGTATTTGCATAAATGTCATAAGGGAATCTTAGGAAATAAACCACATATATATCTTAATATGCCAACTATTTTTTACATAACATGAGAATTTTTCTCGTTATAAAACCTTTAGAGAATATCTTATTTAACAACTACAGAATATTCATTCCATTTTGTGAACATACTATCACTTTTTTTAATAGTACCTCACTATTAGATATTAGATTGTTTCCGGTGTTCTGTTGTAAAAGTGATGACATCTTTGTTTCAGGATACATGCTTCTGTGTCTGGGGAAGGAGGAGAAATGTGTGAGTACCAGGGTCCTGATGCCCCTACCTGAACCTCTTCAGCCCCCTTCTCAGGGCCTCTGTCTGGCTTTCTGTGCATGCCGGGTTCAGATTGAAGGAACAAGGAAGGAGTACTCAGATCCACTGATCATGGGAGTGCTCACTTTGTGTCTGTGCTGCGCTTCCTGGGGGACAAGCAGGCTCTGGGAATGGGAGTCCATCTCAGTGGACAACCCTTCTGCTCTCAGTAGCCCTATTAGGCCAAAGGACCTAGCCCTTCCTCTCTCTTCCTCAGAGAGACACCTCTTTCTGGGTTCCCATTTGGCTGTTGTGTTAGGTACTAAAACAGAGGAGCTGTGAGTGGCTTGGAGCCTACTTGGTCTAATAATAATAGTAATAACAGTGGCTAATATTTATTGGGCATTTGCTGTAGTGTGTCAAATGCTTTACATACAGCATCTTGTTTAATTTCAGACCTCTTGTTCTGAGAGCAAGAGGTAGTGTTGCCCAGTGAAAATAAGCAAGGCAGGCTCTAGAGTTATACAGATCTTGGTTAGAGTCCCAGCTCCACCATTTACCAACAGCTCTGTGACTTAGGCAGGTGTATCAGTTAGGAATGCATTCAGCTGCAAAAATCAGAAAACCCAACCAAGAGTGGCTTAAACAAGTAGGTGTTTTTCTGACATAATGCGAATTCTGGAGGGAGCCAATCCAGGGCTCTATGGTGTTATCAGGGACCCAATCTCTTATCTTCCTACCTATACTATCCTTGGCATGTGGCTTTCATTCTCGTGGTTGCAAGATGGCTGCTGCATCTGAGGCAGGAAGAAGGAGAAAGGGGGTGGGGGTTGGGGGGAAGTCTCTGTATCAGGAAAGCAAAAGCTTTTTCTGAAACACTCAGCTTATGTCTCATTGGCCAGAACTCCGTTACATGGTCACCTAGCTGTAAGAGACTCTGTGGGAGAAGTTTTGGCTGGGCACATTGTCATCCCTAAAGAAATTAGGGTTCTTTCAGAAAGGAAGACAAGGGAATGTTTGATGGGTAGGCAGCCATCAGTGTCTGTATCAGCAAGTCACTTAATCTCTTTGAAGATCAATTATTCCTCTGGTAGTAATTCCTCCCTATTCTAATCAGACTCTTTCAACTTATAAGAGGTATGCCCTGTCTGCCTCAGGGGGTGGGAGCTCCTTTTGAAGAGCCCCAGGGACATGGGGAAACTTAGGTGTGGGTCCCAGCAGCACACAGTCCATTCATCATGGGTCTCTGTACTTCCCTGCAGGCTCATTGACACCTCATTGTTCAGAATGTACCAGGAGCTCTGGGGACTCACTGTTATGCCATCACTTTAGAATTGGGCACCCATGGCTCCCTTACCCCAGGGACTCCTCCAGTGTGGAAAGCTGGTCTCTTTGCCCACTTCTTTCTCTTGCTTCTACTCTTCTCTGTACTGTCTCACCCCAACTGCTGTCTCTGCTGCCACTGCTGCATCTCACATTCAGACCCCCCAAAAGAGATAATGTCTTGGGTCAGTCAGTTACCACTCAGTGAGGAACATCACAGTCAGGCAGAGTCTTAGACCAGGTTACCCCAGTGGTCACCAGTCGCCCCTTAGCCGTAGGACACATTGTGGCTTCTCTTCTCAACAGAGACCTGTGACTACGGCACCTGCTGATGGATCCCAGATCCTCTTCAGTACATTACCTCAGTGAGTCTCGGATGCACAGTACTGCACAAAGCTGGGGGCACTGTCCACACTGAAACCCACCTGAGCTGTGCTCCAGGAAACACCATTCCCCTGAAGCTGAGTAACAGGGCAGTACAGGTCCGGGTGGGCCTCCGTTGTTGTTTGAAACTGTTTGAGATGGGAGTGGGCTTCTTGTTATCTAGCTGTTAGAGAGCCAAGCACCAGCCTGGGCCTCTGGTATAGTAACTCCAGGGCACAGTGGAGAGTGCGGGTTCTGTGGAAAGGTGGAGGAGAGGACTTGGGAAAGGGCAGCTGGTCTGATTGCTGGCATTCCTGAGGAGGACCTTGTCATTCGAAAAGGAAGCTCTGTTAGCTACACCCTTCATCCCCAGCTGCTGAGAGGTGAGGGGTAGTTGTTAGAACAAATGAGGGAATGTGTGTGCACATACTTTGAAACGGTGACTCACTCGAGAGGCCTCCTTGTTACTGTTATTACAGCTGCTGCTGGCTGCAAAACAGCTTTGAACCCTGAGGTGTGGAACTGCCTTTGGAGGTAGGGGCAGGGGGTGGAGGAGAGTTGTTTGGCAACACAGGACGTGAGAGCCTGCACTCAGTGATCGGGAAAGGGAACATGAGGAAGATGGATGAATAAGGCTGCTCTTTCTCCTCAATAGTGATTTTAGGTTGTTTGTGTAATTCTTGATGCAGATAGAGAGAGAGTGCACCTGGGCTCTGAGGGTCAAACAAGGCTGTCTAGGCAAACAGTCAGCAAAGGATATATCACACCTCCACCAGACTTCTCTCAATTTGGGCTGTGTGATGGCTTCATAGTAAACCAGGCACAAGCTCAGAGTCTCTTAGGACGGAAGCCCAGTAGTCCCTTTTCTCTTGTCCACCCTGCATTTATACTCTTCCCCAGAGAAGCTACACTGGGTCAGGGTACTGCCACTGCTGGGCAGAGTGCCTGCCAACTCCACATGCACTTGCTTCTGGCTGGTGCCAGGTCCTCAAGCCAGCCTTCCACTGCCACTAGGTAGCTGGTTTATTCAAGCAGCACATGTGTAGGCTATAACAGTTTAAACAGAAAATAATTGGATGGCACTGCTGCCCTCACAAGATCCCTACCACATGCTCTCATGCCTTCAGGACTTCTCTTTCAGTCTGTCCAGGGCTAGAGGGCTGTATGGTAGACCTCCTTAACATGAAGAATTCTGTAGAATAAAGGTGTCTCCATGGGCTGGCTGCCTATCTGACTGCCAGCAGAACAGCCCTTCACTGAAACTTTTAATTTCATTATGTGACATTTGCATTTAAGCAGAAAAGAAAGCCAGCTTGCTGAGCAGAGCCGAGCTAGTTATGGTTCTTTTTTCTGCTGTTTAGCACCAATTTCCTCTGGGGGAGGGTCCTCACTTGACCCCTTTGTAGACACTGAGGAGAAGAAGGAATGGTACACTCTGTCAGGCTTCAGAGGAAAGGACCCACACCAGTGGATTGAAGACCCAGGGTACTGCTCTCACCCAAGCTAAGAAAGAACCTCACAGTGTGAAGAGCTGTGCAGAGGAAGAACTGGCTCCCCAGAGTGGTGACCCATTAGAACAGAGATAGGAGTTGAGGGGAGCCTGTCAGGGGTGAGAGGTCTCCTTCCAACTCCCTGGCTGGAGCACTACGCCACCCAGGCTCCTGAGAATCAGCACTATGGATACCAGACTCTGAGTCTAGACATCAGGAATGGCACAGCTCCCCTTGTCGTGGTGCTCAGCCTGCGGCTCTCTGCTCACCCTGCGGCTCTCTGCTCACCCTCCTTTTCATGGAGAAAACATGTCTGTGGCCAAGAGTCCGTTTCCTTCCCACACGTCCAGGACACATCTCCCTGCTGCATCATGCAGACCTGGTCCATATCTCTTCTACTTCCTTCTCCACGTTCTCTGATCTGGGAAAGTAGTTTTTCTGCCCATCCTCACATCTTAACTGCAATATTACAGCAGCCTCCTAACTAGGCTTCCTGCCTCTAGGCCTCATCATCGTCATCCTGTACGTCTTTCCAGCATCACTTGCCAAAACATGATGCAGTCTAATCACTCCTCTGTTCGGAAGCTTTCACTGCCTCCTCCCTGCCTACAAGAGACAGAAGAAGGTGGGAGAACTTTCCTTTGCGATTTGGTCCCCACCTGCCTCTCTGAGTCTTGTTACACTTTGTTCTGCCCACAGCTCCAGACACAGGGACTCAGGAAACATGTAGAGACGGAATGAATGAATATAAAAATTAGGAAGCCAAATAAGAGTTCTCTGATGTTTTAAATTTTGTAGTTGTAGAGCTATCATGCTAATATCTGCATGAGATTAATCATTGATAGTCTTTCATGGTTTTCTTGAGATAATCCAGAGAATCGAGAAGCCTGTCTTACATCATAAAGGGGGCAAGGTTTATAGAATATATAAGGAAATTGAGAGTCAAATAACATTTTGATCTTCCATTTTGAATTTGTAGCTCAGATAATGCCTACAAAAAGGATCTCAATACTTCATTCTTTTTTTAGCCAGCCAGTTCTCCAGTCAACTTTAAAAAAGGCTTGGAAGAACATGTGATTTTTAAAATATCCTGGAGGATATTTCCAGGCCTGGGCAATTCATGGGTCAATGCACAGCTATTTATGTGTGTAAGTAGAGTGGTAGAGTGCTCTGCCAGTATGCTGAAGGCCAGGGGTCTGGTTGTCTGGACTGGAGGTTGGATGGAAGGACTTACCTCTTCCCTCGTTGTGCCACAGTGGGCTTCGCTGCAGAATTGCAGACATGTTTCCCTTACCCATTTGTGTTTGTATGCCTATACCTGCTGCAGGGTGTTTTATTCTGAGCTGGTGTCTTTAAATTGAGAGAACTCTGCCTCCTGTGTCAAAGGTGTAGCATACAGTATGAGCAAAGTAGGTATTTGGGAAGTAGCTCTAGGGGAGAGTAGGCTGTACACTGGAGGACAGCTTTGGAATACACAATCCATAAATGAGAAATAAACAATTTCCAGCTGATTTGAAGACCTGTTCTTTTTCAAGGTTTGAGTCATGCTTATAGAAAAAGGAATCCTTGGGTCAAATGGAGAGTGGAGGAGTGTGGACTGGCACTGGGGACTGAGTTCCCAGCGCAGCTCTACAACTCGTCCGTTGATTTTTCTGCACCAGGCCTTTCCCCTGGAGGCACGGTGCCTTTCAAGTTAGGGAGTGGGTTAGTTAGTTCTTGTGCTGGAGGTTTTCTATTTGCCCCTCCAATCCCCTCTCCACCCTTCTGCACCCTGCCCTGTGCTCTGGAAGCTGACCAGTAGGGACTATATGAACGGGCTCCCTTGCTTTCCTGGCCACCTATTGTGTTCTTCAGCCAGTAGGGAGAACCAACAGGGGATTGGAACTGGGGAGGAGAGCAAGGCCGAAATAGTGATGCTCCTGGCTGCTCTCTGTGGCATCACCAGGTCTGGGCTCCTGGCAGGCAGTCCTCTTCACAAGGCGCTGTCTCAGGGTTCCAGTAGCCTCTCCTCCTCCACCCTCACCCCTTTGGTCCTAGGGTGTAAATGTGGCACTGTTACTGGTCCCAGAACACCGCACTGTGTTTCCCCTACCCCCTCTATAAATGGACCCTTTATTAAACTCTCCTCAAATTACCCACTTTGAGAGTGCCATCTGTTTCCTGCCAGAACGCTGGGGGATATGGTTCCTAAGATCTTTTCCAGCTCCGAAAAAAGGTGCTTATAAGCAGGGGAGGAGCTGGCCCTTTGGGGCTCCCGTTTTTCGCTAGTACCTCCCTGCATGGTTCACCAGTATCGTGGGAGGAAGGGACTGGTAGAAATATGATCTCTGGAGCACAGAGTCACTAGGACAAGAATCACCAGTGCCTTGGGAGGCGTAGACTGTTAGAACCCTGACTCACAAAGTGCACAGGTGTGCTGTCCCACTGTGGTGGAGGGAAGAGAGCGAGGGGTGATCACACCAACTGAACGTGGACTGTCACGCCTACCCTTTTCTGCCTCTGTGACTTTGAGCAAGTCACCTCACTCTCTGAGCCTTAGCTTCTTCCTTCCTAACCCAGAGCTGATAACACCTGCCCTGGCCCACACACGATTGTTATGAGGTGCCAAGGAAGGTGTCTGTGTGAAACCGCTTTGTTGAACCTGAAGTGCAGGGCTGCAGTCATAAAGAGCTTTTACTGAGGTAGGGGTCACAGGCAGGGCGTGGAGCCCAGTGGGGACATTACCTCTGCTCCTGTCCCAGCTCAAAACCTGCTTCCTTTCACTCTTTCCTGTTATGTGCACTTGCTGAGACATACATGGCTCCCAGAGTGTCAATTTCAGGATCAAAGCATGACCTCCGAGATACCAGATTACAGCCTCATGCCATCAAACAGCAGCGGCAGCCTTCTGACATCTCTGGAATTCGGATCCCGACCTAGAGGGTCTTAGGTGGCCATTTATGGCCCTTCTAAAAGCAGCTAGTTCAAAACAGGTCTAAGAGAGGATGAGGGAATTGAGTATGCTTTTTTTAATACATTCTTTTCTTTTTTTTTTTTTTTTTTTTTTTTTTTTTTTTTTTTAAAGATTTTATTTATTCAGTTTTTTCCCCCCAAAGCCCCAGTAGATAGTTGTATGTCATAGGTTCACATCCTTCTAGTTGCTGTACGTGGGACTCGGCCTCACGTTGGACGGAGAAGTGGTGCCTCGGGGCGCTCCCGGGATCCGAACCCGGGCCGCCAGCATCAGAGCGCGTGCACTTAACCGCTAAGCCACGGAGCCGGCCCTTTTAATACATTCTTAATGGTTCAAGTTATCACAGAGACTTCTTGACATACAAGAAAAGCACATCCTTGAAAACTACATATGTCAAATGCAATTTTCTCTTTAAAAAAAATAAAGGGACTTAATTTTTAATTTAACTTTAATCATACTCACTTGGCACTGTTGATATTATATTATGCCATATGCATACAGTCCACATCCAGCATGTGTTCAGGATGAGTGGAAGAGTTGAGAAAAGAGAAAAGGGATGAAGGGATGATAGGCGGAGAGAGTACACAGGATTAAATGCCCTCGTGGATACACACCTCATTGTATTTATTAGGTAGCAGCTGAGAACTGTGCACACAGCAGTGTGAGTGAATCTTAAGAACATAGTGCTTAGTGGAAAAAATAAGAATGATATGCACAAACTAATATATCATGAGTTAAAAATAGGTGCACAGAAAAACCCATTGCACATTTTGTGAGCACTCTTGCAAACATAAAGATACACTTCAAACACATTTGAAAGTTTTCCTGTGAGGTGAGGGGAATGGAAGCAGGCTATAAGGCATAAAAGGAAAAAAAAAAAACAGCATACATACGTAAATGCAGGCCTTTGCCTAGACGGTGTTAATCGTGTGCCAGGACCTATTGCCTGTGGTAAATGCAACCCTCTGCTCCTGAGGTGCAAAACAAACAAACAACAGAAAGTCCTCGGTTTTTCTTTTTGGTTTTAAAAGAAACCTAAAAAGCTTTTACTGGGGCTGGCCTGGTGGCATAGTGGTTAAGTTCGCACGCTCTGCTTCCGCAGCCTGGGGTCTGCATGTTGGGATCCTGGCGTGGACCTATACACTGCTCATCAAGCCATGCTGTAGCGGCGTCCCACATACAAAATAGAGGAGGATGGGCATGGATGTTAGCTCAGGGCCAGTCTTCCTCAGCAAAAAGAGGAAAGATTGGCAACAGACGTTAGCTCAGGGCCAATCTTCCTCACAAAAAAAAAAAAATCTTTTATTGTTAGGTTTGCATGATCTTCTCCTGTAGCCATCACTGTAGCCCCTAAACCACAAGGGTTAATGGAACAAAAGGAACCTTTGCAGGGTCAGAACATAAACACAGAACACAAATCACAGACACTGCCTAGAAACCACATGAGAAAAGGGATGTTGCAAGCCACCCCTCAGGCTCACGTCTTGAACCGTACCACCTGGTAGTGCCCGCCAAGTAGGCAAATGTCCATCCCAGCAGGCAAGAGTGTGGCAAATACGGTTCTCTTTTGTTGAAAAAAAAAAGCCTAATGGAAAGTGGAATATGCAACAAATGCATGTAAACCTATCAGAAGAGCCTGCATAAAATATTTTGAACAATACACCCTCTTTTCTCTTTTTGATGTATTTCCTTTTAGCCTCTTGTCATGGATGACTTTTTTGCAAATTGATATCACATGTCCGTATAATCACATTTTACATAAATTACATTTTTACATCCTATCCTAGTTATTCTTTCCTTAATCTTGCACTTAGTATTTTTCCATTTTGCTACATAGATTCTGTCATCATTTTTAATGGCTGAGTAATATTTTTTTGACTAAATATACCAATACTTATCAGAATGACGTTTAGGCTGCATTCCACTTATCTCCCACTTATAAGTAATGCAGAAAAGAAAGTATCCATGCTGCATAAATTCATATTTTAAATTAATCCCTTAGGATAGACTCAGGAAATGGAATTACTAGGTAGAGGAGTGTATAAAAGCATCTCTGATTCTTGGTACAAATTACTAAATTGCTTTCCAAAGTATAATAGCAATCTACACTTGCAACAGTAGTATGTTCTTGTACCAACATTGTGTTCTGTAAGTTCTTAATTGCTAATTTAATAGCTAACATACATTGATTTTATTTTTGCATTTCTTTGATTAATAGTGAAGTTGAAATTTTTCCAAGCTTGTTAGAGATCAGTATTTCTGTTTATATTACTATTGGGAGTAGTTGTCTTGAACTTTTCTCTTCAGTTTGTATGCAGCCATTACTCAATATTGATATTTAATCTTTATCATAATTCTGCAACTATTTCGCTTGCCCTTTAAAAATTTTTGAGGGGGCCGGCCCCGTGGCAAAGCGGTTAAGTGCGCATGCTCCACTGCTGGTGGCCCGAGTTTGGATCCCGGGCACACACCAATGCACCGCTTGTCAGGCCATGCTGTGACGGCATCCCATATAAAGTGGAGGAAGATAGGCACAGATGTTAGCCCAGGGTCAGTCTTCCTCAGCAAAAAGAGGAGGATTGGCATGGATGTTAGCTCAGGGCTGATCTTCCTCACAAAAAAAAAAAAATTTTTTTTTGAAATTTTACATAAAGTGTTTTCTTTAAAGAAACTGATACTGATTCAGTGGTGTTTTTGTTCATTTTGTTGGCTAAATAAAAATCAAGATACCCTGTTGGTTAAATTTAAGAAAGAAATTTTACGGCATGGCATGGTGAGGAATGTATCAAATCGAGGGCTTTGAAGGTAGACAAAGCTAGGTTCCAATCCCTGCCTGTGGTGTCCTGACTGAACAAATCAGTCAAGCTCTCTGAACCTCACTGTCTTCATTTATGCTGTGGAAATTATGAGCCATCTTCCAGGTGTGAGACTGGGATCATGAACAAACTGGCATGGTGGGTGTCCAGTAAACATGGATTCTTTTCCTGCTCCTTGCCCTCCAGATCCTAGGACCCAGGGGGCTGTTCAGGGTGGCTGGTTAGGAGGAACAAGCCACAGTGCTCACCTGTGGCATGCCCAACACTGCCCTGGGCCTGGCTGTTTCCTTCCAGGCAGCAGGCCCAGGGACACAGCGTTGGCTATCATTCTCGCCAGTTGCTCTGAACAGTGGAGTTGTTGTTCTGGCATATCTGGTAACCAGCTTCCTGTTTTTCCCGGTGTGGTGGTGTTCTTTTAGTCAGCAGCAGGAGGGAAAGAAGTAGTAGTCCTGGATGGGTAGCCTCAGTC